>NC_133933.1:92500717-92844051 GCF_031877795.1 Strix aluco
TCATGGCCCCAGCATTTCTTCCTAACCTGTGTGGTCCACATGTTTCTTCTGAGCACTGCCTACATGCATCTTTAATTCAGTAGGAACTGAATTGCTGTGGTTCTCTCCCCAAATAGCCTTTCACAGGGACATAGCCCCAGGGAAATCCTTTCTGAGCTCTACCTTCTCTCTGCACCACAAGGATACTCTGAAATTTAAATTCTTCCTTTCCATAATGAACTTGTCTTTAAACAAACCCCATCACACTTTATCAGACCAAAGCACCAGGTTTCCATTAGGACAAGGGATACTGCTGATCACACAGGGGATTTTGGTTGTTTAAGTCTGCTCGCTGCTCAGCAGGGCCAACATTTTTTTCCCTAGGAATACCACTGCAATAATTGAAGATGGGGAAAAATATAAACAAAGCATCATCCCTGCAGAACACCAGCCTGCAGGTACCTCAGACCAGGCAAGCCCATCCCTTCATGTCAAAACCCTTCACTGGGGAGTTAATTTGGTTTTAATTCCCATACTCCTGATAGGAAATGAGCCCTTAGCAATTCAGACAATACAAATATCACATATGAGAACTGTATTAAACCAACATGATTAAAGAAGTATATTTAAATGCTGAAAAGTCTGGAGATGTTGGGCTGAAGGCTTTCTTTATGGCTTAAGTCTGTGCCTCTTACCCACAGTCATCCCTTACCCACATTATGAGGATACACACTGGCATTATAACATTAATTAGTAATTCTGACTGTAGGCATTGTGTTTCCTTTCTCCTGCCGTTTCCTCTTGCTGCTCCCCTTTCCAACCCATCCTTGTCTCTATATGATCTAATCCTGACTCCTGCCTCCCAGAGCAGACACGGTCCCTTAGCCCTCGCTGTTCACCTCCCACCTCATCTCCTGTGCTGGAGCAGCCTGAGGTTCCCCTGACCTGCTGCTGCCTTCTCAGCCACTACCTGCGCAGCTCAGCCAGGGCTCATGTCCCGCCTTCTGCAGCGCCTGTGCCCCAGCCTGTCCCTCACTGTCCTCACTTATCCAGCTCTCGTTTCTCTGCTTTTGGATTAGGAGGCACCTATATGGAATCTTTTGACCTAGAAAAGAGATGGGGTTTTAAAATGGGAATGATTTACTAGAAGATGTCAGTGATTGACCTTGCTTATTAATACAGGGCAGGACTTAAATGCTACTTATCATTAATCTTTAAAAATGCAGGTGTGGTTGTGGTCATATATTTTGTAGTTCTTGTATTTTAATTTGTTGTTTACTGACTGTCTTTGGTGGTATCTGGCAGTCCCTGGGCAGAGTCAGGGACCATCTAGCCCAAAACAGGGCTAGAGTTAATTTGGGGAACCGATGTGGCTTCATATTCTTCACGCTCATTTTCTGGTCTGACCAGGGCACCTCCATGGTGCTTCTCAGCTGAGGCTGCATGAAAGGCAGAGCTGGCATGACTGGGACAGGTACCAGTCCTGGGGCACTAGGGAAGGGGCACAGGGACTTTGAGATCTGGTCTCATGAAAACGCAGTATTGGAAAATTTATAGTCTGAGTGTTAGGTCATTTATGACAAACAAATGTAGAGAGACTAGCTACAAAGGATCCAGTGAAAAAGCCATGTATGTTAACAAGGAGAATTTTACTATCTCTAGTCAATGATAGCTGGTTTTCAGTATCCGTATTGCTTGCATACTATTGCTATATATAGTATTACTATCACTATAGTAATTGGTTGTGGTTTTATAAGCGACTTCTTGGAAGGGACATTAATAACATAGTTATCTTACTTAAAGTACTCTCACTAAAAGCACTGCCATGTTTATGTTTTGCAGCTGTATCCCTTTAGGCTGTCAGTCATTTCATACAAAGTGAATTTTACACACACAGACTAATTTTACTGACTTGGTGGGAGATACTCATCTGCGTTCCTCCAAATGGGAGTCAATCATGTTTCATATTAGCTGATTATTGATAATGGCATTGAGTGCTGTCTGGGAGGAGGAAAGGGAGAAAAGGATGATTAATTGTTCCTTAAAAGCAACTGGACAGCTTTAGGCTGTGAGATGGCAATGTCCATGTCTGCTCCTGCCAGAAAATATCTTCACCTTCTCAGCAGAGGACCGCTGTGTAGCAGAATACTCTGAATTTCTGGTGGACAGGCTGACTCCCACTCCTTGGCCACTGAACTTTTCATCATTTCATAAGAAATGCAATAACATCACTTGGAAAGAACAAGGGGAATTGTCATTGCACATGTGTATGTGCAGGCAGGTTAGCTCCTTTACATCCACAGTTTTACATTTCCTCAAAGCAATTATGGCACTGTGCAAATGATACATCTTTTTACCCTTGACAGCAATAAATCAACCTGACTTTGTCAAACCCTGGATTGGTCTGAGTGCTTTTCACTTTTGATATTTCCATGATTGTAGCTGTGAAGGGCAAGAATATGTGGCATGCTTTGTGAAACAGGTGTTAGCTTATGGAAAGTATGACTTTGCATGTTTAGGATAATGTTAATATTTCAAACTATGGAAAGATGTTAAAATTCCAATACTCTTACTTGTTATTTCAAAGAGGTTGTCTCTTACAAGTTCATATACAAAGCACTGAAATTCAAGCCTTTCACTTCAAATTTATTTTGCAGGATCTTGCAAATTTCTAGATCATCCTGCCCTTGTAAAGTCAGCTGATCTTAGACTTCATGGCTTCTTGGTAGCCAACTGATAGAGCTGAGTTTAGCTGAAGATTATAGGTTTCCAAATACTTCGTATTGTATTCTGGCATGCTGGTGTTGCTTTGGGCTTCTGAGGATCTCAGTGCTGCAGAAGTCATGTTATGGGAGCAGTCTTAATTGACTGCAATTTATATAGGCACTGATGCTATTTGTAACATGTCACATTGGTAAAAGCAGTATGCAGAAGCTAAGAAAGAGGAGATGGTCAGAATCACACCAAACTGTGGCAGAATTGTCAGCAAAATAAAATCTTGCTGTCACCAGGCAGCTCATATTCACACTCACAGCATGAGATTTTGATGCCAGCTGCATTGTAGGCAAAATGAAGGCAAACTATCAGAAGATGGGTTGAGGTTGCCTTACAACAGCATAAACGGGTGAGACAATAAATGAAATGGCTATTTTTGTGTGAGAGCTGAAATTTTGTACAAACCCGTCTTTGAGAAATTCCTAGCTGCATTATGGGGCCTCAGATTTAGGGATGCAACTTTTTTCTACACAGACTGAATGAGGCCGAGAATGAAATTACTATGAAGTTTGTATGAACTGAGCTATGAATTTGACCTTCAAGTTAGATTTTCCCTGTGCACACCGGTGAACAGAGCAGCACGATGGAAAGACAGGTTGGAGGAACTCAGCACTAAGCAAGGTGTGTGGAGGCACAGCTGTTTGTCTATTTGTATCTGTGGACATCCAACTAGCGCTCATACATGCACTCACCCTGACATAAATAACCAGAGCACAGTATGTCGTAATAAAAGATATAATGGCCTGCAGCATGTTCTCCACTGTGTTTGTGTAACGAAGATTGCTAGGGCTGCAGGGAGCCCCTGCTCCATCCTGGCCAGGAGATGTGCTGAGTGAACAGCACAGGGGACCCTGCTGGGCATGACATGAGTAATCGCTGGACGTGACAGATACCAGTGCAGCACCTGACGAGCCACAGATGGTGCCCCAAGGGATGGCTGGGTTTTGCAGGTGGTTGAGACGGAGTTATGTGAGAAATGGCTTCACAGATAAGTGGAGAGGGATGTTTGGAACCCTTCTGGGAGCACAGCCTTGCAAGGACCCACAGCACCACAGTCATTGTATCAGTAATTGCATATAAGGCTGAGCTTGCCTATGTAACAGAAATAGCAGATTTGGGTATGGATGTTGCAAAATGGGGGCTGACAGAGGGGAGGTAATTCGGGCAGGGTTGTCCATCTGGAAGGAGACTGGGATGGAGAAAGAGAGCTGTAAGAGACAGCTTGTAACCCCCCGAAACAAGGACTGAGAGAAACAGCCTGAGGGAAGCATAAACAATGGTGAGAGATGAGACTTTGTAAAGATAAGGGATAGGGGGGAGGAGGCCCTCTGGGCCGAGGAATGTCTCAAACACTCACAGGTAATGAAACTATAGTCACAGGGTGGATAATGTGGAGTCTGGATAATGCAGGCTTTGCGCTCAAGGAGCTGATAAGGCTGCCTGGATAGCACAAGATGCGGCTGGAGGAGGGAGCCCTGTGGAGACAGGACAGTTCTGCTCTGGGGCATCTTGTAAAGTTTCAAGGGTAAACTGTCTGGTGAATGACCTCTGCTTCATTATCTGCATATTAAAACTGACACCCCTGCATATGCTAATGAAGATTAACAAGATCATGCTAGTTACATCATCCCATGAAATGCCTTACTCCTCCTTATACATGTGATATGTAGAAATGTATCGACCTAGGGGACGGACCCAGGGAAAGGGTGTATAAATTGAGGAGGGGCAAGGATAACAGTAGAAAAAGTGAGGTGAAGAAGACAGATGCATCCTTAAACTCTCACTGGTGGGACCAACGCATTGGTGGGAACCCAGACTGGTGATCTCTATTTCTAGCCCCATCTCCATCTCTACCTCTACCTCTACCTCTACCTCTACTTCTGTATCTATCTTTCTCTATTTCTCCTCTTCTCTTTTCCCTCCCTCTTCCTTGTTATCATTAGTAATGCAAGGCATATTGTACCGCTTGCCATAATTTGTTATATACTTAGTCAATTATCATGTATCCAATTAATACATTGTAGGAAATTAAGAAATATTTATGTATGGACTTTGAGACTTGTCTCACTCTTGTCCACTCCATTGGGGGTTTACAAATCTAAGTCACTTGTCTCCCTCTTCTGAGTGGGATGTGAGAGAAGGGTCAAGGCTGATCAAAAGGAGGGCCAACAAGTGGGTCACACCTCGGGGTGATGAAGTGTGACCGAGTCCTCTTGCCTGTGCAAAAGCAAAAACAAGTGCTCACGCAGGCCAGATTTGTACATATGCACTTACTCTAGTGGCTCTGAATAACATTCACTGAAACCTAAATGCTATCTACACGGTTTCCAAAATGGCAAGCTGTGAAGAGGTGCTTTAGCACTGTTATTTCTGTCCCTGGATCTGCTGTTTTGTTGCTCTCCAGTTCTTTTGCTGAAGAGTTTAGGATGACTGCCAGCGTCACCATGATGCTTGAACTCTTTCAACATTGAACAGTGAATCTCCCCTTGCTTGTCAGGGTGGCTTAACCTCCCTTCTCAGTGGACACTGCCAGCCTGGAGGATTTCTGTCCCAGTTAGGAGCCCAGGAGAAAACTGATGGGAGAGGGGAGGTGCTGCCTCCCAAAAAGCCATGGTGCTGTCAGCAGCCCATTAAAATCTTTTCTCTGGAAGGGCAAGAGAGCCTCTGGCTCAGGGTGAGGTCAGGACTAAGACTTGTCTCCCTCAGTACATCCCAGCTCCCAGCCTTTACGCCCTCAAAATGGGAGAAATTTGTTTTTTTCATTGCTGAAATTCTTGGCTGCACTCTTCTCTAACATAAATTATACAGTGATGCAGTTTGCTACAGGTATGCAGCTTCCTACAGACTCCTCCTATCCACTTCATAAATGCTTCTGTCATGTTGGCAGTAGTCAAGATCATTATATTTAAAACCAGTTATACTCTAAACTGAAATTCCAGTTATAAGAAACTGCATACTGTTAGTTGAATACTTTAGGCTGAGCTTATTGATGTATTTTCCCTTGTTAAGGCACCTTCTTAAGCCAAATTGATGTACACCCATTTTAAACTCATTTAAGACTCTCCAGGATGAGTTTTGCTGTGGTGTAACTAGCTCATTTGAAAATGCACCTAACCACTGCAAACCTGGGCCTGACCTGGAATCAATGAAAGACCACAAGTCGACAGTTTTGCAAAGCTATTTTTACAGAAGTCCTTCCAGGATCACTCTTCAGAGGTAAGCTTTTCTGGTATAGATCTTGGCACATGCAAACGAGAAACAATAATTAGTGACGATTTTCAAACCATGCTTCCTCCCACAAGCAGGGGTATAATTATCATTCACAGATGATTACTCATTTTTATCTACTTTCAATAAAAAAATCAGTAAATCTTAGGCAGTGAAAGCTCATAAGATGTTGCTGAGCTGCAGTCTGATATAAACTAGGATTCATTGCAGATTTCACCCTGTCTTTACCTAGACATAAATAAACTTCTCTGTGGTGGTAAAATACACAGACTTTCTGTAAATAACTAGAGTAGATGCCTACTCTAGTTGTAATAAATAATACACTAAATTTATAATAATTTGCTTTAAAGAGACTATTGAGTTAAAAAATAAAACTCATCACTTCTCATAACACTTTAGACTTTTTGCACTGTACATTTAAAAAGCCCCTTTTGTTTTACACTACATAAAATACTCATTTAAGGTTCAGCTCATTCCTTGTAGTTCACTTCATTTTCCCCTTTTCATGGCCTACCTTAAATCTTGAGATGTTTAACCTATGAACACTGGAGGCTGTATTTTCCCATACCATGGAGCCAAGAGACATGGGTAGCTGGGTCTTGCAACTTTTTGGGAGGCAGAATTTATAATAATCAGCCCTACACTGTCAAAATATGTAAGTGCTGCCTTTCCCACCAAGTTGTGGCAGGAAGACCTCCCCGTGCCTCCTCTTTCTCCAGCGAGATAGAAACCTTCTGCTGTAAATCTGTGCCTGACAGTGCAGAAAAGAAAAAAGATGGGGTTTTTTTTTTGCAGACTGTATTTGTGTAAGTGCTGAAATGAGCTAGCTTGGGTACCAGAAACATCATGCTACTTTAGCATGGAGTGCCGAATGGGTTAATCCACCCAGTCAAGAAACATGGAGTTCCTGGTCCCTGCACCTGGACAGTCTTGTTAACCTGAGTTAACCTGATTAAAGCTAGTTGACATGCTCTTCCCTGATATGTGGGACATCTATGTTAACAAAGGCAGGCAAGCTTGTTTGATTGCCCCACAGCTCCAGAGCTGTGCTTATCAGTGGATCTTGTCTCAGTGCAAAGAAGGGGCTCTTGATCCCTGGTGATTTCCTAATTTAGTAGATAGCCAAGACCAGAGGGATAGGTAACCTACACACTTAACCTCTCATCAAAGAAAAATACGGTCTTGCACAGGTTGCTGACCCTTGCAACCTTCATGCTTAACAGTTACTCTCACATAGAGAGGTTGTTCTCTGATTAATTTTAATTTTTCTAGAAAACCTGTGGATAATACTGTCTTACTTGAACTTCATATTTCTAAATGTTTTTCACCACTAAAGAAGACCTTTCCTCTGCATTTTCTGTTTTACCTGTCTTTGTACATGCATCTTTACAAGAAGCCATGTTATCAATGTTCCCTCTCCTGTGTTTTTACCTCAATTTTTAAAGGTTTTATTTTTCTGAACCCATGTTGTTTCATAAGGTTGACCATGGCACTGATCCTTGCTATGGATTTTTAAAGACGACAAACACAAAACCTGCTTCAGGAAAACATACAAACTTCAAAGATCTGGTGACAGACACAAATCTCTTGTTGTGGAAAAGGCAGCTGTCCCAAGGGAAGACATCTGCCCCAGGTTTTGTGCTGCTGCAATACCCACTGCTGGTTTTGGCCTGACTGTTTTGCTTTGCGCTTCCCTTTTGTTTTACTGAATGGTTCAGCAAGGCACACACAGAGGCACAAAACGAGTGCAGATGCCGGGTATTGGAGGATCCGTGGGGACCTCCATAACCCTTCCTCCTACTGCTCAAACTTCCATTCAGACTATTTATTCATTGACTGTATGACTAAGACCTGCAATCAGATAAAATACAGGTGGGAGGACAGCTTGGATAATGAGATACCGTATCAGACATTGGCAGCTAAGCTCTGCAATTGCTCCGTGTAATTCATAAGCGAGGAGGGCAGAGGAGCCCCCGATTTCCAGCACTTACAACCCTCCTTAGAAGAACAACGCTTGGGTTGATGCTTGACTGATGGGTGGCCCAGGGAGAGATATTCATGAAGCTGGTTAGTAAGGCTTAACTGTAAAGTGAAGCCCTGCAATGTTTGCTCTCCCGCTGGCATGTGAATGGTCCTGAGCTCATCCCCAGTGCAAGGTCTGCCTGCAGCCACATTGCTGGGTCAGCCAGGTCGCAGCTAAGATGCAGATCCATCCATAATAAGTCCCAGCAACATTTTCCCAAAGCAAAATAAACTACAGTCACACGTGCCTTCAAAAAAGAAAAGCTGGAAACTCTAACTGTAGAGGCCATGCTGTCATGACACTGGAAGACTGGCGCTGAAGAGATCCACATTTCTTAACTGGGTATAGCATAGACAGCATGTTGGTGTTTGAAGGAAATACAGAATGACATAACAAGGTGCTGGAGGATTTGAGAGGAGGGGAGCTCACTCTATTATCTTCTGAAAAAAATTCTCTTGCTTCAAAAAATCGATCCAGGGACAAAATGCTACAGTGTCCCCTTGGTCACTAACAGTTTAATATCTCTAAGCAAGAAATCTTTGTTTCCCCCTTTGAATGGGCTTATGAAGAGAAAATTCATTCTTCAAAACTAATTTTGATTAATGTTTATTCTTTTATTTTAAATTCTTGACTTCCCCAGAGATTGCAGTTATGTGGAGAATGGAAGAGCTTCAGAAATGGTAACTTTTAAAATAATGAGCTATTTTGAAGGTTAGTATCCTTTGAACTAATACAATGTTTTGTTTGGTTTGTAACTATAAACAAAACTGCCTCATTGTAACTCTCCTCCCATGGTCCTTTTGGAACAGAAATCATGCAGAACTTGTAAAATTGTTGTAAATAAAGACTATTTTGCTAGAGAAAAATCCTATGTGGGAAAGCATTTTTAAAAAAATCCTTCATTAGAAAGCAAGCTGTTTCATTTGCCAACTATTAAAGCACCTCACTGGAACATCTTAAAAATTCCCCTGTAGAATAAGAGGACTATATCTAATATTACTAGAAAAAGTTGCTGAAGGAACAGTTGGCTTTTCTCTCCAGCTTTCAATCCTTATTTTTATTCTCTTTGCATTGAAGGTCCTGATGCAATTTGCAAGCCTAACCCTTCACATACTGCACACAGGTCCTGCAGGAGGCATGGCCCAATTCCTCACTTATTAACACCTTGCTGGGGGGAACTGCGAGTGGGAGGCCATGTAAAGACAATGGGATTGACTTGTCCTGCAGCCCCTGATGCCCAAATGCTGAGTCGGCACTAGAAATTCAGCAGCACTGTAACCTGCTGATGAACTGGGCTTATCTCTAGGCACATGCCTGAAATCCTACTTATCTTCATTGGTTTATGGCCTAAAGGGAACCTAAATATGTTTCTAAGACTGTACCTCATAGGGAGGACTCATTCCCTATGGTGAACAGTTATTGTCCAGCCACCTTTCCTGTCACCTGTGGTTTTAAAGACCTCTGTTGTCATCAGTCAGACCCTCAATCTTCTTTTTTCTAGCTGAAGAGTCTGAGACTGTGCACTCATTCCTCGTATTGATGAACTGCTGTTGTTCCTCATACAGAGGAAGAATTCCATTACACAGAGGCTACGTTATTAAAGATGCTTAGGTCCCTTAACTCCTACCAAAACCCAACCTTGGTCTGTGAAATCCCAAACTCTCATATAAAGACAGTGAAACATTAGCTCCTGGGTGCATAAATCCTTTCTGAATATGGGCATGAGGCTCCTAAATTCATTAGTTACTTTAGGTTTTCTTTCTGAGGAGTGTTTTCAGGCTTGGAGTCCTGCAGTGTAGCACAGCAGGAGTTGCAGGGTCAGGAAACTACTGGCAGGACCCTATTATGCTGTGGTCTGTTACAGTTTTGTTGCTTTGCCTTTAAACCACTAACTAGAAAAGGAAGCATCTGTTTTTCAAGGTCTTCCAAATGCATCGAGAAAAACTGTAAGAAAAATCTGCACTGAATTCTCACCTGCAAATGCATTTTCCATCTCAATTTCTCATCGTGCTGCTTAGAGACATATCAAAGACACACAAATATTTACCGATGAATACCATTTATTCAACTCTGGGGAAATGGTGCTATTTGTATTTATATGGAGACTATCACTTTATACAAGCTAAATGTCACTGTACATGCATTGTTTTTCAAGTCAATATTTGTTTCTTGCTGCTATGCTGTCAGGAGATTGATGTCGATGGCGTTTATTTAATCTCCACATGACTTGGTTCTATACACAACTGCTCTGCAATTCATAAAGGCCCCAAATGAGCAAATTTGACAGACTAAAACTTAATAGTGTATTAAGGACCTTGAAGCTTGATCTGAGACCCTTTGAAAGCAATGGAAGTATTTCCACTGTGAGCAAAAGATTTCAGATTAAGCCTTAGTGAATATATGCCCAATTTCTTGCTGATAAAATAAAGCAGATGACTCATACAATGGCTCTAGACTTGCTTTGAAAGGAAAATTTTGTATGACTGAACAAATAGTTTTATTGTAGCAGAAGGTGCTGTGGGTCCTTACTCATGTTGAAAAGTGTCTCATGTTGGTGAAAAGCACTGGGCTGGTGGCATGAGACTGCTGCTGGGGACTGTGAGCGTGGGATTTCCATCTGGCCAGCGTGCTTGCTGCAAGTACAGGAGAAATGAATTATTGACAGCCTGTGTGGGGTACAACAACCTAAAGGTCAAGGACAGACTCCCATTTAGTATGAGAAAACACTTCTTGTACAAGTCCTGGGTGCAAAACCTGCTGATGAAGAGACATTCAGATATTAGACTGGCTAAGTTCTGACCTCCATAGTGGTCTGATGCCCCCTCAGTTTGCCACGTGGGAAGAAGGTCCAAGGATGCTGCAGTACATTTATGGTAACGTGAGTTTGTATTTGAACTGAACTCATGCTACTATTTCAGTCTTAAGGCAAATGCTTATGGGCTTGGGCCCTGGGCCATGATTTGAACAAAAATCTCAAGCTAAACTCAGTCAATAGCTCCTGAAAAGTCACATGAAAAGGAGAATTACTGCTTTTATTTCTGGAACTTTGCTGTTGGTAGTAGAAGCCATGGGAACCGATAGATCAGTGCTAGACACTTGCTGAGCTGACAGCACATATGGACAATTTTTTGGTTACCCATATAATACAGCCACTGTTGTGATACTGCAGTTATATTCTTCAGGGCCTTAGCAATAACTAGTTCTAGCTATAGCTTTCATATGAAGGTATACTTTTTCTCTGAAACCCTTACTATACATACAACCAAGTTAAAATGTTTAATTTTGTCCATTTCCTGGGATAACTAAACCATATCTCTGTTTTTGGAGACTTTTAGTTGCGCCTAAGTTCACATAACTGGCACTGTAACTACATGTCTGGAGCAATTACCATGTAAATACGAGATAAGCAAAATATATCATTATGAAAACAACTGAATATCAAGCATTTTAGACATGTCATTATAGGAATTAGTGGTAATTAGCTGTCAAACCCCATAAGCACAATATAATTAACCCACAAATACAACATAGAGTAATTACAAAAGTTCATCCACTATAAAGACAGCTGTCTTTTCACAGGTGTAATAAAATATGATGAATCAAACTCTGCTGGAAGTAATGTATATTAAGATAGCAGGAGTTGGTGTGTATGTTGGAGAAAGAGAAAGGGCAGTATTTGGCTCTAATTCTCAGCAGAATGCCACTGGAAGTCACATGTTTTTCAGCTATATACTGTATATACCATATTTCTATTTTCCCTTTTTGTAGTAAATCGGTTACACTGAATACAGAAGACTGGTTCACACTAATACCCTATGATGACTAGCTCATCATATCCTTTTATTAACCAGAAAAATGCTTATGTGAACATTTGTCCTGCCCTTGGTTGGGTTTTGCTGCAGCAGCTAATACTTATAACGAATAAGAGATATTAATTTCATGCTAACAAGGAAAGGATCACAACACCCCCCCCAATCAACCAGAATCCTCCCCTCTCGCGCCCCGCTCCCCCCAGGTGCCTGTCTCAGTGATAGAAGACTGATTTTAAAGGCATGATACATTTCACACCTACTGTGTGCATTTCAAAAATATTTTTCTCACTAAGAACAATATTAATTTCTGGAATAGAGTACTTTAATCACCAGCACAGGCAAATCTTTGATTTACTCTGCCTCAGAAAATGAAGGAGATGGTGAGGGGGTAGAAGATAGTGAGTGTCTGTCTCTTTTGCTTTACCAGACATCTACTTCAGGAAGCTTGGGTAGAATGTACCGTGGGATCGGAGATGAATATAGCAAGGCAAAATGTTTTAAAATTCACCAATTCTATAAAATTTGAACAGCATACATTCTCTAAGTCATACAGGGCCTAAAAATGTGTCCATGAAATTGTACATAAACAATTACCATACTTATGAAAAGTCTGAGGATCTGAAGATCCTCAATCTTCAACAGTTTGAGGATTTGATTTCTAATCATGAATGCCACAACTGTGCTGACACACCAGCCCCCAAGATGACAAAAGGAAAGGAGCCGACATTGCTTGACCCCTGTTTGCCACAGCAAGGGCTGAACAATGCTTACGTGGCATTGGAGACTTCCTTATCCGACATGGGAAGACTTGCTATCTCCCTTTCTGGATCCCATCAACTTTGCAGCTGATATCCAGCCCAGCATTGCTTGCAGTGAGAGATGATGTGCAGCATCCACCCAGGCAACAATACTAATCATTTTTGGACAGGCTGCCCAGCCTGACACCCCTCCTGCCCCGTTAAACGTGGACATTGCTCACTAAGCAACACTTCTTCTCTATCTCCAAAGCAAGCACATACCAACCTGAGTGACATTAACTGGACGAAGAGTTAGTTTCTGAGTGGGATGATCCTGAAAACTTACCAGACTGAGTAAATTTTTCTCTCTCAAAAGTTGTGCAAAGCAAATATTCCTTCTTCATATAGTGGAGTCTCTAGGACATTATACCAACATAACAGAGCGGAACTTGGTGTGAGAAAAGGAGCTGCTGTGACTCTCTGTCACTGCTACATGAGTTTATTTCTAGACTGACATGGTACTACTCATGATGAGGAATTTAGAATTCAGAAATCACCAAAACAGAATAGATCCAAAGGAATGGCTTAAGAAATAAACAGAAATATTTGTCCCAAGCAGAAATCTTCTTTGATGACAGTTTGGATTCCCAGAATGTATGTGTGAGTTCAATTCCTAAATTAATAATCAGACAGGTAGTGCAAGGTGAGGGAAACCTTTGCAGAAAATACAAGGCTTAG
The DNA here is from genome assembly GCF_031877795.1 of Strix aluco. Lineage (NCBI taxonomy): Eukaryota > Metazoa > Chordata > Aves > Strigiformes > Strigidae > Strix > Strix aluco. The sequence goes on from NC_133933.1 coordinate 92,514,010, forward strand.
TAGCTAAAAGGTGATTTTTCCTTACACCTGTTTACCTGCCTCTGCCACCTTTATAAGCGGGTAGTATGCATTTGGTCTCCTCAGACAAGGAGAGGGTTTGAGATGGCTTGGGCTAGGCATGCTTTCTGGTAGCTGGCAAAGAACATGGCAGTCTGTCTGTCAGTCTGGGCAACAACACCTTCAAGGGTGATAGATGAATCTTGCAGGGTCCACCAATCTAATGCAATTTCCTAGGATGTACAAACCACCACTAAGTTGTGTATGCAGGTTTGGGAGGTGATAGAGAAAAGTGTCTTCTGGTGCCTATTGAGGAGCAGAAGTATGTCTCAACACTTACTTCACTGAGGTGACTGACTGCTATGAGGATCCTGACTGAGTGTCAAACAGTACCAAAGTTTCTTTTTATAGATGGACAAGCTGAGGGGCAGAGAGGTAAACTGTGTTCTCCAGTCACACAAATTGGTCCTGGAAGAGCTAGGGTTGAAGGCCAGGTTTTCTTCATCCATTGCTCTATCTGCTCTTCACAATCATGTACACCCAGGAAGTCTGGCTAGTAAGAGCTATAGCATTAACCATGCAATGTACAATTTAGATCTGAATATTAAAACCACTGGACTCAAGATGGAGCAAGTTTCATTGATGGGCACATAGAATAGTTCCTACCATTACAATTTGGTGAGAATCCTCCTGCCAACCTTTAGTAAGCTCTGTTTTAAGCTTCTAGTCTAAACTTGCTGCCTAGGCTCCTTCTGTAGTCAAAGACAAGATGGAGATATCTCTGGAAGGCAATTTATCCTTCCTGGCTTAAACCCCTGTTCAGGATTAGCTGATCCACCTGCTTGAGATGCCTATCCCTCTCTATTGCTTGCAGGTAAATAAGTTCAAATAGGTTCAAATAAGACTCTTAACTTTAAGATGGCAAATGTGTCATGAGATGAATTCCAGCTTCTCGGTGTGTCCAGAGGAGGTTTGGTCTGCCCAACAAATGGTTGGTGAATACCACACTATGGCAAAGCATGAGCATCCCACTTCAGTCATGTGGAGTGACACATCACTGAAACCATAGCAAGCCAACACTTACAGACATTCATACTCCCTTTTGTGTTTAGTTCAGTATCTTTACAGTCAGCCCTATTTCTTAACCTCTTGGAACTTGCTAATGCACCTCCTGAAATGAATGGGGTGTTTAGACTTGCTCTCCCACCAGACACCCTGAATAGAAATGACTTGAAGAATCCTAAAGTGAGGTATCCACACATGCTTAGCCCTCTTGAACTGCCCTATGGCAAGAATCTGCAAGAACATATACAGAAAAATCCAATGTGAGCAGGCAAAATAATGCTCATGACTACAAAGTGCTTTGAGCTGAGTGATCTCTTTTATTTCAGCTTGATTTGTTTCTTCCTCTGCTGCTCTTGGACTTAAAAAAGAAAGCTTTTTGTTTTATTCTAGTGCTATCACTTTTGCTAATTTTGTTACTGAAGACCAGTGGCACACAAGGAAACATGTTTACAGTTATGGAACACAAAATATTTTTCCTCTATCAGTTCTCAGTAGAGACTAATTAAGCTTCCAGATACCTTCAAATGTGTTGGACTATCTAGTTTTCAGAGTGTAGCAGCTCCATAAACTCACTACCAATACTTAGCATCCTCCAAATTGGTATACCAATCATTAACAATCCGATCTTGAATCAAGATCAGAGTCCAGAAAGCAGATATAGTCTTCATCCCTTTCCCAGCTTAGGCTGTCTAATATATCATTCTCAGTTTACACTTTACATGCCACCCCTAACATACCAGCAGGAATCAAGACCCTAACATGTTCTGTACTGGCAACCGATAACCAAACCTGGAAGTGAGCAAATACACTTCGTATAGCACTTAATGTTGAATCTTACTGCAGCAAAAATGCTCTTCTTGTTCTAGAGTGTGGGACACTGTAGAGTTTTCTAGCTGCTGCCTCCATAGTCCGTCAGCCCAGCACGGTGCCCATGCTGTGATGCTCATTGCTGCATTTTGCACTCTTGGGATATGGTGAAAATCACAGACTGCAAATGCAATGAGTGCATAGAAGGTTGTAGTGACAGCCGTCCACTACAGTGGGGGTCTAAATACTTTGTCCAAAACCAAATGCAGAGATGAGGCACCTGCGCTCAGTTTGTGGGCATTCCACTAATTGCTCTCCATTTACTGTTGCAATACTTCTGTATTCACTCTGTCCCCTTTCATGGTTAGGTTCCAGAGTGGACAACAAATAGTTTCGAATTATGCCTGTCATCTAAAGCTAGTTACAACGATTGTAAGTCACATCCTATGCAAAATAAGTGTTTTAAAGTATTTCATATGTTAATTATGGTCATCAATTAAGTGAAAAACCATCTACCAGAGGTCCAGCAGCATGCTTTGTATTGATTGAAAAGCATGAGTAGGATCCCTGCTTTCCAGCTGAGTAGCTATGGGGCCTGTCTTGGTGAGCAGAGCTCTCATCTACCTACTGTTAGGATATGATCCTTTTAACCAGGCCCAGGTGACAGAAGCCAACATGCAAATAAATGTGCTACAGGATGCTTTCCATACTACTGATCACTGGGCCAGGACACTGTAAAAGTTCTTTGGAAATACTTTATACAAGATTTTTTGTCTCTTTAATGGGCACCAGCAGTACTAGACTTGCAACACATTAGCTATAATATCACTAGCTATATGTATGTACTCCTATTTCCCTCACCTGTATACCCTTAGACCAAAGTGTGCTCAGGTCTAGCATTATTGCAATCCATCACTTATTGTGGAGCTGAGGTGGGACATCAGAGATGGTGGTGGATGCTCAGGGAGCTGCTTAGTGCCATGAAGGTGCAAGGGAGGCTGTGCTGGGCTGAGAGCACACAGGCTACATGCAGGGCAGGAGAGATAGGGGCAGCTGAGGTAGGATTTGGGGCAGCAGTGTCCAGATATGTCTGCTGGTAACCCCACTTCTCTCTGCTCACGCTCCAGACCTGTGGGAATCCTGGCTGGCCTTCACAGGACTGCTCTATCCCTGCTGGGGAACAGGGGGCCTGGGCTGGGAATCACTATTTTATCAGAGGAAAGAGATTGTGTAAACAACCTGGGCAGAAATGGTAGAAGTCAACACATTTTTTTTAATGGCCTTGCTCAAATGGACCAACCCATGAGCACCTCTACCCCAGAACTCAGGGCACTCAGTCTACCCTGCCACGCTGAGGACTCCCCAGCGGGTCCGAGGTACAGTTACCTTCTGCCTGGAGCTTGTTCTGGCCCTGCACCACCTGAACACACTGAGGAAGGAGATGGGAGGTTTGGAGGCAGACTCTGCTACGTAGTGGCTGTCCCCCATTCTCCCTTATTTCCAGCTGCAGCATCCTTGGTGGTACTGGGTAATGTCTCAGCTGCTCTCTTTCCCAACACACCTTGCAATCTCCTGAAAAATCATTTCATGTGATCCCTCACATGGCATGACATGCTTGCAGGTGACTAACCAGTATTTGACACTTGAGAAAGAAGCTTGGACTAGATGACCTCTGGAGGCCCGACTGACATGATGCATGACTGACTACAGTCACTATTGCAATCATTACAAGAAAATACATGAGTGAACCAGTCATCTCAACCTATCCTAGTTTAAAAAGGAAATCCTTGTCTACCTAGGAAAGTTTTTTAGAAAAAAACTGAACAACTTTAAATTAATGACAGCAGCATCAGTACTACACCTCATCTGGGCAGGCAGATAACATAACAGTGGCTTTTCTTAGATAAGCTTAAAGTAGGTCTGTTCCCTTCATCCCAACATCCCTATGTTGCCATAGCCACGTGCCACATGCTGTGGCACATGAGCCCATCTGACCAAAGGCTGGAAGGCATGGACTGGACCTTGTGATGCCCCAGCCCCTGCGAGAAGCTAAGTCCCGTGGGCTGCGGGGGACTGGTGAGTCACTGCTCTCTCGCTAAGCGCTATCACGGGGCACAGGTAGCACAGTAGGCTGCTGGGTTAGTGAATCATATCCCTCACAAACCACAAAACGTGACAGGAGGATGTGTCTGGAGAAATCCCTGAAGAGATGCACCAACCTGCTGCACAGCCCGAGCTCTCCCAAAGCTCGTGCCCCAGAAGGGGTCGCAGCCATGGGCAGGCAGAGGCTGGTGTTGCCCTCCTGCCTGCCCACTCTTTGTGGGGATGGCCAGGCCACGGCGACCCTTGTGACTCTCCCCACAGTGGTGAGGGAACTGCTTTACTTGGGACCACACGGGAGGGCAAGAAGCAGCCCAATGCTCTGTAGGCATTGCACTGCTCTGTTGATGCAGAGGTGCTGGTGACACAGGGACAACTCAGCTGGGAGAGCATCTCTCGGGGCACCGGAGGGTTGTAAAAGGGAGGCTGAAACAGCTTGGATGGCTGCAGGTTGCTGCAGGAATTAAATATGATGAGACACAGTAGACAGTTTTATATTCTCTATTAACTGTATTAGACCTTCATACTGGAATAATTTATTTCTGGATTCTACACAGCACAGATGAAGTGCCAAACCTCCTCCAGTTCAGGTCCCTTCCAGAGGCATTGGCGTAGAAGATATATCCAGTAGAAGCAGGAGCTGGAAATTTATTCTGGAGGCTGTCCCAGCAATGTTAGAGGAGCAGCTGTAGCCCTTACTCCTAGTTCTCTTTTGTCATGTTGGCACTGCTGGCACACTTGGAAGGAAATACCAATCCAAAACAGTGTTGAGGTTTCATAGAGACTGTCCAGAAAGTCTTCCTCTCAATGACCATGTGAGAGGTACTCCATGTTTCAAATCAGTTTGGGTTGCTTTTCACCTAGCGATATGCTGAAGCAGCGCTGGTTGTGGAGAAAGTGACCTCCTGCATACTCACGCTGGTGGAGTCACTGCCCACTTCATCCATTGCTGAAGGGTGGTAAGCACACCCCTGGGCTGAGTGCCTGCAGGAGGAGAATGAGGCAATTCAGAGGTTATTCATACGTGTCCCTCTGCAGTGGTTGCAAGCAGGAACATTTTGCTGCTCCTCACGCTCCTCTGCATCGTGGATGTGCAGGCACTCACCTTTGATGGATGATTACTCTTGGATGAGCTTCCTAATGGCTCCAGTTATGTCGTTCATGAAACTGATCTTCGTGATTCCTGAAAGACCCCATTAACATTGCATTAGAATCCTGATGGCTTTCATTCACTGAATTATTTAATTACTTAAATTTTTTAAACATATCAGAATACCTTCTAAGTCAAACGTGACCTCTTGGTCTTCTGTGAGAGGGGCTGACCTTGAGCACACTTCAGCGGGCTGTGCAGCCTTGCTTTTCTCTTCACACACACTCTCCCTACAGCACTCAGCCTTGTACCTTCAGAAAAAGGTGTTATTGGGGAAAGCAGCATGCTAAGTGGTTTTCTTTTTTGTGATTTATACAAGTGCCTGTTTGCTCCCACATGCAGTGAGTGGATAATAGCAGTTCTCAATCAAAGTTAAAATTACTAATGCTCTTGTCTGTTGAAAATTTAGTGCAGAAAAAAAAAAAAAGGTTAATGATGCTGCTATACTACTGATCTTACTATGGCTTGTCATATGTCATCCCTGCACCCCTGTGCAGCATTATTATATTGACTGGTTATTCCAGTCCATATCTCTGCTGAAACCGATGTAAGGCAAGTGTATCTGATATTCTGGTAAGATGGTGAAACTAGTGTAAAAAAAGCCATGTAAACAACAACAGAAAACCAATGTTTTTTCAGACACTATTTACATCATCCAGTGACACTGACGATTCAACAGTATGCTGACAGTGATTAGCACAGAGAATTACTCTGTCCTCCTCTTGAATATATGTTTATAGCAGTAAATTTTGCCTACGTATTTCCTTAAAGTTGGAAGCTGTTGAAATTATTTTGCATAAGATGTTCGAGTAGTCTGAAAAAAAAATAATTAAGCAACAACAGCAGCCACTCTTGCTTCAAGTTATTGACACTTCAGTGTCTGCCTGCAGTTCCGACATACATAGACAATATACCATTAATTCTCTTTTTCTAATTGTATTCACCCTAGGGTCTTTTGTGACTCACAAGTTATGAATACTTTTTAGTTGTAGTCTGCTACAATTTTTTTGTCAGTCTAAAAGGGCAGAGAGCTGATTCGTTTCACTTATATATTTCCAGTTTTCTACCGAACACATTTAATTTCTGGGAGCAGTGGAACTAGAAAAGGGGACAGCATCAGAGTTTCATATATTCATGAACAAGGTCATTTTTAGTTGAGACAGACAAACTCTGATGGATTACACAGGGTAAAATTATACGTATCAAATTATATGACGTAGTGATGAAGTGGTCTGGCCAAGTCACTGTAGGCTCCTTATCTGAAAAGGCCTTATATCAGGCATCTGAAACCACTCTTAGGTACTTAATCATAAGCCGTGTGGTTCGCAGGGGTCATCAGCACACATGGGTCACTGCCTAAATTACTCCATCTGTATGGTGAGAGTAGCTTGAATGATTGCTTGTTAGGTAGTCTGGGATCAAGTCCCCCTTTATCAGAGTGCCTGGTCTTTGACACACTGAAGTCTTCAGCAGATGGATGAAGCTATCCTTTGAGTTCCTCAAGCCTAGTCAGAGCCTCATTGAATACTGCTAGTTCCTTGTAGCGCTTTAAAGAATGAGTAACAAATTGTAAAATTTACTCTTAAGATATAGTTCTGTCCAAAGACTGTCCTCCCCTGTATCCTGGATGTCTTCAGCGTGCCCTTGTGTACTCTTCCCTGTGCTACACGGAAGCTTTGTTATCACACTGCAGACACATGTCCTCTTGATGTCATCCCATACCTTCTTTCACAGGTTTAATACAAAGCTCTTGGCAGCTAGTGAAAAGATGTCCATTTTCCCCAAAATTTTGGAAGACTCACTCCCAAATCCCCCAATCCCAATTTTCCCAAGACTCTGTGTTTGTTGGAATTTTGCTGCAATATAAACCTAAATTCAGAATGTCTTAAGCACAAGCCAAACATAAAATATGACAATACTTCCAGAGGCAGTTGCTGGGGCTGTTCCTGTGCTGAAGATGAGACACAAATTTAGTTCTTGGTGAATCACCCTTGACGATTGCCTGCATATGGCCAGCATGGGTATGGGCTCTGCGGCCAAGCGTGCAAGGTGCTGCCCTAATAGATACAAGCCATGGTTCTTTCCCAGAGACCTTGCACTTCTGGCTGTGTTTGCCTTAGGAGGCAAAATGGGAGCTAGTTTAGCACATGGGATCAGGCACCCCTAAGACATTCTTGCCTTAATTATATTTGCACAGGAAAAAAAATGAGTAGAAGGAAAACTCTGCTATTATCAGCACAGCTTGACATTCCCAGTGCATTAGCACATGAAATGATCTGGTGACAGAGTAAATAAGACATGAATTACTCTTAAAAAGCTTTTACAACAAATACTAAGATGCTTGCATCTCAAAGGTGACCTGTAATTGTTAACAATTTACAAAAACAACCACATCAATGAAAATAAGGGTTACAATACAATTATTACAAATGCTTTGAATAAGCATGTTAAAGTATTCAGCACAACTGGCTTCAAATATGCCTTCAAAAAGGCCCTACGACAACTGGGCTGGCTGTATACTATAGCAGCCAGTAGCAAACATCTCCGCAGGAGTCCTCTGCTTTGGCAGAGGCAGCACAGCTTCCCTGCTGAACCCAAGAGTTTTTGTGAGTCCTTCCAAAACACCCAACTTTGTAACCCTTCCGGAGGCCCTGCAGGCTGCAGCTGGTTGTTGTTGAGCTGTGGCAGTCATGCCCTCACTATGCTTTGTCTCCGTGTCCCAATAGTGATTTAATTTTATCTCACTACCTCCCAAGGTGTTGCTTGAGCAAGCTGTTGGCAATCTGCCCTGGACATCTGAATGGCAAGTCCAGGTAGGCAGAAGTGGGCCACATCAGGGTATGGTGGCCTGTGAGAGAGCTACCGTGGCCAGGTGTGCTGGCAGCAGTGCACACCAGTCCCATTGCAGTCTGGATTAGGACTTCAACATCTTGATGGGATTTTAAATAGCTTTTATTGCCAGCCTCATATTATACCCACCAAAGCCAGTGATTTATCTAATTTAGAACAGCTTTATTCAGAGATGTTTACCCACAGAGTGTCCCAATCTGGAGGCACAGGAAAGGAGGTCACTCACAATTTATTTAATTTTTTTCTGGTTATTTTCAGCAGTCCTCTATTCAAAATAACTTGGAGCTATGCATAAAGGCTGATTATCAAACCTATCCAGGGGATTTAGTCACACAGCTGTGCATCTAAATCTCCTTAACCATGTTTCAACAGTCTCAAACACATTATGTTAAATTGGAGATGGGATTTTTGGATTATAGATGGTGAAATGGAAGAGGGAGCACCAGGGTTAGAACCTAAGCAAAGGTGTGACTTCTGCATAGGGCAAATGGCTGTGGGGCTGTACCACGAATAGTGGCGTGGAGGAAGGATCTCCTTGGCCTGCATAGACTGCACCAGGCTCTGTTAAACTCCCCAAGAAGCATGCGCTAGGACAGCAGCACTGCTCTTAAAAATGCAGTGTATTTTGCACCTGAGGAGTTTGGAGTTTTACAGCTTTACATCTTTGGAAACAGCCATGGATGGTGTACTCTGCTCAGAAGAATTGCTGTGACCTGCAGGAGCTGAGACCCAGAGCCGGCATGGTTTCCTGATTAAGCTGAAACCAACACGGTGGAGCTACCCTTTCTCCCTGAGACCCAGTGTCACAGCTTTGCCAGATTATTTTGACATGTTTTCTCCACCCTGAGGATTTTAACTTCACTTGTAACAATACCTTTTAGCTTGGAAACATTGTTGATTTTCTCTGCAGACTCTTGCCAAAAAAGGGGGGAAAAAAGACATAAAAGAGTTGATTTCCACACACTTGAGAGTACTGAAATTGTTCGGGTGCTGAAGTCAATGCAAGGTATCAGCTGATAAGTGGGAGGCTTAAATGTTAAAAATCTCAAGGTAGCAAGACAATGATTTGAAGAGGCCTTCTCTCTTCCGATTACTACTGAGAAAGGATGATATTACAGTGAACCTTGTTAAAATGTAATATTCCCAACAGAGAATAATTGATGCTAGCGCTAGTGTCAAACTGAAGATCTGAAAGGGACTAATTACTTTTTCTGTTAGGAATAACTTTCCATTTTGTCACTGCTTCGATACTTGAGCAATCCCATTAATCTCAAACGTCTGAATCCCAGCTCCTCTGCTTAATTTCTGCTGGGAATTGAGGAAAATATCAAAACCAGCCATGCCAGAGCTCAGAGTAACTGAATTTGATGTCCTTAAATCAGAAGAACGTGTCAAAACATTCTGGTCAGTCTTTTATAACTCATTTTTAAGGAGCATGCAGCTAGAACAAAGCAAGCATCCAGAGAACAGGGAGTCTCATGTGGGTGCTGGTTTGGTTATGCACTGCTGGGACAGAGAGCAAGGGATCCTATCCCCACATTCCTGCATGGGGCAGTGGGGACATGCATAGGGCCAAAAATGGGACCTCAGAGGAGGATGGCTCTGCTTGCTGGTAGGAAATTTCTCTCCCCTTCTGTCTCACTGTCATTAGCTCATGACAGGGGGAATGCGCTCTCCCTCCAAATTTCATACTGCTTCTCTAGAGGTTTCTGTTTGGTCCTGGCTCCTAGACTGAAGAAAAGCAGTTAACCACCTCCCTTGAGCATCTTAGTCCATCAGCTCTGAAGCTCCAAGAAAAGTGTGTGCTCAGGTTGTTTGAGAGAGAGCATCAAGAGAAAGCATCAGCTAGAAGGAGATTCTCACAACATCTTCACAACTATAGCAGCTCTGCAGTGTTCCAGCGCTCTTCCTTTACTCAATATTTACTCTGCTCTTGAGTGCTTATTTATGGTGGTGTGCATCTTCCCTGATTATGTTGCAAAGAATGAGAGAGAAGCTGGATGAACAGGTTTCAGACAACATGCTATTCTGCAAGAACTTTGTCAGACTAATTAACATTAGCAAGGAGGAAATAAGTTTAATTGCCGAGAGCTGGAAGGAAGGATATTAAACAACATTTTATTGTTCTCCACAATAAAGTGGGAGTTTTGGCAGCCTCCTTGAAGAGCATGAAGATGTCATTTACATGATACTGTAAAAATGCAGGAGCCAAATGACACTGGAAATACGATGATGGAAGGGACCTCAGGAGATAATGTGACCTGGCTCCTCTGTGAAGCAGAGCACCACTAGTCTGGGAGTGCAGCCCGTGTCTCCTCTTACCCAGCACTGGACTTTCAGGACCAGTTCCCCCTGGGGATGAGTGGTCCTCCAAACAGTGTCTAAGCACCACAGGACTAGGGGAAAATGAGAAAAATCCTGCTCAAGTAATACCAGGGTGGTTGAAAGTCCCACCAAAGTCAGAATTCTGGAAAGGGGAAAGAAAAACAGAACTGAGATCTCTGCCCTCTATCTGGACGTCCTGGAAAGACTCATTGCTCTGAGAAACCTCAAGAGTAGAAGAATCACAGGGCTGGTCCAACTAAAGTTTACCAGCAAGACTCCTCTCCCAACCAAACCCAGACCCTTTCCTTGGTGTAGTCCCAGAAGTGGTATATATAGGTGCAATACTTTCTAGTAACTGGACTAGGAACCATTTTTTTTAAAAAATAGCTGATGCTAAATATTTCCTACTTATGAGAACATTAACAGAGTTTGCAGGTGCCGTTAGGAGAACAGACCTCATATTTGATTCTCACCAGCATCAGACAAGGTTTTCTCCTCAGCGAGGTTACTTATGTTTGGCACATGAAATGTCAGGAAAATGTTTTTGGGGGTCATGGAAAGCATTTATCCTTGTCTGGTTGACACTGAGTTGGGGAAAGAGTTTACAGGTGAAGGTGTAGAGATCTCTACATGATCAGAGGTGCTCTGGTTCTTTCCAAAGGTGCTGGCTACCTCCACACCCACCTGTGAATTCAGTGCAAAGGATAATGCACCTGGGGACCAATGTTGGCACAAGAAGGTTAACGCTGGAGGGTGACTGGAAATCAGCAACTGCATCAACACATCTGCCCAAATTGATAAGGAAGGATCAAAAGTGTCCTGGAAATGGCCTCAAGGGAAATTTATGCCTAAATAAGATGTCAAAATCAGCAGTTTGGGGTGCCATTTTGTAGCACACCTGACAGGCATGTAATATAAATTGAATACAAATTTTGAGGGACCAAAGGAATTAGGTAAAGAGACACCATTTTGGAGATCTACTAGTAGTCAGTTGTCTAGTGACTTTTCTGAAGACAATGTTGGTTCCACAAGAAATAATGACTAGCTAGATCTCTACAATGACTTTCTAGATCTCTGTGTGTTGATGCTTCAGTGCAGAAATGCAAGGAACCAGCAAGGAATTTTTGGCAATTTAACTCCATCACATTAGACATGGGTAGATGGCCAAGATGTGGCACTTATCAGCAGGCATAGCTGGTTGATGATTTTCTTACCATCATCTGGCTTCACTGTGCAAGGTCTACTTTTACATGCATTGTACATTTCAAGCTCCTTTTGACCCCATAACATCCAATTTTTTTTTACCTCTGTCTGCCAAACAACATTCTAGCGTAAGTGAAAATTCAAACTGGTTGATTTTCAGAATAATTTTTCAAGATCACGCAGTATTGCTCAGCCTTGCACTGCACACAGTTTGAACCATACATGCAGAATTTCATGCTTCATGGCACAACTTAAAGTATTTTGTCTAATATGGCCCAAAATTAGATCAGAATTGGTACTGCTATACTAGACAGTGAAATTATTTAAAGGTTGTTACAGTAAAAGGTCCATTAAGTATCTGTTGTTGAATCAACAATGTAAAAGCATTATTTAAAACAGTAAAAATAAAATTACTTCTATGCTTTGCCTGCTGAAGATAACATTTAAAAAACATAATTATATAAACCAGTTCCAGAGAAAACATGTATTTTTCTGAAAATAGACTATGGTATCAACAGTATCATGAAATAAATACACAGGGAAGAGAGATTACATGCCCCAAAGTCCAATTTTTGCAATAACTGTATCTTTGTTTCCATTTTTGAATAATGCCCCTTGTGTGCCTGGTTAGAAAACAATAGCTTGGTTATGAAATAATGGAAATTTTATCCATGAAAATGCCACCCTCACATTAAAATCATCACACAGCTCACAGCGTGCTGCCTACAAGCTTCTCAGGTATAAAACTATCAGTAAATAAGGACTACTTCATTGTGGCTTTTAACCTTAGGGGAATGCCTTATTAAATAGTTGATTAGAATGTGCTATACACTATCAAACAAAAAAGAGAAGATTAAATTAAGCTGCACTGTAAAAATTAAACCAAGAGATGAGATAAAAGCTAGCCTCTTCATTTTTAACCTACTTTTCCATTTTACGTTCGAAGTTCAAGCTCTGAAGACTGTACGGTAACAGCTCTACGGCTTGCTCCTTGCTGTTGTGCTACACACTCTCTTGTAGCTGGAGGTCCCAGAGGTCCCAGGGCACAGCTGCATGGCAGGGAGAACCATGAGGTCCCCGTACCCATACTGGGCTGCTCGGTGGCACAGGAGCTGGTCACACCCTGGAGCACTTGTAAAGCATGGGAGGAGGATGCAACTCGATGTTATTCACTTTTGGGAAGCTGCTGTAGTCAAGGATGCAAACTCTCAATTTTCTCCCCACCATCTGGCTCTGGCTGTTCAGGAACCACCCTTTCAATGCCTAGGTTTTTCCAACCTTCCTCTAGCACCCAGGCAGAAGCACTGGCAAGGGACAGCCAGGATAGATACAGCTGTGGGGAGCAATGAGATACTTGTCCCCTGGTCACAAGCCTCACAGAGTGGTGTTGAGTGTGGGCAGAAGATGGTGATGAATGCCAGCGCACCCTGTCCATGAGGGAAAGCTACAGGATCAGCTCCAGTGTAACACAGGCTGGATCTCATATACAGGGTATGCAAAAACTCCTTCATATCTGAATAGGTTGGGAAAGAGCCTGCACTTAGCTCTATTCACATTTGCTGAATTCCCCAAACTATAAAGGAACCAGGATAATAGCATTTTTCTTTAGAAAACTCCCTCAGCAACCAGAAAATAAAGAAATTGGGCTTAAGAAAAACTAAACTCTTTAATAAGGTGTGGAAGACTTTTAAGTAACAATTTCTCCCCTATCTGTTTATATATTAATTATTCAGTTATGTTCTCAGCAGTTCCCAGATATCTATTGGCTCCATTGGGCATCTACAGTGCCTAAGGGATGCGGACAAAACCCAAAAGCACATGCAGTGAATTTGTATAGACAGCAGGGACTCGGGAAAATTGGCATGATTTTTTTCTTTCAATATACTGCTGTGATCGGGCCAAGTCCTTAATACTCCCCTGGACCTGGTATCTGGACTTGCCTGTACTCTAAATTTAAGCTTTCCTGGTAATGCAAAGCAGTATCTTAACATGAGCCCTGAAGCTCAGCTCCCTCCCTGAGCCTGGTTGTCCCTAGGGCTTGGCCAGAATCTTCTCACCTGCTATCACTTGTTCCTTCGGCTGCTCTTCAGCAGCATTGGGCAGGGTTATTAACAGGAACTGTTAACAGAAATGGCACGATTATAAGTTTCCAAACACCCATGAGGTGCTTTTTGACAGCAAGATAAAAAAGTTACAAATACCTCCACCAGTAAATCCCAGTATAACTATCTATCACCCACCTGCATATCCAACTTGCCTCAAAGCAAGCTGTGCCTAAACCCCTTGTGTATGGCTGATCTGGTTTTCTTTATGATGTGCTTTTTCCTCCTGTATGAGATGTGGCAAGTATTTTCCTCTTTTGCTCTTTTTAGCAAAGTGTTTGAAAATAGTTCTTCTATTATCAAATACTTGGGAAAATAAGCAAGTTTTACCTTTTTTTAACATGCATTTCCTTTTAGCAGCATAATGTATGTTAAATCATAAGCCAGAGCCTATAAACAACAGTTATAGAAAACTGACATTTTGACACTAAATACTGTATCCTTTTCAAAGAGACAATTGGACTACACTGAGTTGTTAAAAAGTGTCAAATGCCATTTAATATGAGAAGGTTTCAGAGCAAATCTGGCACCATTGCTGTTAATGGAAGATTTCTCCATCTTCCACAGGCACTTCTGTGTCTACTAGAGAGAAGAGAAAGTCTCTGTTTGCTTCAAACTCTTCAGGACAGAGACTCTCACAACCAACAGCTTAAATGCATTTCACGTAGAAATTTCCCTAATTTCTAGTTCCAAACTTCTCCATGAGTGCGAGCAATCAGGACTGGAGTCCCTTCCCCCAAACAGAAGTCACAGCATTTTGGACCGCCCCAGGCCCCAACGAGGCTCAGCCAGACAGCACGGTCTAACCACAGGAGATCTGACACCAGGCTACAAGCACAAATTGTAATGATTTTGGATAACTACTATTTATTGCACTAGAATAATAATTTCCTACTATTTCTTCCTCTTTTTTCAGTTTGTTTTGCTCTTCTTGTTAGAGAGGGGGACGCTTTATTTTGTGTCCATGTGTTACCTGACACAACCGTAAGACATTCACTGGAGGAGACCACAGGTTTCCTAATAGCAAAAGGCTCAAATAGCTAATGAGACCTCCCCTTGCCCCTCCCTGTGTCTGATGGGTTAGCTTTTTCGAGGACCTGTAGGAGGAATTCAAATATGGGCATGATGATTGCTATTTTTCAGAGGAACACCGTGTGTTTTAATATCCCTGAAAGCTCTCCTAAGACTCAGCAAGCAGATGTTGTGTAAAATGCAGCCCAAAGAAAGGCTCATACATATACAGCAGGAAAGTGCAGTTGTCACCCAGGTGAGTGCTCTATTCATACCAGCCCCTAATGTATAATTTGTCAAACTATTCAGGATTTTCAGATCTTTGTTTTTGTCCAGGGAACAAAACCAGTCATGATCTGGGCTTTTAATTCAAGATTATGTCCAGCATGATTTGATTTTTAGCCATCTCTTACAGTGTGGAATTCACACTCACACTGTGCAAAGCAGCTTTATCGAATATTTACAGCTCTGTGAGACTGCTTGGCTAGCCTATGAAATATAACAGCTACAAAGTCATTAGTCTCAGCAAAAAGAGAAAGGTGGATACTTGACTTTCACAACTTAGGGAAATGTGAATTGCACAGAAAACCATCTGAGCAGCTGTACAGCGACAGCTATCACTGCGAGCTGTGTCAAACGGAGAGCTGGGTGTATGGACATACCCCGCTGGGCCACTTCACTCTGGTTGGAGCAGACACGTGATGCTCCAGCCCTCAGAAGTTTGGCAGAATCAGTCAGAAAATATCTACTAAAGAATAAGTACCTGTGGCTGCTTGTGTTACCCATTTCAGACCTCTCTCTTAATTTCCAAATTGGGTGCTAACTACTGAACCTAACCTATTTCAGCAGTTTGAAGGGCGCTTTATTTTGTTATTTCAGTGCTATAATGAGTCTTGGTAAATGGATCAAAATTAAGTTATTGGCTGCATTAATGTGTGAATCATGCCTGTGTATTACCATCACCCACTCCCATGACCGAGTCTTGCTGGGCAGCCAGATTTGGTTTTGTACCTTTGGATTTTTTTGGGATTTGTAGTTAAGACACAGCACAGATACGATTTTGCTAAGGTCCAAGTATTTCCTCTCATGTGAAACTTCATACATATGAGAAATTCTACTACTCAAAACCATTACTGCAGGAACACAGTGGTGCTGATGGGAAGCTGTCCATTTCCAAATGAAGGTATTGCCTATCTGACTGGCAGTCATTGCATGTTTGCAAGTCAGGAAGATACAGTTACAGCTCAACTGTCTACAAAACTGTCTCTAGAAGAAAATGGAAAGATTTTCATCAACAAAACACTTGAAGCAAAGCACAAAACATTGAATTCTGTGAAACACAGAATAGTGGAATTATCCTGGCAATTTACATATGAACTCTGAGTCAGCGCTTTCAGGCAAGGAGAAATTCCACATAAGCATCCCTGATGAAACAGGATCATAAATCTCTTTCTGAATGGTATTTTTCAATTTATGTGCTTGGCTTCAAATTCCTCTCCTACAGGAAAGACACTCAGAGACAGAAGCAACACAGGGCCCAACCCATGGAGTTGGAGTTCAAGAGAGTGTTTTCCTATGTAGGCCCCCATTTGCATAGTCCTATGGTAGCTTGAAATAGGTATTTCAAAATAAAAAAAAAAAAAAGAGAGAAACAGCAGGGGTGATAGCAATTGCTCTCTGGCATAGCAGATAGCCTGGCCTGCTTAATTAAAAAAAAAAAAAAAAATCAGAACCAATAATACCTTAATAGTAAAACCTATCTATCTAATTTAGCTTGTGGGAAGGAATAAGTTAACCTGAAAGTAAATAAATGTGTAGGTTGTTTTCTCTATAAATATCTTTTTTTTTTTTTCTTTTGCTGCTTGTGCTATAAATATAAACCAAAATCTCCATTCCCAACAGATTAAAAAGGGTGGATCTGGAGCCAGTCAGTGTATTTGGGCCCTGGACTGAAAGTGGAAGATAGTGACATGCTGTCACAGCACTGGTAGCTGCAAAAAAACCCAGAGGCAAGAAGAGGGTATCTGGAGGGATGGGAAAGAGCCAAAGGCTTGGACTGGTGCTGTCTGACCTGGGGAACTGGGTAAGTGCCGCTCCCCCCCTGAAAGGCTCTGCCAAAGAGATGCCACTTCATCTGAGATGCAGGTTCAGGAAAGGGATCTTTCCTGGCCTTCCGTGACTTCTGGCTCTTAATTGAGCATAAATTGGTAAATCAACTAGCAGTGTAATTAGAAGCTGTCAGCATGACATCCCTCCAGGACATCCAAACTTGGGAAGTCTTGCAGGCAAAAAAAGGATAATTCTGCAAGGGCGATGCTGGTGGTCTCAGTGCAGCCTGTTACCTGCCAGGCTGAAGCTGTGGTGTTTGGCCAGAAGGGTGAAGGAGGGGGGTTTCCAGTGGTAGCAACAGAGTGGTAATGCTGGGGACTAGCAATACGCTGCCGTTTGCTAGCTTTTAAATCATAATTTGGTGAGCTGCTGATATTGTACCATCATGTCTTTTTGAGGGTACTGCAGAGATTGAATGACGGTTTGGGTGCTACCAAAACCTCTTTCATTTTTAGGATCCCAAACAGACCCCTGGGAGGACACGGGTGCCCTCATAGGCAATTTTGCTATGAGCTTCTGTGACAGATGTAAATACTTGATTTGCCTGCTCCCGTCAGAGATGTCCTTTTGTGTCTTCCTGCAGGACTGGAGTTGGGCAGGGAAAGGCTGCACCCCATGTCCCATAGGCCCTTTGTGGAGGGAAGTGACCTGCAATGGGCACTTATAGGTGATGGAGAAGGAAACCCCAGCAGCAGGGAGCTGTGTCCAGAGTGGAGACAGGAGCAGACATATGCCCTGGCCCCAGCAGTGGGGTTAGGAGGAGCTTCCTCTGTGGGTCCAATGGGGAGCAGGCAGACTCTGCCCAGCCCAAGAAGCTGCCAGCTGGGCAAAAGGATCCAGTCAGCAAAAGCAACAGAGGGGGAACTGGTGTTCAGAAAGCCCCGGGCAGTAGGCACAGCCTTGGTGACTGCCATGTGTAAGACTAAGCCTTGTCTTTAAGAGGGTGGCCTTAATTTCAGCATTTTGGCTCCTTGTTCCCATTCTGGATGTGAAGGAACAGCAACAAAAAGGGTAGTTCCATGACAGCAAAGGAGTTAGATGTGGGGGCTGATCAGTGTGCTTCTCAGGTTTCTAATTTACAGCCCCAAACAGTTCTGCCCAATCTGACTTTGCTGCCCGAGGGACTAAGGAAAAATATCCCTTTGTAGTAGGAGCTCCCTGTTACAAAAGCGCTCACCCCAAGTCCTACCCAAGCCCAGGATGTCTTACGACACTCTGTGACTCTTTCAGGGGTATCTCCTCTCCTGGATGGGAGTACAGCTACTACTGTGAATGTGACTGAGCCTTTAGAAACTTTCCCCGTGGGAAGTTTCTCGGCAGTCCAGTGCCATGGTTGCACTGGGGCTCGAGCCTGTGCTGGCTGCACGGGGCGCAGATAACTGCTGTTTGGAGCAGACTTTTATAGATCTGAAGGCTATTAGCATGTCCTGCTTCAGTTCACTCTGCGGTTTAAAGAATCTGATTAATCTCCCTCAGACCATGTCTTTTAAGCCCTTCCCTGCACCCTCACCACGTAACTGACACACTGAATGGCCATGTCCTGAGTGGCAGAGTCCTCCAGCCAAGACCTCACCAATGCTGAGCTGCAGGACCAAATCCCTCCACATGTTTTGTAGGGTGCAATCCTCTGTGTGCAGCCCTGTGAGATGTCTGCCTTTATCTCAGCACTGCTTTTTTCTGCAGAAGTTCTACCAGGTCAGCTGCTTCCCGCCCTATATTTGTGCAGCGGATTATTCCCAAGCCCATGCTTTCTATCCAGCCTTCCTAAATTCACTTCTGCAGAGCACATCTCAAATTCACCTCAGTTACATTCAAATTCTGACCTTACTTACACCTGCTCCACTTCCAACCACAACATCCTCCACAGAACCTCCATTTGTTACTGCCAGGACTGTCAAGAGCACAAATTAGCTATGTAAAAAGGTTCAGAAGGGCTAATCCACCAGCTGTTTGCAGAATTAAAACCTTGGGCAGGTGGTTAACTTTACACAGGTCAAACCTGTTGAATTTATGAGGGCTGCTCATAAGCAGCCGTATTTACATACTTGCATGCATGGAGAATAGGTGCTGGCCTTTTTAATATACTGGCCACTTTATTAAGGAGAATCAGAATGGTATTTTCTGTCAAGTTGTGCCAGAGATTAGTTTGACAGACTTAATGTAATTAGACAGAGCTGAGTTTGACCCAGTGACCTTTTTCTTTACCATGGTGTCTTCCCAGTGTTTGACCAATGACTCTTCAAATAGCTTTGAACAGATTTAAGGCTTTTCTCACTATTTGCTTTGAGATCTTTTTCTCCCTTTTTAATATACAAGACTACTCCCTTTGTGTCCCGGGAGAGATCCTCATGTCTTATAGGGAAGTTATGCTAAATCCAAACCCCTCAGTCAGATGAGGTGCTACTGCCAGGTTCCCCTTCTATATACTCGTGATTGACAGCAAGGGGCATCTAGATTTCAGCAGAAATACTAGCATCAGGGAAACATGAGATTTAAAGCTGACATCTACTGCCTTTAGGTGGCCACTTGGTGAAGCTGGTGGGTTTTACGGGAAAAGAAAAAAACCCAACAAAGCTTCAAGGCACATCATTGACAGCAACAGGCTGCTAAACCAACACTGCCTCTGCCTGAACACTCCTGAAGTTGTTAAATAACAATACAAGAAAAAGTACATCTTAACTTTCTTGGAGCTCTTAAGGCAAGCATGCTTATCTGCTTTTGACCTGTTCCTAAGACTGATTAACAAAATCACTTGGGAGGCTGCCTTGAAGGATATGGGAGTCCGGGAAGGCTGGACATACTTCAAGAGAGAAGTCTTAAAGGCACAGGAGCAGGCTGTTCCCCTCTGCCGAAAAACAAGCAGGCGGGGAAGGAGACCGGCCTGGCTAAACAGGGACCTTTGGCTGAATCTCAAGAACAAAAGGAGAATCTATGACCATTGGAAGAGGGGCCAGGTCTCTCATGAAGACTATAAAGATGTAGTGAAGTTATGCAGGGAGAACATTAGGAGAGCCAAAGCACAGCTAGAGTTCAACTTGGCTACAGCTGTTAAGGACAATAAAAAATGTTTCTCTAAATTCGCTAACAGCAAAAGGAGGATTAGGGAAAATCTCCCTCCTTTATTGGATGCAGAGGGAAACATGGTAACTAAAGATGAGGAAAAGGCTGAGGTGCTCAAGGCCTACTTTGCCTCAGTCTTTAGCAGTGGAACTGGCTGTTCCCTGGACACCCAGCCTCATGAGCTGGGAGATGGGGAAGGGAAGCAGACTGACATCAGCACAGTTGAAGAGGAGGTGGTCAAAGACCTGCTACACCACTTGGATGCACACAAGTCATCTGTGGGACCAGATGGGTTACACCCAAGGGTGCTGAAAGAGTTGGCAAATGTGCTCACCAAGCCGCTGTCCATGATTTACCTGAAATCATGGCTAACTGGGGAGGTCCCATTGGACTGGAGGGTGGCAAATGTGACACCCATCTACAAGAGAGGCAGAAAGGACGATCCAGGAAACTATAGCCCTGTCAGTCTGACCTCAGTGCCAGGGAAGGTCACGGAGCAGGTCATCTCAAGTGCTATTAAAAGTCATATAATGGACAACCAGGGGATCAGGCCTAGTCAGCATGGGTTTATGAAAGGCAGGTCCTGCCTGACAAACCTGATCTCCTTCTATGACAAGATGACCCGACTATTGGACAAGGGAAAAGCTGTGGATATTGTCTACCTGGATTTTCAAAAAGCATTTGACACAGTTCCCCATAGGATTCTCATAGAAAAACTGGCTGCCCATGGCCTGGATGAGCGTACGGTCTGCTGGACCAAGCACTGGCTGGACAGACGGTCCCAGAGAGTGGTGGTCAGTGGAGCTAAATTGGACCGGCCAGCTGGCAGCCGGTCACAAGTGGTGTTCCTCAGGGCTCGGTGTTGGGACCATTTCTGTTCAACATCTTTATTGATGATCTTGATAAGGACATAGAGTGTATCATCAGTAAACTCGCAGATGACACCAAGTTAAGTGGGAGTGTCGGTCTGCATGAAGATAGGGAGGCACTACAGAGAGATTTGGATAGATTGGATTGGTGGGCCAACGTTAACGGGATGAACTTCAACAAGGCCAAGTGCCAGGTCCTGCACTTGGGCCACAACAACCCCATGCATCGCTACAGGCTTGGGGAGGTGTGGCTGGAGAGCTGTGTGGAAGAGAAAGATCTGGGGGTTCTAATTGACAAGCAACTGAACATGAGCCAGCAGTGTGCCCAGGTGGCCAAGAAAGCCAACGGCATCCTGGCTTGTATTAGAAATAGTGTGACCAGCAGAAGTAGGGAGCTGATAGTCCCCCTGTACTCTGCACTGGTGAGGCCACACCTGGAGTATTGTGTCCAGTTTTGGGCACCTCAATACGAGAGAGATACCGAGGTGCTGGAACGAGTGCAGAGGAGGACAACGAAGCTGGTGAAGGGCCTGGAGAACAAATCCTATGAGGAGCAATTGAAGGAGCTGGGATTGTTTAGTTTGAGGAGGAGAAGGCTGAGGGGAGACCTCATCACTCTCTACAACTACCTGAAAGGACCTTGTAGAGAGGTTGGTGCTGGTCTCTTCTCACAGGTAATTATTGACAGAACAAGAGGGAATGGCTTTAAACTGCAACAGGGGAGGTTCAGACTGGACATTAGGAAAAAATTTTTCACAGAAAGAGTGGTCAGACAGTGGAATAGGCTGCCCAGGGAGGTGGTGGAGTCACCATCCCTGGATGTGTTTAAGGGTCATTTAGATGAGATGCTGGGGGATATGGTGTAGGGGAGAACTTTGTAGAGTAGGGCTGATGGTTGGACTCGATGATCCCAAGGGTCTTTTCCAACCTGAATGATTCTGTGATTCTATGATTCTATGATTCCTGAAAAGAAAGGGAAGATACCTGATGATACAAATGAATTCAGCATGCATAGGACTTTGTCAGCAGAGGAAAAACAGGGGACAGTTAGGTACAATTTTCTCTAATTTACACAGGAATCAAAGAGTACCTTGCAGAAGAATCAAGCTATTGAGAAATAAATGTTATTCTTTGGACATCTTAATTATATAATGTTCTCTTTTCTTATGCTGGAAAGTGCTCTGGTTCCTGACAATCATCTATGTATCTGGTGCCTAACAATCATCTATGACAATCTGGTTCTTGTAAATGAATTGCAGATCATAGTTTTACCAAATAAGAGCTTCTCTCTCTCTCTCTCTCTCTCTCTCTCTGTGTGTGTGTGTGTGTTTTTAAATTGGGTAGATCATGCAAAAGCTGCCCTCCTGATCCCCAAAATTTGAGAGATGACTGAAATGCAAAGGTAGGCTGAAACTGACCCAATATCATGGAGGGCTACTGATTCTTAGGAGGTTGTGATCTGCTTTTCAAGAACAGCTCATTACATACTTACAGACCCCCTAAAAATCACATGAAAAATCCACAGCACTGGTGATTTCCTAGTTCTTGTGCAGGGGGGCTGGTGATGCTGTTCAATGATTTCCCTGATTTGGTCTGCCTTGAACTTTTGAATGAGCGTGATTCATGTGACTGAATGCTTCTCAGAGCAGTACTTAAGCCCTGGTTTGGGAAAGCACAGAAGCACGTTTCTCTTCAGCCTTGCCTTCAGCTGCTGAGTAATTCCACTGAAGCTCATGGCACCTAAGCCCTCACTTGAACTAAACAAGCACTTTGCTGGGTGGAAGCCGTACTTACATGTTTCTCTATGGGAAAGTAGTGCAGGCTCTGTATCATCACAATTGCAGATTTGGTGGGGTTTTTTAACTTAGAGCCCCTGTTTTTTGAATGCATGATCACACACCAATTCCAGCTTTGTTCTTTTGAAACTGAAAATTTCAGTTTTTCAACACAATTCCCAGCCACCAGGAAATATATAAACACAGGTTAAATGCCCTGTGCTTTTAACAGCTCTTTATTTGACCCAAATCATGGACTTTGAGTGTAAGGTTGGTTATAAACAATAAAATGAACTAGCCCTGTGCTCTGTCTACCCTCTCCCTCTCTCTATATATACATATATTGAAGGACCCCCCAATCCATGATCAAGGAAAGGTCTCTAGTCTACATGATGCACATTTTGGGTCACAGTGACTAACAGGTAGATGGACAGTCCAACAGCTGTATTTCATGCCCCCGGAGGTCCAGTCCTGAAGTGAAGCGCACATCTACCTTGTCCTGTGCTGAGAATAACTATTTTCACACCCTGTGCATCATTCTGCCACACAGCCCCCATCCAAGCGCGGGAAAGCAGAGGGCAGGGACCTGCCCCTTCTACCCATCGAAAGCAAGGGTGAGGTATTTTACAGACGACCTCACAGCATCACGAACAGTGACTAGGGGTGCCCCGACAGCTCGGGAGAGCCCGTTGCTGACCGGGAGCACCGAAGCTGGGCGCCGCGGGGAAGCCGCGCTCGGCGGGGATGCCGCCGTTCGCCCTCGCTCCCACCTTCCCACCGACACCCCAACCCCCGACGGGCGTCCCGCAGCCCGCACGGACCCCTCCGGGACGCCGACGGGAAGCGCCTCAAGCTCACGGAGGAAAACTCAGGAGTCACTATAACGGCGGCAGCCTGCTGCCTGCCTGCCGCTCCGGAAGCGGGTTTTCCCCTCGCAGCCCGTCTCCTCGGGGCAGCAGGGGGGATGCCAGCCGAGGCATCCCGCACCCTCCCGCAGCTCCCGGGGTCCCCCGCACAGTCCCTTCCCTCCTCCCGCCCCCCCCCCCCAGCCCCAGGCACTCACCTGGGCTCCCCCGGCAGCGGCTCCTGTTGCCCCCTGGGCGGGGGTCGCTGGCCCGGGGAGGGAGGGGGGGCGGGCAGGGCCCCACCGCCTCCCCGCAGCGCGGCAGCCGCCAAGTGCCGCGCTGCCCCCCGGCAGTGGGATTTATCGGCGGCAGCGGGGCGGGGGGAGGACACGCCGTGCGCGGAGCCACTTCGGAGCACGCCGCGGCTGCAGGCAGCGCCCGCTGCCTTTCCCGCCCCCCTGGGCGGGCGGAGCCGGGCCGATGGGAGGATGCGACGGCGACGGCGGCGGCGGCGGCTCCGCTCCGCTCCGCGCCGGCGGCGAGACGCTGCCGCCCGCGCCCCGCCCCGCCGCGCCCGCCAGGGGGCACCGCCGCCCGCCGCCAGGCCCCGCCGGGAGCGGAGCGAGGGGGGGACACGGCCCCGGCCCCGCCCGCCGCCGCTGGGGACAAGCCGCCACCGCCCCCCCGGGGCTGCTGCCGGTGCTCAGGCGCGAACCTCGGCGCTCCCCCCGGCCCCGTGCTGCAGGGGGCGGCAGCCCGGCCTGGAGCCCGGCTGCCGGGCTGGGTCACCCCCTCCCGTGGGGAGCTCAGGCCGCCCCGACACGGAGAGGAGGTGCGTCCGCGGGCAGAGGTCTTGCGAGGGCTTGTACCTGCCGGGCTCGGGCTCGGGCACTCTCTGGGAACCGGGAGAGCCTGCTCGGGGCTTGCCCTGTCCTCGCAGCCCGTCCCGTAGCATCCCTCGCTGGCCGGCGCTGGAGACGAGCTTCTGGACCAGGCGGGGCTGTAGGGAGAGCCGTGTGGGTTTGCGAGCTTGTTTTGCGATTGTAACGCTGCACCCACGCAGGCTGAAGACACAGGGGTGAAAGTCACTCAGTTCTGCATTGTATACCCTGTACAGAGTGATATATACCCTATGGAAGTATCATATAGAGAGTTTCGATGCCACCAGTGACTCAAAATCAAGTAGCTTTTCCCTCCGAGAATGACATAATTTTTACTAGCAATGCCTACCTACTTTGTCAAATGCAACTTTATTGTTGTATTTCCTGCCAAAATAGATAGGATGGAAGCTTCCCCACATATCAAACAATTTGGATAAATACGCCACAGGAGGGTCTGAAAAGGTTTCTGCTTTTCTATGGATGCATGGGATGAAGAAAAACAAGAAGTGAAGAGTGGTCATAAAAGAACCTCTACTTTTTCTAAGAAAGTTGTCTCTAATCAGAAAGCATATCATTTTGCACAGCTTTAGAAACTTTTGCTGTAATGTAGAGTGTTGTGGGTTTAAAAATTGCTTCACTAAGTCTCTGTTCCTGTCTCTCCTGCTTTACTGAAGGAACAGAGGAAAGAAAGAGATCTTCTGTCCTGATGGTTTCTGGTCAAATGTGTCCAGGCCTGCTGCAGGGCTCCATGGTCTAAAATGATAGTGGGATATGGCACATACCAAGAAAAGCAAAAATCTCCAGATCTCATTAATCATGTGGTAATACCTTCCTCAAATTTTGAACACCAAAGGAATGAGATTCCCAACCATTTTTCATGGTCATCGGTGCTGAAGAGAGCTTCTCTCTCGGACTTTACAGGAAGTAAAGTTTCTGACATCTCTTACTTTTGTTTGGGGGCTAGAGGAGATAGGAGGCTGCTGTGTGTTCATACAATGTCAGCCGTAACATGGCCATAATCTTCAGAGGGGCCGTCATCATGCTGGTCAGACAAATAAAAACTGTAAGATGTAGTATTTATTTAGACATGTACATGACTGAATAAAATGACTTGCTGTCTAACTCCGTCCTGGCACGTGTCCCAGGCAGTGACTGTGCATCTCACTCATCCTCCCCTAACATACTGCGGCTACAGGTACAACAAACTTCCAGAAGCAGGAGGTGACTGTATCAATCACATGCACGTGGAGACCCCTCCGTCCAGGGCGCTTGACAATGAAAATACAGATTTGAAAAATAAAAGCAATATTATGCAAATATTAAGCATGGAAGGAAGGATTTAAAGTGAGACAATGGGCTCTTAATGAAAGGCACAAACATCCGTCACTCACAGCTGAATGAGTACAAGTTGATTGGAAGCAGGGTGGAGTGACAGCCCCGAAAGCTTCATATTAAGTCAATTAAATCCCATTATTCTTTAGATTTTTTAATAATGAAATTAATTTCATGTGACTGTGAAAGGAACTGAAATGACTGCCAAAAACTGTTCCTGTGACAGGCTACAGAGGCAGGATTAGTCAGTAATTATGGCACCAGGCTGGTGCTCAAGAGAGGTGGATTAAGAGTTTTGTGTCTTATCTGCCCAGCTCTGAATGGCGATAAAAGGACTCTTCATTCCCACAAAGTGGTGTTGGGGACAAGTACTCAGACTGCATGGTAGGAAGGTATCACCATAACTGGACCATCTCTTACAATATTCCAGCAATGCTCCTCAGACCTACTCTGTGATTTCCTGGGAGTACTTGTAGGTGGATGGTGCAGAGCATGTTGAGTTGCTTCTTTTCAGATAGTCACGTTACATCTTCCCATGAAAAGGAACATGCCTTTCAGACAAGATTTCATATGCATTCAGGCATGTGTGCATTCATTTGCTCAGTCTGACACAGCAGAACTGTGGGTGCAAGAGGAAAGGCAGTGTGAGACCATCTTGTGGGCTTATCACAGTGTCCCTTACTTTGGTTCTGGATCGTTCAGATGTAACTGGTCATATTGAGCTATGATGTTTTGGGCAGGAAAAATCCATCAGGGAATTGCTGGCTGGTTGTTATCTGCACACATTTCTTCTCTGTTTCTTTAATGTATTGCCCTTCTCCTTTCCTGATCCTTTCTGTGCATTCAGGTTGCTGCTTCTTTCCTAGGAAGTTGTTGGATATGTCACCAGGTATGTCTCTGCTGAGCTAGAAGAAGCCGCCAGAGTGGCAGTCAGCAGTGTGCTCTGTAACCCCCTCCCTTCTGTCTGCAGGGCTGAGTGCTCAAATGCTAATGCACTGCATGTGGGATTCATCTGCCTCTAGCTTTTGACATTGTAAGTTAATCATCTGAGTGCAAGCTCGTCACCTAAGGCTCTCTATATAGTTAATGGAGAGAAATAGACACCTCGAGAAGGCAACTCATCTCATCCATCTTAGGCATCTATGTGAAGATGAAATGAGTTGCCATTTGGAGGTGCCCATTTCTCTCCACTGAGTCTGAAGGGAGCCCAGGGTGACTTGCTTAGGTGGAGATGATTAACGTTTAGATATGTACAGTGAGGTGAAATGAATGTCACTTCTTTTGAGTAATTCTGGTAGTCATGACCTAGTGGAGATTGAGAACCTCTTGAGACTTTTCTGCATATCCTATAAAAACCCAGCTAGTGGCAAATCTGAGCTTCTTTGCAGTTTTCTGGAAAATAAAAGCAGTGATGATCAGTCAGGTTAATCCCAGTGCAGCAGGATGATGCTAATCTAGGAAGGGGCAAAGAAATGTTGTTCAAGCAGGTTCCAGAGGTGCCATTTTGCTACGGGCTGCTTCCACCCACCTACCCATCTCTACACCACGGCTGGGTGCTCAGAAACAGGTGACTCCAGATCCACTCTTGCCTGCACTAAAACAGGTTCTTCGTCAGCATCAGAGTGATTCAAAGCTCATTTTAAGGGCTCTTGAAGCTCTCTCTGAAGCACTTTGTACTAGCTATGGTGAGACACTGTATGAGGCACTCACCAGACTCACTGTAGTCCTTCTCTCAAAGCTGCTTCTTTCCTGAGCTCTGGATGCCATCCTGTTACCTCCCTAAGGAGATAATCCTTTTTTGCCTTCTATGAAAAAGTGATCTATTGTGCTGTCAGTGCCCAGTAATCTACTGCACTGCAATTACTTCTCATAAGCAAATTAACAAAACAGCATCCTCATTTTATTTAGATTAACTTCTGCAGTTAAGAGTTGACAGATGATACCAAAAATACCAGTGTAAATACTGTGTATTTTTATGTTCGAGCTTCTCAGAAATACTCTCAGGCTTGTGTTTTCCATGGGTGGTCCCTGGTCATAAGTAGCTCTAGGACCCTGAAGTATAAACAGATGCTACTTCTGCAGGGAAAAAGAGCTGCCCTTTCTAAAAATGCTGTCCTAATAAAAGCTGCTGAAATTCCAAACTTGGCATAATCTTATTCCTCAGCAAGAAAGAGGCAACTGGTCATCAGTTTGCTGTTGTTCTGTGGTCCTTCCTTGTCCATGTGTCAGCGCTGCAGCCTCAGATGCCTTGGAGCTGTGATGTGCTGCCCGGTGCAGTCAGTGCTGTCTTGCTTCAAATGGAGCAACTGCGGTGTCAGCCTAGGAGCAAAGGTCTGGCTGGAAGCATTGCCCAGAGGACACAGCCCTAAACACCCTCACATCTAGGTGACAAAGCGTGAATGCGTGTGGCATGGTACTGGCACAGCACCTTCTGGCTCTGCTACACTGGGGCAAAGCCTGTTTGCGACTTGTTTGTTTGCACAGTGGTCAAAATGATTATGTATTAGCTTAGGTGTGTACCCTATTCTGGGTGTTTTCTTTCCATCTCTATCAATGGCACTGGTAAATGTCACCCTTACTGCACCATTCTCCCTCGGTTATTTCGCAGGCTCATTTATCTTGTAGCATCCCCCCAACCTCAGCAGCTCCTTCTTGTGCAGGCAGTTCATTTACTGCTCATGGCTTGTACGGGACCTGCTTTGGTTAATGCTCCCCGATCAATGCTCCACCAAGGCTGATGTTTGTCACAGTCTTTTGACATGATTACAGCCAACCTGGTTGTATTGTGCTCTACAGCATACAAGCTTCAACTCCCCTGAATCACACCTACTGAGATATGGTTTCTACAAGGTGTCTGTCGCATCTCACCTCACCCCAGCTTCACTGGGGTAGCGGTGCTGCAGTGCCTCCTTGCCAGGCACTGTGCGGTGCCTGAGGATGCCTGTTGTCCTTTCCCAGGGCAGTGGGCCCAGACCACCTGCAGATGCTGGGCAAAGATGCTGCATGTTGACTGCAGAAGTTATGTCCACAAAGAAGATATATCACGGCTCAAGATACAGCAGAGCTATGGGATCGAGCAGATCTGCAAGACTCATTAAACCTTTAGGAAATGGTGTCTGGACTATGCTGGAACAGTGATAAAGTGTGCACATGGGCTTGTGTGAAATCAGAAACCTTCATGCTGACTGCCTGTGCGCTGGAGAGTGCAGGCTCCTCTTGCACACTTTCATATGCTCATCCACTGGGGGTTTTGGAGGGCTTTCTAGAAGAGATGAGAAGTTGATCAACCATTATACATGTTTTTCTAGCATATATATTTGGAAAAAGGTGTAAAAAATGTGTAAATACAGTTAAGGGGCTTAAAAACACAAAAATGCACTTGTAGTTTGGATTTTCAATGAGATGCTCATTATTGCTGTGGGAGTTTTTGTGGACCCCTTTCTGGACTTGATAAAAGCCCCTAGTGATGATTAAACTGTGATCAAACACACAACACAGAGTACTCTTGATAGAGGACTATA
The DNA here is from genome assembly GCF_031877795.1 of Strix aluco. NCBI lineage: Eukaryota > Metazoa > Chordata > Aves > Strigiformes > Strigidae > Strix > Strix aluco. The sequence goes on from NC_133933.1 coordinate 92,543,012, forward strand.
CACTTCTTATTTAGATGGCATCTAAAATTAATTCTTGAATTGCTTTAATTACAGTATTACATTTTAAAATTTTGCTACAAATAACCAATGGATGAAAATGCCACCTGAAACTTAGCCCACATTTTTGTGGCAGTAAAATGAATTGGACAGGATGTCCCACAAACTCTTTGCCTTTGGATGACTATCCATTGCTGGAATACTTATTCCTCTTAGAGTGAAAACAGTCAATATTTAAACTCTGGGATTGTTAAAAATTCATTCGAATTTCATGCCAAATTTATTCTATGACTTCATATGTGTGGGGAGATTCTAATACACAGTCAGTGTATCTGAGCATACTCAGAATTTCTCTGCTAAACAGAAGTGTGCTGAAGTGTGCATTTTAGTCCATATTGTACAGTGACTGGATAATTTTTTTCTGGTTTATTTTTCTGTAATTTAATGTTATTCTGGCAAACCTCAAAGAAATGCTTCTAAATGACTTTCATATTGCTATCTAAGGAATAGCCAAAACAGTGTCTTAAAAGTTTGAAAGTCTGCATCTTCTCAGCTTAATAAAAAACATTTGTGGAGACATCAAGCAAATAATTGTGTTTTGTTATGATTCAAAATGTGAACACACAGAAATTACACAGAATAGAAGAAATGTGGTTGAAGTGGTGAAAAACAAAATCAGTTTCACACTGAGCACCCAAAGCAACACATCTAAAGTTGTAGGCAATAGCTGATAAAATCCTCCAGAATAAAAGCATTCTCTAACTTTTTTTTTTTTTTTCCCCAAAGAACTGCCCCAAACTTTGACTCGTTTTGGCTACATCCTGCAGCAGTTCTTTAATTATGTCTATCCCACCTACTGGGGGTGTGCCTGTGATGATTGTAAATTTTACGACACAGCATGCTCTGGTATTGGTGCTGTAACTTCAGCTGTTAGCTGAGGGTGTTATCTGGTTCTTTGCCTGACTGTAATGGGGATGGATCACTGATTTGGGATGTTGTTTGAAAACACTGCCATTGCCAATGTCAAATGGTTAATGGTGATGTTGAACTGAGTGATAAGTAGAGGTGGGCATAACATGATCCCTTAATAGGGTTGTATCTCAGTATGGGTTTAAAAGATGAAGATGATACTCAATGGCTAGAATTTTGTTTCAGTCTGACATTCAATATAGTCACCTCTACCGGATTAATTTAAAGGCTATTCAGACACTTTTATAGCCTGATTTTTAGTTGCACCCAAAGCCTAGTGAAATTGATAAGAAAACTTGCCCAGTCTAATGGCTGGTGGATCACACCCTTGGAGCAAGTTGTGCAGAGAGCATCTCCACTCAGACATCCTTTGTTCTATTCCTAACCTTTCTTTAACAAATACTTAAGTAACATTTTACACTAACTAGAACATAGTAAAGGTGCCAATGCCCAGCAAGAGTTTCACTAAATAACAGGTTTTTATCACCAACAGTCGAAGATGTGTTAGGATCTGACAATATAGAAAAATTTATGAGCCAAGGAGGTATCCAGAGTTTTTGAGAATATGTTTTAGGACAATGGCTGCAAGCAATTAATCAGTTAAATCCTTCACATGCTTACAACTATAGTTGGTCAGATAAGTAATCTCACCACCACTGGATAAAGCAAGAAGCCACTTAGGTGCTGCAAGTCTGCTGTTCCTCTTGATGGCACAGCCCCATCCAGAGGGACTGACACTCTCTCTCTGTAAACTTTCTGACATGACAGAGGCCAGCTTAGACACGCCACTGTTCGGAATGGTGCTTTTTATGGGTCATGTGTTTCTCAAGTGCGTGGCACATTTGCTTTGCACAGTATTTGTTGCTGATGGTTGCACGATTATCTGCATGGGCTACCAGGTGCATCTCAGCTGCTGAGGGTGGTTGCTCAGTCAAATCACTGACGAGTTGACAGCTTTGCCACTGTGGCTTGGGGAAACAGAGCGCGTATATGCAGGGCAATGCTAACTCTGATGCTTTTCTTGTACACACACAGAAAGAGCAAATGAGCGACAGGTCCACCCCACTTGGGAAAGGGCCCATGTCCTGAAGGCACAGAAGCATCTGAAGAGAGTTCCTGCTGGAATTCCAGATTGCTCAGAAACAACTTTATGTGCCACTGTATATGCCGTTTATACACTAAATACTTTTATATGCCATTATTGGGTCATGTTGTTCACTTGTGTGTGTGTGTCTGTGCACTTGTGAGTATTCAACACAACACACAGGTGAGCAATACAACCTGGGCATCCTTGGGACAATAGATGCTATGGGATTACAGAGGGAGAAGCAGGTGTGTTCCTTCATAACACCAGTGCAGGCTCAAGTCAAATGAGATGGATAGGACATTTTTGCATGTAATTCTAGAGGTATTGCACACCCCATCATTACCACACAGTGTTTTCTTCGTTTAGTCTGTATTCCTTTAGGCTCATCTCATTTGACCTGTGATTATTTAGAGGAAGCAGGTAGAGAATTCCCAGTGAGACGAATAATATAGATGGAAATGAACTTGCCTGTGCAATCAAGCTAAACTGTTTTGAGAGAATTCAAGCACATCTGTTGCATGAGAAATTCCAGTTACCAGTATCTTCCACCTGACTCCACGTTTCTTGCATCTTCTGCATCATTTACTTGCTCCCCCCTGCAACACCTTTCTCTATCCCCAGTGGAAATCAGTAATGATGGAATATTATTGGTCTCTCTGACGGTGTAACTAACAGTATTTGAAACTTACTGTACAGTGTCTGCTACTTTTTTATTTCCTACATTATTAGATCTGTTTATCCCAATCTTCTGAAATCCTGTGCTGGCCCACTCCTTCTAGAGCATCCAAAGTGCTTTCATTTCATTTTAATTCACACACTTCTGGTGGATAAAAATAACAGAAGTTCTGTCTACTGACAGAAGGGCTGTCAGTAAAGCAAGATTTGTTTGGTGCCTCTTTCAGTAAAAGGTTGCCCTCTACATCCTTTGGGAAGAGCACTGTTCAGACAGAGGTGAGCCACAGCCAAGAACCAAGGTGCTATTTAAAACCATAAATGTCTTTATCTGTATCTTATCCTTCCAAAGGCTGAATGGAGGATTGACTCAGGCTGCTATGGTCCTGCAGCACATTTCCATAATGGATCTAGATGCACAGTAGCACAATCTGACATTTCATTATTTTTAATAGTGCTATTGCTGGAAGGAGCTGCTGATGTGAGTGCACATTCCAGCAGCAGGTGGAGGTTTTAATGTGGAATCACGGCAGCAAGTGCTGAAAGATATGTGGCTGAGAGAAAAGGCAGTGCCACTGGCAGGATACAGTACACAGAGTAAGATTCAATTACACAATATTTATAGGCCCATACTTTCTGTTTCAGTGGTGTGCAGCTGCAAAGAAGGAAGAATAAACTTCTTCCTCTAGCAGGGCCTCTATGGGGCACCCAGTACCTCATGAACAGTAGCACCTTCTTGACCAAGAAGAGAAAGGGCTGTCCTGTGTGTTTGGTTTTGTGCCAGAGCTCAAAGTTGCTTCTGACATGCATACCACTGTTGGCAGCTTTTGAAAGTGAAGGGCATGTGTCATTCATTTTTTGGAGCAATAGTGTTTTTCTGGAATTAAGCGATCTCTTTTCTCCTTCCCACCCTGTGCTTTGCTGCCCTGCCTCGGCAGGAAGGCTGGTTCCTTCTCTGGGACAGAACCACTGTGCCCCTTTCCTGGGACTGGAGGGAGCCACGGGGCTCCAGCTCAGTCCTGGCCAGAGGACAGGCTGAGTGAACAGCATGGGTGACCCTGCTGATCATGACATGAGAAATCACTGGATGTGACAGAAAGCAGCTCAGACACCTGACAGAAGTCACAGATGGTGCCCCAAGGCATGGCTGGGTTTTGCAGGTGGTTGAGATGGAGTTATGTGAGAAATGGCCAAAATTCACGGATAAGTGGAAGGGGAGTGCTGGGGACTTTTGGGGAGCACACCATTGCAAGACCTCGGTCTCAAAGACCTTTGGTGCCTCGGTCACCAAATCAGTAATTGCATGTAAAGCTGAACATGCTTACATTATCTGTATCAGAAATACCAGATTTGGGTATGGATGTTGTGAAATGGGGACTGATGGGGAGGAGATAATTCAGGCAGAGTTGTCCATCTGGGAGGAGATGGAAGTCCTCCCCAGTCCTGGCAAACAGAACTGTTGCAGACATGACCCAGAGAGGGACACAGGTGCCTGGAGGAGAGCCAGGAAGCCCCTAGCAATAGCAGCTTGAGATGATTTTGTGACGAGCATATGTGTGTGCCACTGCCAGACATCGCAGGTCAGGGAGAAAATACTGAGCCTTGGGAAGGATTTCATTCTAGCCAGGTACAAAGGAGAGAATTTGCAGATCCCAGAAGCAGCACTGTAGAGCTGCCCCTTGCTGCAAAGCTTCCTTCACTCCCTTCCTCAGAGGCTCCCAAGGTACGTTCCCCTTGGCTGGGTGTTATTGTTTAGCCGTTCATAATGTGGGAGCTAGCCTGGAGGAAAGGCATCCCAATGACCATCACCATAGCTCAGCTGAGCTCTCGGGGACCTGTGGGAGAGTGGGAAGCTTCAGAAACTGCAGGAGATAGAGTAGGTCCCCCCTTCAGAAAAGCATGTAATTGAGAAAAGCTTCCTCATTTTTGGTGAACTACAAAACTGTCTTTACCTATGGAGGGGCCTAAGCAGGTCAAATTTTGCTATAGGTACCAAGTTTGCAGTAGTGACTAACTATAATAGGGAAAATTGCAAGAGAAATCATCTCCCTTCATCTCTGAAATATATTTTAAATACTCAGTAATTTACATTTTCTTTACCCTTCTCTTTGCATGCAGAGTGAGGTAATCCCCCAGCCTTCTGCTAACACCACATACTGTTTTTTATTGAGTTTTTTATAGAAACATGAAGAGCAATTGATTAAATTTGGATATTTAGGAGGATTTTTTTAAAGCCACCTCCCACTAGTGTCTTTCTCATATATAGGTGCTGGCTGAGATAGCTAGGTAGAAATGCCAAAATGTCAGGAATGGATTACATTATAGGAAGTTCAGTGTGCTGCTAGAAAATGAGGAATATTTAATTACACCCAACTCCCCTGAGACAGGATGGGATGATTTGTATGTACAACCCAGTTTATCGTCACAGGTAAGCAAGTCATGAATAACAAATGGACTCTAATTTAGAGTGTAAATAGAGAGAGATGCCTGATTTGAGGCACCCAAGTCTAAACATTTTAGGCATCATTGTACGAATAAAGCAGGTAATTTTGTACAGTTGTTTGGTCTCATAATGGGCCCTGGCTAAATCCAGTTTCCAGTAGTGAGGTTTCAGGGAAGATTTAACGATGCCTCAAATAGCACTGCACACAGCATAGTAACCAGTTACTTCCTTTTAACTTACAGCAGCATTTTTAAGTAAAAAAGCCTCTTCTCTGCACATTGTTCAGATTTTTGTTACAGAAACACCACTTACAGTTATCTTATCTTTGCACAATTGTTAAACCAAATTCACAGTCCTTATCTCTACTATCACCCGCTATTTTTTCAGGATTTGTTAGCCAGGATCCAAGCAGGTTTTGGTTTGATGGTGCTTAAATAAGAAGTGTAAAAGCTCTGAGGGTGACTTTTTCTGGTGGGACTGGCTGCCCTGCTGAACTAGAGGTACAGACCATTGCTTACTTGCTTCCCCCCTGCCCCTGCAGCGCCTGCACTCACACTGTGTGGGCACAGCTTTGCCCAGAAGGATGGTCCCAGAGAAGGTCTTAGCTCAGCATTACCCCCCACAGCCACACACTAGGGTACTTCCCATTAAAACTAACTTTGGGGTTCAAATCCTCTGAGGATACAGACAGCTCTGCTCAGACTTCCCATGTCCTGGGTGTTGGTGTGGAGCCGAATGAACCCCACCAGCCTAGTGGGCCCTTTCCTGAAGGGTGTGCTCTGGACACCATCTCCTGCACAGAGAGCAGCAAGGCTGCCTCGCTGGCATGCTGCTGCATGGTGTCAAAGCCCAGGGGAAACAGGTGACAGCGACTGGGCTACAGAAATACAAATTATTTCTGAAATAAAATACACCTCATCTTCTCTGTTGCTGACTGAGGTATTACAAACCCATGTTTACCTTCTCTCTCTGCTCCACCAAGTAGGAACAGCACAGGGAGTCCAGCTTAACCCTCCTTTCTAGGAAAAGAGTGAGCAAATTTCTTCTTACATCATGGGCAAAGGAGTTTGCCACTGTGACTGTGGCGCATCTTAAAGACAGAGCTTAAAATGAAGTCCTTGGGGGAGAGCAAAGCAGAACTTTTCAAGGGACACTGTTGCAGAACAGAGGAAGAAGTGAGTGTGACTTCGCAGTTGTCTTTGGCCACTCTGACTAATGTGGGTATACTCGGCCTTCAGATCCACCCACAGATGCTTCATTTTGCATTCCCCAAAAGGACATGTTTTCAGGGAAAGGAGACTCTCAAGAACAAATAGCAGAGGGATACAGGTGCTCTTAGGATGACATTTTCAGGCCAAGGAGAGGTCTATGAAGGAGGTCTGTGGGTACATACCCATCACAAAAAAGTAGAAATAATCCCCCCCCCCCCCCCCCCCCCGATGACTTATTAGATGCTTTCAGTTCAGGCTTCATTTTCTTACCTGAATGTGTTTTTTATTATTCCCAAAATTCATTGCTTTCATACATCATGTAAAGAAGCACAGCTGATGAATAAATAAGTTGCAGAGTTAACGTGGATAGTTTTCTCTAGCATTACCTACTAAGTTCTGGATCTCTTCAAGCTCTTATGTGGAAACATGTTTAAAAATTAATTATTTTCACCACAGCCATTTCAGCTCTGTTGTTGTGGCACAAAACATCCCTCAAAGAAACAAGAAACAAGCAAAAGCCCCACTCACCCAAGTCAGCTTTTCCTTCTCCTTGCCTTTTCAGTGATGATTTGGTTGGAAAGGCTGACAGAAGGTGAATCGGGAGTGACTGTATTGCAGGCAGTTTGGTGATCACGGGATACCAGCAGAACAGTAATTTGTTTAGAAATTATATTTAGTGTGGATCAAAATGTAGTGATCATATACTACAAGGGGGAAAAAAGGAGTTTAGAAACAGGTCATCATATCCATGGCAACATAGGAGGGATCTTTTCAACAAAGAGAGGAGTTTCTTGTCTAGCTGTAATTGCTTCATAAACAAGAGGTACAGCACTTCTGGGTGACTGGTGAGCAGTGGGTTAAGATGCTATTTTGGGAGGACCTTTGTCTCTCTGCAGTGTTGTCAGTCCTCAGGAAGAACAGAGAAGGTCACAAATTGTGAGCAGTACCCGAGCCCAGCAAGCCTGGCTCTCCCCTCATCTGCATACTTGCCCCATGGTGGGGGTGTCCCATTTCATCCCCATGCCTGCCTGAGGATGAAGTTCAGTACTTCAAAGTCAAAGGGGTGGATAACGGGGAGAGTCTCTTGGAGGAGAGCAGGTCTGTTGTGCGGGCAGGTGGTTGGGAGAACAGCAGAAAGCAGTCGCCCACCCCATAGGAGGAGCCACCAAAGCTGGTGGGCTGGGGGGTGTCCTCACTCGGGGGGAGCCCAAGCCGGGGATCCTCACACTGCACAGGGCTTCGCACTGCCTATGGAGAAACACCTCTGTGATTGTTTCATGCTGACAGGCCACATAAGGGTCTTTGCTACATATTTACAGAATACCTGTTTGAGTTCAGAGTGAGGAAAATTGGAGTCTACTTTTTATATCCCCTAGGGAATTTCCTTTTTTTTAATTCACCTCCAAAATTCACCTACAACCAGGTCTTTTACATAGTACAGTTAATGGCACAAATCTCTCTGTATTAACTGATGCACCTACCTAACTACTTACAAGTAGTTAGAGGTATAAACAACCTTGGTAGCATTCATAATTAGGTGCCTAGGAGGAGAGTTTCCTTTAAAAGCTGTACCGATTAGTATTTTACAGATGCCTACATGATTGTCATAACTAAAAAACCCAATTCTTAGAATGTGTGTAGAGATTAATATTTATTTACCCGTCTACCTAGCTATTTATTTATTTATTCATATTTAAGCAGGATCCTCACTTGCCTTTGCCTTAATGTGATGCTACATGGATCATTTAGCAGTCTGTGGATCTGGTACTGTGGATCATTTAGCAGTCACAGTTACAAGCAAAGCAGAGATTTTTCCTATTAACTTGATGCTAGATCTCACCTCTCAAAAAAAATAGATGAGGTACAGGTCTGGAGGGATAGGAAGGAATTGTCTCTCATGCAAACTCTTTTTGCTTTCTTCTTCATTCCCCTCTGAATTTCCTGTGTATGTTTTCAGCAGACTGTGTAGCTTCCAGGTGCTTGCTGCAGCTACTTGTTTGCTCAACTACAATTTGCTTTTTTCTGGTGCTATCACTTTTACAGGATCTGAACAAGATTCTCATTTTCTGTGTCTTCATAACCATTTCCTTCTGTTCAAAAGGCAGATCCACTTAATAATGGGATTTCTGGCATTTCACCCTTCATTTTACTTACAAATCACTGTCAATTGCCAGTGAAGCCCTTCCAGCTCCATGCTGCCAATCAAGCTTTTCTCTGCCAAGCTCAAGATGATCTCCTTTGATCAGGAACTTGGCCAAAACATGACCTTCATTGTTGATGTATGACATGAATATGACAAGCCCCAAGATTTTGCCTACTTGAGCAGGAATACCCAAATTCCTGCACTATTTTGCTTCCATTCACTCAGCTGATTGCCTGCAAGGCAATGAGTGCTGGAGTCATATCAAACACTACATCCAACTATAGGAAGGGATTTAGAGGTTCAGCAAAGCCACTAGTTGAGGATGTTGTTACTCAGCCATTTTTCACGATGCTGTGCTCTTGGGATGTGCTTGGGTATGTTCATGACTGGTTGGCATCCTCAGTAACCAATGGTAGAGCTCTAAAATTGTGCTGATTCAGCTGCCACCACAAGAACACACCAGCTGAGCACACCAGTGTCCAGGGCTGACAAGTCTGGGAGCAGTGTCAGGCAGAAATAACTTACATACTTGAAGTCAGTAATGGAAGCGAAGTTGTCCCACAATTACCTGCTGGGCACTTCCTAGAGCACCTGTGCAGTATAGCTTAGGGAATCCAAGATATATCCCAATCACCTCCCAGCAGCTACTGCTGGAATTGGTAAACCTAACATGGATGTGGATAGTGAAGGCTTGGTGTCTATATGACAATCAGTATAGATAAGAGAAAGCTGCTTTGCATTGGCAGTGCGTTATAGCTGTATCTGGAGTGAGAAAAATAACTCACAGCTTCTAGCAACCTGGTGGAAGAAACTCCAAACTTTAATTTATGTGTTTATCACTTAGTAAATAGATGTGCTTGCTATTTCTGTTTCTAAAATACACTGACATTGCTGAGAGAGATGCAATGCTATGTGAGCTTCCGCTTCCTTCTACTGGAATGCTGTCCAGGAGCTACTCGAGTTTCCTCTTGCAGTGGCAAGACTTAATCTTTGCAGCCATGGGGCAAGAAGAGAAATGAAAAATCATAACAGGCTTGTCTGAGTGGACAAGTGTGTAATATAATAGTAAATTTGAGAGTTCAAAAACGCAAAATCAGCTTTGGACTGTATGCCTGAAAGGGATGCACAGAGCTCAGTAGTTGAGTGTTGTTTGCCTTTTGGGTTCTGTGCACACAGAATCTGTATTTAATTCCTTTTTGGCTCATCTGCAAGAAAAAGGAATGATCTGGATAAAACACTAGGTGAAATGTCAGGAACTGGTTCAGGTCCTGGGTTTGGCATAGGCATCCTCTGTGAGCCTGGGGAAGTCACTTCATTGCTACCGCAAAGAAACGAAACAGGGAGAGCAGAACAAAACGTTTCCATTCGCTTTGTGCTGCCTGTTGAAATGAGAGTTTTTGTCAAAATTCCTAAGGGTTTTTTTCTAATAAATATATTTTTAAAAATCTCAAACAAGATGTTCTTTAAATAAAAACTTGCAAGGCCCTGTTTGCCAATATGTGTGAAATTAAGAAAGATATTTTTCCTGACCAGGCTGTCTTTCCTCAACCTCTCTCTGCTGCATCTCCTTGGACTTCACCTTCCTCAGCTCAGAAGTGTTTCTACACTGGGATAGTTGCTCTGTCAGCTCTCTTCCTCTCTTTCTGCACAAAGCTAGGCAGAGACATGGCACGTGCAGTTTTGCTGCAAGGAGGACAGTTTTCTACTCTCCTCCTGCAGCTGACTACACCTTGGCAGCCAGTACTTTTGTGCAGTGGGGATGGGGATGCCCATCATCATTCTTACACAAAACCTAGGTGTTTCATTCATAAGCGAAACTGTATAATTTCTGCTCACGGGCACACTGAGGGCTGAGATGCTCTCCCACAGGATCTGGCATAACACAGCTCATAAATAGTTACGGCCTCTCGTTACAGCTTGTACAAATTAAAATAGATGCCTAGATGGTGCACGTGAGTGGACAAAAAGGAGCAGAAGCAACAGTGCTATAGGATTTTTTTATCCCTTTGGAAGGTTACTTGGAGAGAGGTGTTTCCTCAAAAAATGTACGTGAGCACCTGCAGGGGTCTACAGAGGAGGGTGATGAAGCAGAAAGGAGCTGGGACTACAGCTGGTGGCAAATGCCGATGGCTCAAGAAATTTTCTTACTTCACAGGCAAAATTTCTGTGCAAATCTAGAGGTGAGACCTTAGGAGGTTCATTAGGGAAGTCATCAAGGGTAATGTAGAGACACACCACAGCAAGAAACTGTGAGAAATGAGCCCCAAATACCTTAGCGATCTATGCACTGTGGGTGCAGAAGATCAGAGATAAGTGTTTTACCTGAATCTGTCAAAAGATGGGCATCAAATGCTGACATTCCCAAGCTAGTTTAAGACAAGGCTTATTTTCTGCTGGTATTTGTTGTTGTTAATAACTTGGCCTCATCCTAATATAGAGAGTAGAAAAAAACCTGAAAACTCAGAAAATTATTTTCAGGGCAGGAAACTCATTTGATTAATGCTAAAAGGATTTTCTAATACAACACAGCTTTACAGGAGGGACATTTAATTCCTCTCAGAGCTGGGTTTAAATTTGTACTTACACTGAAAATGTATTAAATTAACATTTTAAAAAACATTTTAAAAACAGGCTAATACATCCTGTCATGTTGTATCTCAGCACAAATGCATACTGAGAAGTTATGATAAACGACAGCCTATTTATACCAGAAATACCAATAGGCCTTTAACTATAGCAATGCAAATGATGCCACTCTAATTAAAATTGGCAAATGGTTATATTCAGTTTTTAATGAAAATATTCTTCCATGCATTTCCAATCTCTAGCACCATTTCATTTTGTCTATAGTGGACAAGGAATTAATTACTTCAATTGGAGTCTAAATCTCCATGAATACACTGGTAATCAAAGACTTCTTCTGTTAGTACTTAGATGAACTATTCTGCTGTAAACAAACTGGTAGAAATCTTCACTAACTGCAAAGTTGTTTTCACTTTGGGAATTAGGTAGAATAAATGTTAGGTAGTTATGAGCACTGACCAGCTGGCCTGAACTGTTTGTGCTATGCAAGGGATTAGCCACAATGGTGAGACATCCCAAGCACGTGCAATTCAGCAAAGTGACGAGGTGCTTGTAGAAGTGACTAAGTACAGTACATTTTTTTGTCATTGCAGTCTGGAAATGACAGGCCACCCCAGGACTAACTGAAGAGCAAATAGGAGGCCAGTTGAAGGGAAATGGGGTGAAAAAAGAATCAAAGGAGAGAATTACAGGAAACCTGGGGCCAAGGCTTTCTCATCACTTATCTGTCTGCAGCCACTGCTGGGTTCGTGCTGGCCACCCTGGTCCTCTTTCCTGTCAATGGAGGGAAGGTATGGACTTCCCATGGATTTGTCATGGGGTACAAGTTCCCATCTTCACTTGGTAGTTTCTGTGATATTTCTGGATAAGCTCCATAGAATAGCCCTTCCTCTTAGTATGTTTTTGTAGAATTCCCATGCCCATAAATGCCATCCTTCCTCTACTGCTAATGCTGATAGGAAATAAAGGCCATCTGGGACACACGGCAGCTAGCGTTTCCAGGTGCTCTAAAAAAAACCAGTCCCTTTGTGCATTGCAAGTATTTTCTAAAGGGTGTGAAGGATTAAAGCATCTTAAATTCATCAATAAATAAGCCCTTAAGATTTTAACAGTGGACTACAGAAGATGGCATATGCTTCTGTGCAAGCACATCACGGCAGTAACTAGACATTAATGACTGAGAGCTTTCGGTCCAGCTGTGTTGCCTGCATTAATCTTGATCAAAGAGATGTCTGATTTCCACAGACTCACAGGCATTTCAATCCTCCATCGTCCCAGTGCTGAAAACAGCCATGGTGGTACTTGCCATCACCTATGTGGAGACCACCCTGCATGGTAGCAGAGCAACACCACGGTGCAGGGCAGCCCAGCTTCCGAAGATCACTCCTGGACATCCTTCTCCAACAGGACATACAGAATCACAGAATCACAGAATCATTCAGGTTGGAAAGGACCCTTGGGATCATCGAGTCCAACCATCAGCCCTACTCTACAAAGTTCTCCCCTACACCATATCCCCCACCATCTCATCTGAATGACCCTTAAACACATCCAGGGATGGTGACTCCACCACCTCTCCGGGCAGCCTATTCTACTGTCTGGCCACTCTTTCTGTGAAAAATTTTTTCCTAATGTCCAGTCTGAACCTCCCCTGTTGCAGTTTAGAGCCGTTCCCTCTTGTTCTGTCAATAATTACCTGTGAGAAGAGACCAGCACCAACCTCTCTACAAGGTCCTTTCAGGTAGTTGTAGAGAGTGATGAGGTCTCCCCTCAGCCTTCTCCTCCTCAAACTAAACAATCCCAGCTCCTTCAATTGCTCCTCATAGGATTTGTTCTCCAGGCCCTTCACCAGCTTCATTGCCCTCCTCTGCACTCGCTCCAGCACCTCGGTATCTCTCTCTTATTGAGATGCCCAAAACTGGACACAATACTCCAGGTGTGGCCTCACCAGTGCAGAGTACAGGGGGACTATCAGCTCCCTACTTCTGCTGGTCACACTATTTCTAATACAAGCCAGGATGTCGTTGGCTTTCTTGGCCACCTGGGCACACTGCTGGCTCATGGTCAGCTGCTTGTCAGTTGGAACCCCCAGATCCTTCTCTTCCACACAGCTCTCCAGCCACACCTCCCCAAGCCTGTAGCGATGCATGGGGTTGTTGTGGCCCAAGTGCAGGACCTGGCACTTGGCTTTGTTGAAGTTCATCCCGTTAACGTTGGCCCACCAATCCAATCTATCCAAATCTCTCTGTAGAGCCTCCCTATCTTCATGCAGATCGACACTCCCACTTAACTTGGTGTCATCTGCGAATTTACTGATGATACGCTCTATGTCCTTATCAAGATCATCAATAAAGATGTTGAACAGAAATGGTCCCAACACCGAGCCCTGAGGAACACCACTTGTGACTGGCTGCCAGCTGGATTTAGCTCCACTGACCACCACTCTCTGGGACCGTCTGTCCAGCCAGTGCTTGGTCCAGCAGACCGTACGCTCATCCAGGCCATGGGCAGCCAGTTTTTCTATGAGAATCCTATGGGGAACTGTGTCAAATGCTTTTTGAAAATCCAGGTAGACAATATCCACAGCTTTTCCCTTGTCCAATAGTCGGGTCATCTTGTCATAGAAGGAGATCAGGTTTGTCAGGCAGGACCTGCCTTTCATAAACCCATGCTGACTAGGCCTGATCCCCTGGTTGTCCATTATATGACTTTTAATAGCACTCGAGATGACCTGCTCCGTGACCTTCCCTGGCACTGAGGTCAGACTGACAGGGCTATAGTTTCCTGGATCGTCCTTTCTACCTCTCTTGTAGATGGGTGTTACTTTTGCTACCCTCCAGTCCAATGGGATCTCCCCATGTGAGGGACATGTCCCAGTTGGCTTCCTGAAACCCCACTTCTAGTGATTATCCCCTTAAATCTGTGAGGAGCAGTGACCAAGGGGACTGGCAGTGTTTTGCAGGTGGTGCTCCAGATTGTCAGGATCTGCAGTACCTTCAGGGTAAAATAAAGCTGATTCAGGAAATGTGGGATCAGACTTTCAAAGGCTTAATACAAAGTGGTCAAGGTTTGGCCTCCACTGTGGCCAGCAGGTTGTTTCAACAACAGTTTTGTCTGTCTATGTTGAAAATTCTTGATTGTGACTCAAGGAAAGATGTTTTGTAATTCCTGTTATCAAACAAGGCCTCCCAGCAAATCACTGCCCAGAAAATTGGATTCACAATGCATCCTGGTACTTGCTTTATTTCTTGCTATATGGTCTATTGTTTCACTGAAAGAGCTATTGTGTAGATTGATAGGTGGAAAGTATTATCTTCTGATTGTGTTTATGCAAAGTCAAGACCCTGATTTCTTATGGGGCCACAGGACATTACTCGAATAACAGGTCCACAGTATGTGCAGCACGGAGACGGATTGTATAGGTTTTAACATGAAAGGAGTCACTAACTAGTGCAGAACAGAATTAATGCCTTATTTTTGGTACTGTATATGAGATTTAATTGTGCCTCTAGATTCTTCAGGACCATTCATTAGGGAGTTAATCGTTAAAATCATTCTCATTTTTTGCATATGTAATTTTACCTTATTCCATGCACTAACACAAAACTGTAACATCAGAAAATCTCCAAGTTGCAGACTGGGGTTCAGGTTTCACTGTACCTCTACCCTGCTCTATTTGCATCTATTCCTGAAAGCACTCAGGCAGGGTAATGAATGGGCTCCATGAACCAGCCACTCATGTTCTTCATGGCCTGACTTGGGCATTTCACCTGATCGCTACCTTTTTTTCCACAAGTGGTGCTTGCACAGGAATCCAACCTCCCTGCAATAAGCCACTTTCTCATAACACTCAGGGCAACAGAAAACCAGAGTAAAACAATGTGGCAGTCCAAAGCACTTCAAATAATAGAGGTTTGGGGTTTTTTTCCTTCGCACAATATAATTTCTTTCCCAACAATCATAATTTTCCACTTGCTCTAACCCTGCATTTAATAAACTAAACCCAAAGCAACCTATTTCTTTCAGGCTCTACTGACTTGCTGACTTGATGCCATAAGAAAAATATTGTGCTCTCTCTGAATATTTTCCTGAGTCTGATGTGTTTTTTCTGTAACTTATTGTCTATTTTGTTAAACAGTATATTAAGCAACTTTATTTTAGCCATGGTACTAATATCCTTTTTCTTTCTGAAAGTAAACATGCTGTGGCAAGTAGTACTGACTCCAAAGTCTTAAAAAATTAGTGATATTTCATACAGCTTTTAATTTGACTTTCAGAAAGTTTGTTTTCATCAGTATTTTCAGAAGTCCCTATCTGGCTGTTTACAGATGCATCTTTTGCTGAAAATTTTTAACTAGCGATGCAGCTAGGAGAGCTATTTTTTTTTCCCCTGACGTGATGTTTTTGTAGCTACAGTTCTTGGCTTGTTAGAAAGTACACGGATAAATACCACCTTCCAGCCTTATTAAGGACATGCTGAGGTATTTTCAGAACATGCCCACTGCAGTTAGTGGTAGATGAAGGCTCATGGTCACTCACAGGATCAAAGAAGAACAAGATCTGCAGAAGAAAGAAGTGCTTGGTATGAAGTTAAAAAACTTATTTGTGTTCATTAGAGTATCTTTGTAATGCATGCATTTTGCAGCAGACAGAGAGAGATGCTGGGGTTACAACAAACTGCTCTCACGGCAAGAAGGATCTTGTTGCAGAAGAATTACCCTAGGAGGTTTTACTAATGTCCTTGGGTTAGCACAATCAACAATATCAATGCAGTAGAAAAATGAAGGGGAAAGAAAACCTGATGACCTGCTGAGAAATGCAATCTCCTGAAGTCCAGCGGCTTCACTGAAGGTAAATTGTGTGAGCAATGGTCCAGGAGCAGACATGATACAAACCCAAAGCTTTAAATATTTGCTTAAAGGAAATCTTCTTAAGAAATTTGTCAGAATGAAGTTGATGTAAAAAGACCTGTTCAGAAGTTAACACTGAGCATTTGTGGGAGACAACCTCAGATCCACAGCCGATGGGTAAATATTTTTTCGCTAGACTGTAGGACAGAGCTGGACAGAGGCCCGACGGTCATAGTCGGCTGAACATGAGCCAGCAGTGTGCCCAGGTGGCCAAGAAGGCCAATGGTATCCTGGCTTGTATCAGAAATAACATGGCCAGCAGGGACAGGGAAGTGATCTTACCCCTGTACTCGGCACTGGTGAGGCTGCACCTCGATTACTGCGTTCAGTTTTGGGCCCTTCACTACAAAAAGGACATTGAATTACTCGAGCGTGTCCAGAGAAGGGCAACGAAGCTGGTGAAGGGTCTGGAGCACATGTCATACGAGGAGCAGCTGAGGGAACTGGGGTTGTTTAGTCTGGAGAAGAGGAGGCTCAGGGGAGACCTCATTGCCCTCTACAGCTACCTGAAAGGAGGTTGCAGAGAGCTGGGGATGAGTCTCTTTAACCAAGTAACAAGTGATAGGAGAAGAGGTAATGGCCTCAAGTTGTGCCAGGGAAGGTTTAGACTGGATATTAGGAAGTATTTCTTTACAGAATGGATTGTTAGGTGTTGGAATGGGCTGCCCAGGGCAGTGGTGGAGTGTCCATCCCTGGAGGTGTTTAAGAGTAGGGTTGACATAGCACTTGGGGATATGGTGTAGCTGAGAACTGTCAGTGTTAAGTTAATGGTTGGACTAGGTGATCTTCAAGGGCTTTTCCAACCTAGATGATTCTGTGATTCTGTGCTAGTGATAAGGCCCCAGCAGTGCGGAAGAAATGCCTCTGTCGCTCCACTCGCCTTATCTACCAGAAAGCACTCACAGCCTAGCACTCATGTCAAGAGCCTGAGCAGCCACCGGAAGTACCCATAAAGGGAAAGTTAAAACAACCAGAGAATGAAGTAAAACCAACACTAGCGGGTAAGATATACAAACAAGGTCCCAGAAAGGGCCCCAGTATGTACAGGGGAAAAATCTCTGGAGGGACAACAACAGTCTTGCTTCCCTTTTTATTGTAAAGTCATGCTTGTTGGCTTGAGACCAGTTGAGGCCAACCCTCCCCACTTATCACAAAACACCACGTGTAAAATGGGTATATAGTTGGGAAAATTGAAGGGCCTCCTTGGAGCTCCCTCTCAGCTGGCCCGAGACCCTCCCACTACACTGGACATCTTCCCCGATGCGTCGTGACGTGAACCCGCGGAGAAGAAGAAACGTCGACAGGCTGTACTGCCTTCCCTATGCATGCATTAGTAATTATCTATGTGATTGTATTTCGCGAAATAGTTAAAAAAAGCCTGTGTACAGGCTTTGGCCTGTTTAATAAACCATCACTGATAAACATCAACCTGGGTCCGATTCCAGTGCAGTGGCTGTAACCAGTGCATGATAGCATTTATAGAAAAATGTTGACTGATTAAAAAGTAGGATCTATTGGAAATCACGCTGTGGAGGGCTATGCATTCAAAATGCAGAGATGCCACCTAAGTAGGATAAAAAGATGCAGAATGACTGGTGTCCTGGTTTAGCCAGGATAGGGTTAAGTTTCCCCAGCAGTGGGGGGGAAGCTCTAGCCGGGTTATTCATATATCATGCTGACGTCACATCCTGGCGCGAGCGCGGGAAGAATCGGTGATCGCGTGGGTTGGCGCAGCCGGTTCTCTCACTGCTGTATCGGTATATACTTTGCTCTGTTCATTGTTATCACTGTTATTCTTATTGTTATTGTTTGTTGTGTTGCTGTTGCTCTGTTGTATTAAACCTTTCCTTATCTCAGTCTCGGGGCTTTGTATTTCACTCCCTTTGTGGGGAAGGGGCAGCGGCCGCATGGTTTCAGACCCCAGCAAGGGCTAAACCATCACAACTGGACAGGTGAAGAACCAGTGTGGGGTTTACTACTGCGACTACCAGAACTGAGCTGAAGAAGTACAAGGATGAAGACAGGGGATGAACCTGCATGAGTGAAGAACTGCCCCAGGCACAGATGGGGAAAAAAACAGATTCAGAGCTTGAGAGAGTAGAAAATTGGGCAGATTGGGCATTTTAGGAAAATAGTAGAGGAGGAAAGGGAAAAAACCAAGATGTTTAGAGATATGAGTAGAGATGGGACACCCTGGGACAGGGAAAGAAGGGGCAGTGGGATATGAAGTTGATATAGACACATCAAAAAACAAAAAAAGCCATGGAGGACAGAAAGGGGGAGAGAAATACAGCTCTAGCTACAGCACTGTGGACAGGCCACAGCAGACAGAGGGAACTGACACAGCAGCCTGGGTTAGAGGGACTTGCAGAAACTGCAATAGGATTTGCCATCCCTAGTCAGATGCCTGTAGTTTAAAGTCACCAGTACCTTTTTTTATGAGGATACTGTGGTCTCTGCTTGAAACAACCCAAGCAGAGTACAGGAAGAGACATCAGCTAGTGAAGATTTAAGGATTTACAAGACACATCTGTCCAAGGAGGGTGTAAACAGGAGACAAATCTCATGATGTCACAGTGACCTCCCTGCCTGCAAAAAGGAACATCTCTGCCTTTCTCCTTTCTCCAGTGCTATTCAATTTCCATCCCCTTCCTGGAAGAAAGTGAGAAAACAGGTATTCCCCTAAGGGCCATCAACAAAGCGTTCATTCAGGGCACAACTAAGCAAGAATAAATGAGAAAAGAAAGCAGTGGGGTTTGCTGGGTGACTGGAAATGTGGTGGAAGAAGAGTTAAAGGTTGTCAGGAATAATGTCTGAGACATAGAAAATGCTATGAATTTGTCCGTGAAGACAAAGAAAAGTCTGTAAAGAAAAGGAAGCAGGCAAGGTATGTTCTGCATGGTGTAACAAAGGTGTTATTACAGCTTCCACTGATGGAGAAATTGAACATATGCCAAAACACTGCAGCCTTGAAGAACAAAAAAATCTAAAAATTGTGTTTGAGAGTATCCTGGAAGATCAAAGATCTCTAAATTCACAATTAACCTGCCCGTTCAGGGGCTACCATGTGAAAATTGTCTTGCCCCCACTGAGAGGCAGGCAACATGCCACTGTTGGGTGTAAGGGGGTTGGCATGAATCAGCTCTCCCTGCTGACAGAACCCTGTCTGTGTGAGCACAGAGCAGTTTTATTGGCACAGGGAAAGCCTGGCTGGACCACAGCAGGATGCTAATAAATCCTCTAGCACACCAAAATAGGTGTCTGTGCATAATCCATTTGCTCAGACCTGCCCAAAGGTCCAGGTATTGCTGTTCTGGTGAGACATCTCACGGTGCATTAGGTGACTCACTGGACCTGTTACAGTCATCGACACCTACTGAAGCCTGACAGAGATGCCATGCTTCAGGAATGGGACCACTGCTTGTGGTGCTGGGGCCTCCTGGCAGTGAAGCACAGTGCTGTTGTTAGTCGTCTGCAGGGTTGAAGCCACAATAGCTGTGAAAATTAAATTAAAGGGAGCCCAGGTGTGTATTTAGCTACAGGGCAAAGTTCCTCAGTTCTTCCTCCCTGGAACTAAATCCTGATGTTGCAGTTTTGAAAGCACACATGTGGCTAGACACAGCATGGCTGACTGGTGTCACAGGGAAGCAAAATGGAGCTACCTGAAGGTGAAGGACAAAGGGTTGCACTGAGGGGATGACACCATGTGGGGTGGGTGTATTTATGACTAAGCATCCAGTTATTTGTAGGTGTCAAAGAAGCAGAGAATTTTTGGTAACATTCAAGTTCTGTGCATTTCTCCAACTGACCCCAAATAAAACACTCATTGTATGTGTCTCAGGATATGATGGAAGATTAATGCAGGATATAAAGGAAGTGTAAATACCCTTCTTAGCTCCATGAAGCTTTCAGGCTGCATATTTCTAGATCTTTTTCACCAAGATGCTTTCACCTTACTGGCTGTGGCAAATATTAATTAAGCAAATAGAGTGCTTGACCTATTGAACAGTGTTCTACAGTTATAATCATAAATAGGGCAATAAAAACGTAAATCAATAACACTGGGTATTTAATACTCATTGCAGGATTTACTTAGGATCAGCTGAATAGTTTCAAGTGCATCTGAGTGAAAGAGGTAGGTCAAATACATTATGCAGCATAAAATTAGCCTACTCTGACATTTTCACAATGGTTGAACTTCCAAGAGTGGATGATGACAATTGCTTGTGTCCCTCATGATTAGTACATTTTCTATAAAGATAGATGGAAGCATCTTTGGTTCCTAATATCCCTGTTTAACATATAGTGTATGAAATATTTAACAAATCAAGGGAAACACAGCAAAGAGTGTGAATGCTCTGATAAAGAATAAATTCTGATTTACCTCTCAGCCTTTACCAATCACTTTTTGACATCTGTTCAGCTGAGCAGGTTGTTCACATGATGTTTGTGCAAAGCAGTGGCGGTGACCTGCAGTGTGTCTTCAACCTGAAGACAATTGTGTCTTCAATCAAGGATCCGAGATGCCGGGCTGGCTCCAGTGCCGAGTGCAGTTCTTGGAGCAGCCCTCCCTGCTCCACTTGAGGAAGCATCTGAGCAGCATGTTTCGATCCACAGCCCTTGTGCCTCCTGCCTTTTCCTGTGTTTTCCATGCTCACGTCTGCGGGGGCTTTCAGACTGTTCCTCAACCCTATGAAGTTCGAGGCAGATTGTTTCTGATTCAGATCCCACCCACTGAAAAGCACACACATCTTGTGTACACTGTAAGGACACGTCCACCATACATGGCCTGATGCCAGGCAGCCTTATAATACACTATAATACACAAAGTATGTGTGGTAAGGTACAAGGCCTAAAAGGATCACTGTGATCATCTTGCCTGTCATGCTGTTCAGCACAGGCTGGAGGACAATCCTAGATGAATCATTGTTTGAAGTATTTGGCAGCACTGAGAAAGGCACATAATTTCTTCTTCAAAAATTCTGGTCCTGCTATCACCACTAGTAACATGTTACAGTGCTTAGCTCCTCTGCAGCAAATTTGTACAACTTTATTTTCTATCTGACTGTAATTAGGCTAAAAATAGCTGTGTATTTTGAGTGTCCTTTTTCCGGGTAAGTAAGATAAGCTTGTAATGAAGTTAATGCTTAACCTCTGTTTAATAGCCTGAGAACTCCCACAGTGTCTTGATGTTTTCCAAACTGCTAATGCTCATACTTCATTGTGGGCCTGGTCCAATTTTTCATGCTTCTCTTCTATTTGTAGAACCAAAGGTTGCACATTTAGTTTTGCCTAGTCCTGAGAGCTCATGTTCAGCTGGTTGGTCACCACTATCCACACATCTTTCTCAAAATCATGCTCATATGAAATTTTCTATGCACACATACCTTTCCTTCTCCACACCATAGGTACCCCTGGAGGCTATGGGTTTGGTTGGAGAAGGAACTGAAATCCCACAAGAAGCCAGGTCTCTACAGTGGACCCACCACTGTGTGTCTTTTTTCATTGAAAGACTCCTTAACAAAGCAGACTGATTTCTGTCCTCACTCATTGCTCTTATATGCATGTCTTAATTTTGAGGGAACTGTGAAATACCAGTGTGTGAAACCGTCTTTGAGAATACTCCTCATCCTAGCCAGAGAACAATAAAGGTTTTGGGGGATACTTAGGATCACTGCACCACCTGGCTTCTGTCCAGTGCAATTTTAATATAAAATAAACATGTAATGGAAGAGCTTTTTTCCTTTTTTTTTTTTTTTTTTTTTTTCCCCTGGTGAAAATGCCAGAAGATCAGCTGTTCACACTCTATCCTTAATTATGTATCAAAGGAACATACTGTTCCCACAATATTTTACATAATGGCCAGCCAACAGGATAAATTAATGCAGGAACAGACAGGGAACAAAACTGGGGAAGAAAATGAGAAGAGCTGCTGAAACAAAGGAAAGCCATGCCATGTAGGACAGAGGAAATGGCAGATGAGAAAGGTGCCAGAAAAAAATAATACTGAGTAGAAAAGCATACTTCAAACCACTGGGAGGGACAGAATGATGCAGTGGAAAGGAAGAAGGACACCAGCATATGCAGATGGAAAACCCAGGGAAGCATCCAGCTGTCTCCATCATCACATCTGTTCCTGTATCCTCTCCCTACAACAGTCAGTGAACCATTCCTGATCTTCCTGACAGTTGCTCATTCTCTATGTGCCCGTGTCCTCGTGCACCTAGTGGTCCCAGCATCTTCTACCTCCCACCTTCTCCACTATCTATCTGACTCATCACCCTGGCCCACATGCCTGACATCCCATCTATAAGTCTGCTTAAGTCCTGAGAACTGAAAAATGAAAGGCTTAATTTGTTTGCTGAAGTCCTTGTATCAAATACATGGAGAAGCTGTGCTAAGGACGTGGTCCCCAGCCCTTCGGGCTTTGTCATTTAATCCTTTAAATGATGGTTTCCAGGCTCTGGTACATGGTGCACTAGTGAGGAGAGGCAATAATCCTCAGGAACATCTTGACTCTGTATTTTTCTCTTACAGATTAGATGGTGTGAGTGCAGAGAGCTCTATGGGAAACTGTCCAGTTTGGCAGCTGTGTGTGGGCTACAGTGTCTGGAAACTGCTGCCACTGACCCCTCCAGCTCTCTATTCAGAGGACCCCCATCCCATAGGGAATATGTGGAATCTTTACCCTTGTCTTCCTTTTTCCTCTGGGAAGTGAGTGAGCAGAGACAACAGAAGAAAGGCCCAACTCCTTGAGCAATGAAACAACATTGAGAAAATTACAGCGATGCTTCTGCATTCTTGTTAACAGGAGCTTTAATCTAAAAGCACGGAAACAAACCAAATGGTTTATTTGCCTCCACCAAGCTGAGTGCTGCTGCATGGGAATGTTGTCTCTGAAACTTCTTGATTCGATGATGAATGCCACTTTCAGAGTAAGGGAACAGTTGTGATTGCTGCAGTGAATTTAGCATGATGTGAGTTTCAGGGCGATGATAGAGGAATAGATGTGACAGCAGAAGCAGTGGGATGCAGTGAGGATGAAAATGCTCTGCACTCCTTATGATATTGATGCTTTTCAGACCCAAGGAAGGAGTGCATACAAACCGTTCCCCATGGGGAAGAGGAGGGGCAGGGCAGGGCTGTGTGTTTTGGATGCACTTTGTCTCTCTGGGTTTTCATCTACATATGCCAGAGTCTTTCATCATCTCCCCTGCATCATGCTATATCTTCCCCTACTTCAGATTATGAGTTTTTCTCCTGCTGTGTCTGAATCACATTTAAATGCACCTTTACAGTTCTCTGAAGCAAATGAGCATCCAGCCACCCCTGCTAACATTTTCAAGCATCATTGCCAGTGCTTCTTCACTCAGAGTGGAGAGACTCTGATTGGATGCAAGAGGAAACTTTTTCACAATGAGAACAATCAGCCATTGGAATAATCTCCCCAGGGAAGTGGTGGATTCCCCAACATTGGACACGTTAAGATGCAGCTGGATAGGGTGCCGGGCCATCTTGTCTAGAGCAGTCACAAGTGGTGTTCCTCAGGGCTCGGTGTTGGGACCATTTCTGTTCAACATCTTTATTGATGATCTTGATAAGGACATAGAGTGTATCATCAGTAAATTCGCAGATGACACCAAGTTAAGTGGGAGTGTCGGTCTGCATGAAGATAGGGAGGCACTACAGAGAGATTTGGATAGATTGGATTGGTGGGCCAACGTTAACGGGATGAGCTTCAACAAGGCCAAGTGCCAGGTCCTGCACTTGGGCCACAACAACCCCATGCATCGCTACAGGCTTGGGGAGGTGTGGCTGGAGAGCTGTGTGGAAGAGAAAGATCTGGGGGTTCTAATTGACAAGCAGCTGAACATGAGCCAGCAGTGTGCCCAGGTGGCCAAGAAAGCCAACGGCATCCTGGCTTGTATTAGAAATAGTGTGACCAGCAGAAGTAGGGAGCTGATAGTCCCCCTGTACTCTGCACTGGTGAGGCCACACCTGGAGTATTGTGTCCAGTTTTGGGCACCTCAATAAGAGAGAGATACCGAGGTGCCGGAGCGAGTGCAGAGGAGGACAATGAAGCTGGTGAAGGGCCTGGAGAACAAATCCTATGAGGAGCAATTGAAGGAGCTGGGATTGTTTAGTTTGAGGAGGAGAAGGCTGAGGGGAGACCTGATCACTCTCTACAACTACTGAAAGGACATTGTAGAGAGGTTGGTGCTGGTCTCTTCTCACAGGTAATTAGTGACAGAGCAAGAGGGAATGGCTTTAAACTGCAACAGGGGAGGTTTAGACTGGACATTAGGAAAAAAAAATTTCAGACAGTGGAATAGGCTGCCCAGGGAGGTGGTGGAGTCACCATCCCTGGATGTGTTTAAGGGTCGTTTAGATGAGATGCTGGGGGATATGGTGTAGGGGAGAACTTTGTAGAGTAGGGCTGATGGTTGGACTCGATGATCCCAAGGGTCTTTTCCAACCTGAATGATTCTGTGATTCTGTGATTCTGTGACCGTGCTTTTCCCAAGAAACTTTGGATCAGATGATACTTGAGGTCCCTTCCAACCTGGTAATCTATGATTCTATGATTCTATGAAGAATCCTTTGCTAGTTGTATAGCACCTGCTTATCTGCACATACCTCCACAGAAGAAAGGAGCTGAGAGCACATCTGCTGGGCAAACAGCCCAGCACCTGCCTTTGGCTGCATGGAAGGCAGTGAGCAGCAGTGACTGAAATAGAGGCAGAGAAATGTTTTGCCAGTTTGTGTTTAACAGAGCTCCTTGGATATATACTAGATATTTGGCTAGGTTGCACTGCTTCATGCTGGCTTCAGGTTTTGTTACTGGGCATGGAAACTGAGATGGACTTTGTGTTTTCAGGAGCTAGTTCTTTCCAGTGATGACTATGAGATTGGACTGATATTAGATAAAGTTTAATTGTTACTTTTGCTAGATTTCACTAATTATTATTAAGAGGATAGCATGTCCCAGACTCACCAGAGCAGATATTGAGGGTCAGGATTTGCATGCTTTTTTGTTCACATGAAAGATGAACTCTTTTGAAGGTAAACCTTGCAAACAGTTTCTTATCCTCTTTGTATTCATTACCTTCTTAACCTGGGAGAAGAAAATAATGAGCCAACACAGAAGATGTTAACCTTGAACAAACTTTCTTAAACATGCTGGTTCTGTACAAACCATTTAATTTGTATCTTCATTTACATGTATTTCCCAGTACATTAAATTATTCCATTGGCTAATTCTCCTATTTCATTGACCCAATCTCTGTTTTAACAACAATGTCTAGATCACAAATGCAGTAACTGAAGGAAAATAATTGCCCTGATCCTGGCTCTAAGTAGCATGCAAATTCTTAGGTACTGGTTGAATTGATAAAAAGATGTATGACACACTTGTTCTAATAACAAATTTTCTATTCTGCATGTTCATTTATTTCCTGAGTGATCAGAGATGGCAGAAGACCCCAAGTCCTTTAGCAAAAACACAAGGTTGAGAAATGAGAACAATGCTTCTGCGTCTTTCTAAAAATGTGCCTCTGCATCAGAGGCAGAATGATCTGCTTGCCTGTGCCAGCCTGATCACAGCTACTTGGGATTGTTTGTCTCTGAAACTTCTTGACTTCTGATGACAAACATGGTTTTCAGAATTAGGGAAAAATTCTGATGACTGTAGTGAATTTAGCATGCTATTAAAAATGAATTCTAATTACTTATGGTTCATAAAGCTGATTTCTTCTCAGAGCAAACCCAGCAAAATATGAGAGTATTTTTTGTTCTGTTTTACACTGATAAAATGACATTTCAGAAAAAGCTGAAAATCATGGGAACATTTGAATACCTAGTTAGTTTTCTGAGTCTAGTACTCTGTCACATTATTAAACTTGAATAATGTGATTAAACTCATAAATGACAGGATTCCTTTCCAGAACTTTTCTCATTCAAAAATGAGAAAAGTGTTAATTAATTTATCTTACATCCACTGTTAAAGTGTTAATTTATCCTACTTCCACTGTTGCATACCAATATTATTGTAATACACACATAGCAAAACTGAGTGAGAGAAATGAACGGACTTAGATTAGAGCTCTCATTAGTTTTCTGAATTTCCAATTGCTAACATCTATGCTTGTTCTTTACACCAGACTAAAAAGCAGGAAAAAGAGTTAACTGCCTGAAAACAGCGAGCCAGCTACCCAATGTCATGAGATGCTCTGTCTCATACAGATGATTGCTAGTATAAGATGAAAATGAAAGAACCTTCTTAATCTATTTATATGACTTGCCACACCTATTTAGACATAGAAGAAGGAACAGGTAAGGATCTCAGGTTAAAAAAATGTATCAGTGCACCACTGTGCTTTATTTGATTCCGAAAAAAAAATTAACTCACTATACTGACATTTCTCTGGTTTCTAATCTGTATCACTGGCCATGAA
The DNA here is from genome assembly GCF_031877795.1 of Strix aluco. Lineage (NCBI taxonomy): Eukaryota > Metazoa > Chordata > Aves > Strigiformes > Strigidae > Strix > Strix aluco. Next base: position 92,569,481 of record NC_133933.1, read on the forward strand.
AGGCTGTAAAGGAAACTGTTGCCATGAATGATGCAATATGGAGTTTGCCTATTTTCAGTAAGTACCCTTTGTCCAGTGACAGTGTCTTGGAAGTTGTGATGAGCCATACCGCATGATCCTTCTGTGTAAAAGGCTTCATTTTGTTGTCAGGGAGACTAGCTTTTGTCAGATGCAGCTTTGAAAGTGAAGCAGTGATATGAAGGAAAACTATGTGTACTTGTGATACTTAAAAAGACTCACTTCTCAAACTCTAGAAAAATTTGATTTCTCCTCCTTGTTTACACAGACACAGCAGTAATGGGTTGTTAGTCATTTCTTAGTACCTCTGCACTGTGCTCTCAGACTCGATAAAAACAAGTGGCAAATCTCCCAGGCAGACGACACAGACTTTTCTGCACCGAGACTATGGACGGTATAACCAGCTACGGTTCTGCTCTGGTCTTTGGAAAGTGCTGTTGTTTCATGTTCTTGTCTCACATGTCAGGGACAGCCTGCTCACACGAGGGGCCTGGCCAGGGCCAACAGATCTGTGGACAAGCAGATGTTCTGCCCTTTGTTGTGCTCCACTTCTGTGCTACCTTAGAAGAAGAAGTCAGGAGGGACCTTCAGGGCCTCTTGGTCCCTTCTTTTGCCTCCACTCTGGCTCACCTGCACCCATGACAGTCCTGGAGATGCTTGTCTAGCCTTCCCTTGGGGGTGTCCTTGGAATGTGAACTGTCTTTTGTACCACATTTCCACTCTTTCTTCACTTCTTTGTTCTAAATCTTTCTTTACAGGCATGGTTTCTGGACCTGCTGCCATGCTTATTGGTACCTTTTGGGTTTTCTCCAAGTGGCCCATGCCTCTCCTGAAGCACAGGGCTCCAAACTAGGTCTGGAACTTCAGATGGGGCCTTACCAGTGCCAAGCAGAGCTGAAAGACTATCATCTCCTGTGCTGAACTCCAGTCTGTGAATTCAGTGATGTGGTTGGTTTTTTTTGTAACAAGTCACATTGGGCTTGTGATTGATTGTTTGTCTGTCTCTTGTGTCCTGTCTGCCTCCCACCAGCTCAGTAAATTCACTGGTGGTGGACCCAGAACAGTAAATACCCACCCCTTCATTTTGACAGTAAATTTAGGATAGCAAACTCTCTGGATCATGGTGTGCACCCAGTTTTGCATTCATCCCTTAACAGTCTTAACCATTTTTTCCTTAGATTCTTTATGAGAAAGTAATTGAAACAGCACTAAGAAACTTTAATAAAACCAAGTTGTGACATCTCCTCCTTCACCCTATTCACAAGGACTGTTAGTGAGTTGTAGGAGGTAATTTAATTCCTTTGACACATTTTGTGTTAACATATAAAGCTTCGCCATGTGTCTTTGAAAGCAGAGGAAGTTGTTTGATGTAATTCTGAGGACTTAATTACTTCCAATACCCCATGTTACATAGAAAAATTCTTAAAAAAAAACCCTTCAAAAATTTGTTTCTAAAGTGTATTTCACTTTACAACTACACATTCAGATTTTGTTTAGTACTGTTTTTATTTCATCAATATTCTGGATTCATAAAAATGAAAATGTGTTTTATTAGAGTACCGAATATATCTTTATACTGTATGAATTTACAGTCTGAGCTGTCACTGACAAATGTGCTGGGATTTCAGAAAGTGTTTCCCTGCTGTGCTGAGGATTAGAAATCTTCCCACAATAGATTTTATCTATTGACACTCTTCAGTCGTTTCAAACTCATTAGGTTATCACAGCTATGACATCTCCTAGTGAGGCTGCAACTTCAGAAGTACTCTGTACTTTACTGTATGATTATTTCATTTTATGAGGCATGGGAAGGACAGGAACCAGAATAACAATTCACCCAACCCTGCCCTGCTTTGTCCTTTCTCCCATGCCTCTTTTACAGCTGGCTACAAAATCACAAAACTGATCTAAAGGAGAGCATCGTCAGTTTTTGTAAGTGCACCTCTCTTTTATCTGTCCCATGTTTTCAGCTTTGCCAAAGAAATTATAACCTGCAGGCATCAAGCTCAGGCATTTTTTTCATGTTATTCAAAGATGACAGTTACGATGGGTATTATTTACCTCCCACTTTATGAGCACAGGGGCCTAGGGTGGGGAGGCTACGTGCTGAGCTGAGCCTCCTCCAGACATGGTTGGACTAGACGATAAATGGTTGGACTAGATGATCTTCAAGGTCTTTTCCAACCTGTGATTCTGTGACACAAGGCAGGGAGGATCCCTGTCCGCAGGACCCCAGGGCCAAGGCAAGCAGCTGGCAGAGCAAACAGCAAAAGCGTGGGAGGGGGAAAAAAGGGCAACAGTGATGGAAAACTGTGCCTATGGAGTGTAGAGAATATCCAGCACTCAGATTTTCCTTTTGAGGCCACAAGTTAGCAAGTGCTAGTTTAATGATGCCTCTATTCCCAGAGGTCCACTTTGCCTGCCCATTAGCAATGGGCAGTTTCCTGGCAGCTTCAAAGGAGTGATGGGCTCTGGGAGGGGAAGTGCTGGGCTGCAGATCAGCCTGGGGAAGGAGCCCCAGCCCTGCAAACCTGCAGGTAAGGGAGCTTTTCAGCTCCTTGTGCTGGTAAACGGACATGGGGTTTCAAGGCTGGCAGCAGCGCTGGAATGGGAAAGGCAGGCCAGGAGGATGTGGGAAGAGGTCAGAAGTGAGATTGTACAACCAAGTCAGTAACAATAGATGCCCCTGGGGAGGATGTGAGGAGTTCTGTGCCCTGCTGCTGGTCAGGAAGAGAAACACCCATACTCCATTGTCCTGAGGACATTTCAGTAGAGGACACTTGGAACAGCCAAACTCCTGATGCCTTCTCAGCCTGTCCTATCACTTATGATCTCTTGTCCTCCTGGCTGGCTCTGTCTGTTGCCAGTCTGGGTGCTGCATGGGCAGGGACGAAACCTCCCAGATCTCTGTTGGTCAGGACAGGCTACTGGGCTTCTGGATGTGATGTCCAATGTCATACTACAGGAACCCACAATGAAGTGACCAAACTGCATGAACATTCCTTCCTTTCCTGGTATTTGCACATGTATTTTCGATGGGCTTTAATGCATTTCAGGCATGCATTAGGTGGCTGCTCCTGCATTTCCCAGCAGGGAGTGCTGATCTATGTGATCTACTGCAACCTGTTGCACTGACAGTGTGGACAAACCCCATATCCACGTACCTACTTGGTGTAGTTCCAGCCAGAGCAGTGGGGCTGGATGTCTGACAGCATTCTGTGTTGTAGCTCCACAGCTAGCACCATGCTGCCCACCCTCCTGCCAAGGCACTGACAGCCTCTACCCCCAGCCACATCATTTGCTCCAGACCCTCCGTGCCACAGTCATGGTTTACAGAGACAAACCTGCAACTCTGGGCTGGAGAGCAGCAAGTGGTGTGCCATCTCCCTGGCAGAAATCTCTCACCATAGATTTGATGAAGATATTTTTGCCACAATATGAAAACTGAGGTATCTTGAGGTTGTATGAGAGAAATACAAAGTCAGAAAAGGTAAAGAATCATCTTTGCTGACACATAAGATTAATATATAGACTTAGATGTCTGGGATACAACTGTCTTCAAAGACAGGACTGGCTTCTCCTAGCAACATCCATCCAATACAGATTGATATGGTTCAATAGATTCTTCTTTATTTGTACAAGGAAAACTGAAGCTTTAGTTATTGTACTTATCACAGAAGTATGATGCTGTTTCATGCTGGAAAGGACTCAGCTTTTTTTTAAAAAAAACCCCATGGATACGTGACATTTTCATTTAAACATTTATTAAACATTTCATTTAAACACTTGGGACCAATCTTCCTTCACAGATAGAAGCACTTATTCTTCATTTTCTAACATTTGCTGCTTTTTAGACTCAAACCTTAAGAGTCTGAGTGTTGTGTTTTACATTTAGGTCTGTGATAGAGATGAACAGTGTTTGGATGTACTTGTAGCTGGACAGCTTCCTTGTGACAAGAGAGCACTTGGTGAAAAGAAATGACAGGTTTATGTATCTGAAGGGATTTTGGAGCTGATGTTGTTCTTCCTAAGGCTTTCAGGAATGTGTCACTCGAAATCTTGCTTTTTCTTCACTGGATGTTGCGATGAAGAGGAAGATCTTACCTGGCTTGCACACAGTAGTAGGGGAGACAAAGGAGGAAAGGTGTAGTGTTTGAGTACCATGGTGATCACAGGATGGCCTGCAGTCTAATGCTGTACTGAGACTTGCAGGAAAATGCTAAGACCATGGCTCCACTCCTTCCAACTCAGTAGACTCTGGAGTGAGAGGAAGGAGGCACGTCTCTGCAGCTCCCAGCGGGATGACATTCCTCATTCCCAACTGCTCTGCCTCTCTAGTGGAGTCCGGCAAGACAAATAGACTGAAGCACCAAGAAAGGGTGAAGCCAGAGGGGAGGTGCAAAAACCGGCTGGTGGACTGGGGGTGCTGCTGTTAGATGCAGGGAAGCATACTCCTTCAGTAGCTGCCTCTGACCTCAGGGTGTTTGAGTGAATTGGGATTTTGGAGACCTAGACTTAATCCATAAAACACTATGTCAGAGGGCACTCATATCTATTGATGCCTCACCAGGAAGCTGGGCAAATGCCATAAAAACATTCAAATGGAAAAATAAAATGTAGGTTTTGGAATTACTTTTTTTTCCCCCAGGCCATTTCCACAGTTTTTTCTGTGGGCTTTGTCACCTGTCTCATTTCAATAGGGGCGGAAGTCACAGACTTTAAAAAAGCTCCCACCCTAGAAAGTACTGGTGGCTGGTGGCCTACAGAGCTTTCTCCTTCTAGGAGCTGCCTGGCCCCATGTAACTCATATTGCCTCTGTGGTCCTCTCCTGAGGCAGGTCCTCTCCTCATAGCTGAGCACTGCTGGGACAGTAGATTCCTTCACTGCCATTGGGAGGCCCATGAGCAGAAAAGGCTGAACAATGTCTGAACTGAAGTTCAGATGGCTCACTGAGTGTTCGCTTTCCTCTGGCTCCCCACTTTAACAGCTGCATACACTGGGATTAGCGAAAAGTATGTAAAACTTCCAGCTGTGATACAGCCCTGACACTTCCAGCTATGTAAGATGACTCCATCTTCTCAGGTTGCTCTTATTTTTCTGCAGAGCTTCCCAATCCACAGCACAGGGACCTTCTTGGAGGGTAAATGGAAGATCCTTGTGACAACAGGGACAGGAATTGCAGCTCATTAAAGTAAGATCATTTTTGGAAACTGCAAAGGAAATGCCTCATAGAAAAAGTAATTTCACATTGGTTATTCAGGGAAAGAAAAAACCCCAAATCACTAAAAGGCACAAGACAAAGACATAAGGGAGGGGAGCAGGTCATTTTCCAAACACTGTCTCTCTCCTGCCAGCATCCTAACTAGCCTATATTGGCTAGGATATCTCTGGATCACATGTGCCTGGAAATGTCCTCCGTTGATATCCCTCATGGCGATGGACGCAAACTGATTAAGGGATATCAGTGTCTAAAGATGTATATAGACATATGGAGGCGATTTTTGAACACACCCAGTTTTCACAATAACCCCCTTTGAAAGTGCTTAATTGGGCAGTTTTCAACCACCTGCAACACAGAGGCACACTGTTACCTACCTATCTACCTGCCTTGCACTACTCACAGGGCCAGTGTTTAAAAGACATTACAGCAGGTGAGGAAGTTTTGACTGTCCCCATGAATAATATAGATACAGCCCGCTGCTTCCAGAAGAGAAAAGGGAGATGGCTCCTTCCTCTGAGCTTTTTGGTGCAGCTGCCATGACCACTGTTCCCTTCCTTGCATCAGCAGGAGAGCATATAAGACAGTCTCCAAAGAAGAAATCACAATTCAATACATCCGTGGAACCTGTGCCAAGTGCACATTGAAGAAACACTGCAGAGCCCTACCAGTGGCAGAAAGGCCAGATTGATTTCATGAGCCATGACTGTGAAGCTACAGAGCTGATCCCCACTGGGAAAAAGAAGTTCACGGCATTCATAGAAACTTCTGCCCTGCTTTCTCCTGGGGTTTTGCAAGACCTTGCGAAGAGAGATGTGAAGATGGTTTGGGCTTCACAAAACTATAGGGATAAAAATGATTACTATTTATAATAGAAAGGAAAAAAAACACCCTATGTTTGGAAGCTAAGATCGCCTGAGGAACAAAAACTGCTTAAATGTTAGTGTTGCTGGAAGGAAGCTCCCGGTGCAACTCTTACTGGGTGTTTCTGCTGCTGGTTTCTAAAATGCAGCTCACTGTCAGATGCTCTCCTTGGAAATGCCAGTTTGCCAGAGGGCAAATGTTTGACAAGATTAGACAGCTCTGATTATGTTCAAAGCATTACTAAAACTCTGAATTTACGTAAAGTTTTCTTCAAGGCAGTAGAAATGTATACTGTTTTCCAGGCATCAATTTTATCTTTTGCAACAGTATGCACTGAATCAGCTCTTTTACTACTGCTGTGATGGGCAGCCTGAACTGGATCCCTTTCTGAGCCTGCTGTATATGTGTTTCATAAAAAACTAAGTGTGATTTTAGCCTTTTATTTTCTCTCTCCCCTCCCATTCCTTGATCTTTCAAAACTACTCTTTGAAGCAAAGAGCATGGGCAGAGGAAACACCAGGTCAAAGAATTTAATGATATGTAATTAGTGCTTCTCCAGCTGTTGCTGGGGTAAGAAGAGGCCATAGCTGCTGGCTTGCTGGTCCTTGAGATGAAACTGCCCTGGTGCCAGCGGTTTGCAAAGACTTTTTCCTCTGGGAAGGTTACCTGAGGTGAAGAGTATCTCTAACACAGAGTCTCACAAATGGCTGATATCAGGTAGGCACTCCTCACCCATAAAAGAGCACAATCGACCTCATCAGTCGGAGGAAAAAATGCCATGAATAAAACCATGTTCTCAGGGAAGAATCGTGTTTTCCTGGAATCAAGGAGAAATGAGTAAGGAAAAAAGCTCTGATATCAGTATAGCTGTACTGATAAGTAGTGTAGAGTCTTTATACTAAAAATATCGAGCTTTACATATCATTGTAGTTAAAAATAAAAGCAATGCATATTTCAGACAGAAATGTATAATGCTAAGAGTACTCTAGAGTATGAGTTGTAACTAAGGGTAACTTTCAGGGGACTTCAGCAGGAGAAGAGGCATTTTTAATATTCTTTTAAAATCTCTTCCCTTTTATAAATGACTCTACGATTATTTAATAAAATATAATTTTTAGAACCTGGAGCTGCCTTTCTACAAATGACGTTGTGAAGTGCCAGTTTATCCTGAGGGGACCCAGGAAGGACAGAATTTAGTTTTTGCATAGCTGTTGAACCTGAGTAGCTTCTCCTTGCTATATTGCTGAACATATCTCCACCACGAGATGGTGACTAGGCATCCAGTGACCACAGCAGCCCTACCTCCTAGCAGCCCTTTAACAACTTCTTCATCTCTCTGCTGTCTCCTGGTATAACAAACAATCCTGCAGCAAAGGTGCAATGATGGTGAGGAAGGCTGGAGATATCATGTGGAAATAACAGAGGAGGGTAGTGATGGGGAGTTGTGTAGGACTTGTTTCTTCCTTCTCAGCTGCTACATCATTGTCATAGGTGAAATTTCCTTTTCTTGTATTTGTCTCTTCTAATGCCTAATGATATTACCAAGAAATAATGAGTCATGATGGGTATGGGTTCCTCTTACCTAATTTCAGTGGTACCATTTTATAAAATTAGTTTAAAATCTATTGCAAATAAAGTTACATCCTGAGAAGAAAGTTCATGGCTGCTGAGTCTGCTGCACCAAGAAAGCTCCAGAGACAGCCATGACTAATATTTGCATGTAATGACATCTTTATAAGGGAATCTAGATATCATCTGATGCTTGTTTCTGAAAAAAGAAATAATGATTTATTTGTCTCTCTTGGTCACTGCCAGCCTGCATAGATTTTATGGGTTGATTGCTAGTCCCTGAGCTTATCTCAATCCCCTCCATACATTCCCCTCAATAAGATAGCAATCTGAACTTAAATACATTTGAGGAGAATTGTAATCAGTCCCTAAATCATTTTACAGTAAGAAATATTAACTCATTACATAGAATGCCTAAGGCCTTGTTCATTTTTTTATTTAGTTTTGAGCAAGTGTTCAGCCACGCAAACTACCACAAGGTGTGCTTCTTGTGCTACTGTACTGGGGTGTTTAGGTCCTGGAAAGGTGGTTCAATTGAAGATTGATTGAAAAAGTCAACCTGGGCTTTCCACTAGGTAAATTCTTGCAAACCGGGTTCATGAGATTGTATGTGTTCAATTAGCTCTGTTTGTCTTTGCACACTGTCAGCACTCTGAATCTGCTTAGATAATGGATGTGATATAGATATGGCTATAAAGTTTAAACCAATTACTGGTAATGTGCTATTCAAAAAATTATAATGGAACTATGTAATGGCAGTTAAATAAGCACTGTTTTTTTAAATCTTTAATGATAACAGAAGTCCCATTATTTCCCTACATGTATTTCTGTTTTAAAAAAAGCTGAAGAAATCAGCACTCAAGCCACCATCTAGATAAAACACATATTGTATATTGAAGGTAAGGCCTTCATTTCATTTTGAAACAAAGATGTAGATGAGTAACACTAAAAACCCCAGTGAAACACAGCAACTACCCAAGACTGCATTCACTCCCAAGAGTACAGAAGTTATTGTAGTCTAATGTTTATTATTTGTTTATATATTATTTACAGTGCGCTCATGACTTGTCAGGCACAGCCCAGACTGTTAAAAAGGGGATTTCTAGCTCCAAGATGGACTATAATAGAAAGACAGGGATTATGTTTTCTCTGCATCATAATTTACAGCCTTCAGCGAAAAACTCACCAAGATATACGTTAACAGAATCTATACCAAACGTTCCGAGTAACAGATAGGTTTGGGGCAATTTCATGTTTCAGCTTCCCTATAAAACACTTATGATGGTTGTTTATGCAGGGACTCTGTAAATATGGGAGCATACATGAAAGAATGCACATAGAATTCAGAAAAGCACTTCAGCAATTCTTCATTAAAGTCCTAGATGAAAGTCATACAGAGAGGGTTTAAGCAATTACAGCAAATCTAACCACTTGGAAAGCAAATGAATGCAATGTATTAAACCCAATTGTTTTGCACCAAGGAAGAACTGGCACCTCCTTCATGTAAAATATCAATCATGAGGGAAAACAAGTACCACTGAGTTAAAGTCAGCTCTGAAAAGTGAATCCACAATTAGAGAGATAGGGTGAAAATAAAAGAAATTGGATGCCATGGGAGGAAAGAAAAAGGGAGCATAGTGAATTGTGATGGTTCCTGTGCATCTTCTCCAAGATGCAAGCCAACAAGTAGGACCTGAAAGGGAGTCAGAAAGGGCTTTGTGTCACCCACAGTGGCAATGCTTGAAAGTAAGGGAGCCAGCTGTGTGAGTGAGATCCGTAGTGCTAACAGCCATGCTCAGGACAAGAGTGTTTGCTGGGCATACTGAACAGAGCCAACCTGCAAAGCTCCAGAGAGAAGTATTTGGTAGAAGTCCAGAATGGCTAGAGTTGGGGCTTACTGTCCTGGGAAGGGGCCATGAGCAGCTCTGATGATAATTCAGCTCCTGTAATGCCCACGCAGTCACTTGAGTTGAGGACTATGGTGCATACAGCCCAGTGAAGAACTTCACATGAAAATGACAGGAGCAGGCAGGTTGTGTTGGGCCCAGGTTTGGCTTAGAAATACTAGACCATCCAAGGCTGTCAATATGCAAGAGAAAGCCTCGCATTTTGAGCAGGATTCTGTGCTAAATGCCATTTTTATAGCACTATTAAACATAATTTAAACTGATTACCTGAAGAGAATATCAGAAGGTCATAATGATGTTAGAAAAATTTCATATTATTCACCTATTTTCTGAGTCAGTCTGGGTTATCCAGCTGATGACTTGGTTTCAGAGCACCCTGGGGGAGACCCAGGTCAGCCAGGGTCACCGAGAGAGGAGAATGTGTTGGTAGGAGAGGCACAAAATCTAAGAAAGTGTCAGCTGCCAAAGGAGATTCTGGCATTGTGAGGGCCAGTGTCTAATCTGTGGGAACTTCAACACCCTTGTGGGTTGCTGTCCTTGGCTGGGACAGGGAAAACGTCCGTGGGCACTTGTGGCTCATGGCAAATGCAAGTGCTCCATTCGCCATGGGGAAGGAGTGCAGTCATGGGCTGTTACCAGGACTCAGGTGACATGTGATAACTCGTTACTCTGTGGTAATTTGCTTATGTGTCTAGCCTGAAGATGTAACTGTTACCACTCAGTGCCTTGCATTCATGATGAGCTGAAGGACATGTCTCTGTCAGGCAGACATTTGCCTGAATGAGTAATGAATAATCATCTGGAACCCAGTTTTGTCCCCCACTTGGTGTGAGCAGTCCTGTGGCTTTCTGTGGGTGTATTTGCAGTGGGGAAGAAGCGCTCAGCATGAACTTGGATGCCAGAAGCAGCCTATATGACCATCAGTTCTGATCATCCAAGTGCATCTCCGATTGAGGATCGACATTTCACAATTCTTCCTTGCTTGAATGCTGAAACTTTCCAATGAGCCGGGGTTTTCTACTTCATTTGTTGCTATTATACAAGTGAAAAAAGACAGAGTGATCTCCAGCCCTTTCAGAGTCTCATGCCATACCATGAGGGCAGTGGGACCAAAATGTAGAACACAGTTCCTGCCTGCCCTACAGGGCTAAATCATATCTGCTCTGGAGAGCAGGACAAAGGAGTAGAAGGCATGAGAAAACCTCACCCTCATGCTCTTTCACTCAGATTGTTGGCTTTGCTATTGACTTTATTGCTACTTGTTGGTTTGGTGTGTGTCAAGACATACAAGGGTGCAAAGACCGGAGCTAACACCCTGCCCTCAGCAGGCAGGTGGAAAAGAGGTGCCCTGAGAAGGTTGGTGGGTTTCAAACTAACATTAGTGTCTTAATAATCTCACTCAAGGGTACTGAAAAGAAACAAGCACTCAGGAGACTGGAAGGGAAAGACTCAGCAAATGGAAAGATGAAATGGATCCCAGAGAGTCTGGGAGGGCAAGGTCTGAAGGGCAGAGCACTGAGGCTTGAGCTGGAGTTACTCTTCCACCAGTACTCATGGCACAAAGCAGTGTGAGTGGGCCCAAAACATTATTCCCACAGGCTGACCGCAGCAGGAATTTTGGGGGGTGACTCAGGCTGGGTGCACCCTGTCAAGGCAGTGGGTTGCTGTGCTGGTAAAATCCATAGTAAGCACCTTGACAAGGTGGGATGCTGCCACATCTCTTCAGCTGGGAAGCAATGGTGCAAGCCCATGTAAGGCTGCTACCAGTGTGGCTAAATGTCCTCTCTCCTTCCTTTGTTTCTTTCACTTAACCTAGCAGGAATTGTTCAGATCATAACAGTTTCTTTGGGTATGCAGCAGGAGTTATTGGCTCAGCAAACTAAACACCAATAAAACTAGGATAATGAGCCATTATTTATGCAGTGGAGCCATTATGCTTTTATTTATTGCACTCACTGTAATTACAGTTTCACCAGACCTGACAGTAACACATCCTTTAATGATATACCCAAAGAAAGGATTTATTTGAAAGAAAAAAATCCCACAAGTGTCAGTCATAATTTAACTTTCTACTGGAAAATTTTAGGAAGGGAGAGAGAAAATATAAATAATGGATTTAGTAAGAAAATATGTTTGTTTGTTTTTTAACTCTTTGTCATGTTTCCAACGTCCCCATCATTCTGAAAGGTCACACAGTGAAAGCTGCTGTTGTACTGCTAAACCCTGACAGCAGTAGTGGCTGCCTTATAGCATGAGATCTAATGAACTAGCACATGCAGAGATGTTTGTGGAAAAGTGATTGATAGTAAGCAGAGACCACCCCCCCTCCCCCATACAATAAAACCTGCTTCACCAGATCTCTCACATTTTCAGCATCACCAGGTCTCTCACATCTCTCAGGTTTTCAGATGAGTTGTCTTTCCCGAGTTCTGCTCTGTCATCAAAATGTCAGTCTCCTATTCAGTTGTTGTCTAATCCACTATTCCTTCAAAAAAAGTGAGACTTCACTTGTAAATTTGATGAAACCTGTTATTTGTTTGGCATGTTTCACCTATCAGATACCTCTGTGTAGACCAGCCTCTTCATAAATATTAATATATTGCAATACCTTACCTGGCGGAAGAATTCATGAATGACTAATGATGAGCTCTGTTTCCCTCTAACTCCCAGGCCCCCTCCCAGCATCCTCTCTGAACCAAAGCCTACCCTCACTTGGCACAAGGACTAATTTTCATTGCGAGCACGTCTTGCTCAGAGTGGTAACAGCCTTCTCTACTTACTAACCACAAATAAACACAGAAGCCTCACTCCCTCTCTGCTAGGGACTTAAGGCTTTGCAATATTACCACCTGACTGTTTCTCTCTCTTACAGTGATGTTCAGAGGCCCCAGCCACACCAAGACCCTGCTGTGTCAGCTACATAATGTCCACACAGAAAGTGCAGCCACCTGTGAGATCCACTACAGCCATACTTGACTTAAGCTTGATTTTTTTTCCAGTGTAAAGATTCAAAATGAAAACTCCATGGACTGGACAAACCATGTAGCTCAGTCCCACTCCAGAGATCTAGATCTGTGCTGAGTGACTCATGAGATCAGCATCCCGGGTAGGAACATGTCTCAGGAGATGCCACTTCTAGATCTGACTGCGTTTGCACCGAGGGGATATGCAGTAATCCTGAACGTGGTGGGAGTTCAAGCACCAAAGCTCTGAATTAGGTTGAACTTTCTTCCAGCACCTTTTCTCAGACTGATCTGTGATTTGGTGAGTTGCTGTTTGGCTCAGGCACTGGGGGCATCCACAGTGGTGCATGTGCCAAGGGTTCGCAGCCTCTGTGGGTGTAACTGGCACTGAGCTGGAGGGGAGCTGACAGCTTGTCATGGCAACTTCAGCAACACTACCAATAACAAATGATGTGGGGAAAAAACACAGCTTCAGTGCGGTGAAAAGTGAAAACCCCATCAAGAATGAGGAAAAGTATACAGAAGTTCCTGACACTTAATTATTTTGTTTGTTTAAAAGTTTTCTGCCTTTTTTTGCTACTCCTGTCCCACATGGGGCTGTGCTCAAATAACTGATTTGCTGTTTGTTCTGCCAGCAGAGCAACAATCTCTTCACTTCTGTTTCTGCTTTCTTTAAATGTAAATCTGTCCCCACGTTAATCTCTGAAGTCACCTCCTGTGTTTCTTCATGATTGTCTTCGCAATCCATGTTGACTGAGTTACTGAAGAAAAGTACCAGTTGCTTATAGCCAGGGGAACATGCCTGCATTTATTTACATCTGAAAGCAAGCAAGCAAAGCTGAGAACGATTTGTGGCTTTACAAACTTTTTCTGAAACTATATAGCATTTATCACAGCCAGCCCTGGCATCCTTCCTCCCATGTGGTTTGCTGCAGTGACTTGTCGAGTCTTATCTTGGATTAGGTTGTTAGCTCTTTGGGACTGAGATGTTAGTCTCCATGATTTAATGAGATTCACTGGGTCACATAGACCAGAACTATTTACAAGAAACTCCAGGAGTCCCCTTTCTTGTGATGAAAGTAATTAGGGATTCAGAATTTTCTTTCTGCTCCTGTTCAGCCAGAATTCCCAGCTGCGCTGAGCATTTATGCTGGAAGGCATCAAATACATTAGCCTACTTACAGGAAGGGATGGGAACAACAATGAAGCAGGGGAAATCAAATAAGCAGCCATGGAAAAGTTGCTTATAATTTTCACCCAGGTCTATGAAGGCTTCATTAAATAATTCCTTGGGCAGTGTCAAAAGAGCAAAAGAATATTTGGGCCTATAATTGTTCCTGCTGCAAAGGCAATGGGCAGCAGATCAATCCAAAGTCCCAGTGTGAGATAGTTTCTCCGGGAAGAGCATGTTAGGATGCTCAGAGTTAACCCTTGATGGTGTCACCAAATCTTTTGAGTCTGTAGTTTTCACCAGGTTTGCAGTACAGATTTTGTGGCTATCATTGGCAAGACACCAAAGCCAAAGTTACTGTCATGGCATGACCAAATTCAAGAGACTAACAGAGCAGACATTAACACCAATAAAACACAAATTACAAAGGTGTGTTCACCAGAGTTTAAACAGAAATGAAGCAAGATTTCAGTTGCTGGCAACAGAAACACAACAGGTTGCACGTGAACAGTGATTCTGTCCATCTAAATGGTATGGATGTCAGTACAGCATATGTGGTGGGTGCCAGGAGACTATTAATTACACTGAAGAAGTAAAAGGGGAGCACAGTTCTAAGTTTATTCCATAACAAAATTGGCACCCATAAAAATGGCATATTTTTCTGACCAAGACTAGGTCTGTGCTGCAGCTGGGTCTAAGAAGGGCACATTAGGTCTTTGGAACCTGTGCATGCACAGGGGGGTGGTGGGTGTATTTTATCTTGGAGGATGCTTTGAAAGGCTTCTCCCTTCCTCTCCCTCTCTCCTCTTCCTGGTCACATCTGGGGTAGGAGTTTGCAGTATTGACTGCTCAGTGCATAATATAATTGCTGCAGTAGAGAGAGTTGCCACAGAGGAACTGCTGACTGTGCTTTGATAGGGTAGAGCTTGGCGAGGTTCAGGGATAGCAAAGGTGGTAAGAGGTACAGAGGCATTTTCACACAAAGAACTACTTGTAAGAAACTGAAGGAAGTAATGCCTCAAACATTCATCGACAGAGAAAACCTCAAGGACAAGCTGTGGCCTTTGTGATTAGTATAAGGAATGTCACCCAAGGAAGTGGGAGTGTATTGAAGGATGCACCCCCCACTCCCTTGCAGCTGTATTGACAAACTCCTTAGATAAGCCTCAAAGGGGGGAAATGTGGGCAGTGAAACCAAACGTTTCTCATCAAGCACAAGGATCATTGGCTCCATTGTGTAAGCCTGAAGAGGTGACAAGGCCTGATAAGAGGTGAGCATTTCTGTCCCAGAAGCCAGATGCTCAAGAAACATGAAGTCAGAAGAAATCTGTGGGAAGAGAGGAAAAACCAAAGGTGGGCAGGGTGAGTACAACCATCGACTCAATTGGACAAGGGGTGGTGCACCCCATTTCTCCCTTAATGTATGTGCAGAACCGATGCTCCACCTTTTTCCTCATCTCTCATGGAAATGAGTTTGTTGAATCCCTGCCCCCCCTCATCTAATATGCTAATCAGCTGATAAGATGAACTTAAAAAGGTGACAGAAATCTTCCCTGTGTGTGCACCCACCACCCAAGATTACCTGACCTGAGACAACGCTGGATCCAGAGGTGGTGATCCAGATTTCTTTTCTTTTCTCTTCCTTTCCTTTCCTTTCCTTTCCTTTCCTTTCCTTTCCTTTCCTTTCCTTTCCTTTCCTTTCCTTTCCTTTCCTTTCCTTTCCTTTCCTTTCCTTTCCTTTCCTTTCCTTTCCTTTCCTTTCCTTTCCTTTCCTTTCCTTTCCTTTCCTTTCCTTTCCTTTCCTTTCCTTTCCTTTCCTTTCCTTTCCTTTCCTTTCCTTTCCTTTCCTTTCCTTTCCTTTCCTTTCCTTTCCTTTCCTTTCCTTTCCTTTCCTTTCCTTTCCTTTCCTTTCCTTTCCTTCTTACAGATTTATAAGACACACCTTGCTTACTATCCTTTTCCAAGTTTAAATTGTTTTCTACCACAAGTAAAACGTTTTAACTGGTCGTTTGGTGTCATTTCACCTTAATTTAACCCAAGGGGATCACAGAACTGTTGCGACACTCTGGGCTTCCAATCTGGGTCGTGACACTACTGAGTAAGGGTCTCTTTCCATCTGAAAAGTAGGTAATTGGCAGAGGACAGGATGAAGGTCTCTAAAAGCATGAGCAGAACTGGGTTGCTGAATAAGGACCCACTTTTCAGTTCTCAACACAAGAATGAGGAGGTGTTAAATGAAACAGGTGGGTGCCAGGTTCAACAACAGCAAAGTCACAGCTGACTGCTTAGTATGTAGGTTGGCCCCAGAGCTCCTCAGCACAAGATGTTATAGATACCAAAAGTTCTGGATTTAAAGAGAACTCAGTGAAGAAGTGAGTCTGAGATCAGAAATATCATCCGGTCCAATGAGATTAGAGATATCGTAGGAAAAAATGTCTGGCTCAGGAAGTCCTTGAACCTTAAAGACTAGGAAATAGGTAGAGTATGTGGGAGAAACATCATACATACTTGTCCTGGTCTTACTGATTTCCCTAGGCATTCACTTTGGCTACACTGAGAGACCTGATATCAGGTTAGATAGACCTTTGGTCTGATGCAGTAATGTTGTCTTATGTTTTATATACACTTGCATGTGTATCTGTATAGAAAAGTGAACAGAAATATTAGGTGTTCCTCAGAATGGTTTTCTTATCATTTTGGGTGACATTTAAAGCACTTTTTTTTCCCTTTGTATATAGCATCTATCTGCATTGTGCTGATAAATGACTTATGAGTTATATTGTCTCCCAGATTTCAACTGATCATATATGTTAAAAGTCTGAGCCTCAAGAGGACAATTAGCCATTGGAACAAATCCATTCACTGAGGTCTTCAGATCTTGATGCTCCAGTGTCTCTAGTCAAGAGTGCTTTAGCCAGGCACAATATAGAGGCAACAGGATGAAATATGAGGGCATGGGGTTTTTGGGAGTGGATGATCCAAAGATCCTTCTGGCCTCACCTGACCTAGAGAGTCTACAAAGCATAAACATTTTAATGTGAGCTAGACACCTAAGGCTCCCTCCATAGTCTCTTGAGAGGAACTGATTTGTTCAGGATATAACTCACCTGATCTGTTCCAGCTAGTTGCTTTATGATAAGATGAATCCTACTCTAGAAGTGTCTATTCCCTCCACTGACTATACAGGGAGCCCTACAGAAGCAGATCAGACGTTAACATTTACAAGAGTTAGATCAGCTTCATCCCCTGAGTAATTTCCAGGTCTATTTTTCTAAAAGTGCCTGGGGATTCAGACTCGACCAATATCTTCTGTTTTTTAAATAACAAGTTCTACAGGTGTTCTACTATTATTGAAGAAAATACTGTGCCAAATTCAGTCATGTTATCAAAACTCTACGAATTCAATGAAATTTCATAACTGATTAATTTAGTCACCTGGACAGATGTTTTGATGAGATTCATTTCTTTTAAAACTATATGTAAATGTATTTCCTATCTTGGCAAGCATATTGGCTTTTCAACAAATTCATTGTAAAGTAAAACAAGAACACAGAATTCTTCAAAGATGCTCTGAGAGTTATCTTGTCTGCCTGTTCAGTAGAACTTCATGAAAATTCATAAGAACTACAGAATTATTTCAAAATCAATCACAAGACATATACTGTACATTTCTGTTTGTTCCTTATGCTTGGATTGAGTTCAACACCAGGAAAAAAATAATCAAGGACTGATTTCTTAAAGTCTGGAGTTTTTTGTACAGTGAGACAAAATAAAAACCAGCCATTTTATTTCTGTCCTCAAGTTTGATCCCTCAAGAGAAACAAAATCAAACAGACCTAATAATACATATATACTCACCTTACTTTTTTTGCCAGGGCAGGTCAATGTGATTTGTTTGGCTTCCCACATGACTTTTTGAATGTAAGTATTTTCAAAAGGCACTCAATGAATGCAAATAAATCCTAGCCCTACGTGTCACTCTCTAACCTGAACCAATGCAAATTTTATGCACTGTCATTCATGTGAACCAAAGCTTAAGATAGACTGTTTTACCTAATCTCTTCTTATCTCCGCAGACTCTCTAACAAAAGTGAAATGAAGGTGAAATAGTTTGCTGTGCCCAGAGAGTCATTTAGCTTTAAGATGCTCTCACCAGTAGCCTCTGCTATTAAGTTTAAGCACATCATTTGGGCCAGTTTGATTATATAGGCAGATCTCTTGGAGCCTTCCACAGTTCATTTTGGGGTGAAAATCTGCCCAACCATCCCGTCTGGATCCTGTGAGGTGTATGAGGGGACATATGTGTGGAAGGGGGAAAGGAGAGGTCAGTGCTGCTGTACATCTAGGTGTCACCTACACAAGCACATTTAAGACAAAGGTGTGTGGCTGACCAGGGGACTAGAAAGGGTCCCAAGTCCCTAGTCTGAAGGTACCCATGACAGACTGCTGGGGGAGTCTCACCAGCTGAGCTTATTTCAGACCCATGATACAGCAATAGCAGCAATGCACTGATGCAGAGAAGCTGTGGTTTAACCTGTACTTTCTAATTCCTGCTTTCAAGCACACAGATAAATCTGAGCATTTTTATTGCCCAAAATAGTCTCTTACTCAGCCATAGACTCTAGCAGGTAATGTTAGAAATTTCATAACTGCTTCTTGTTTTTTTTCCCCAAAACAAAAACTCAGCTGCACACCTTCAACCTTAGAGTAGATAATATGGATGGATCATGTCTTCCTCTATATTTTGAGCAAATAGGACTTGACCCTGAAGTAAGACATGGGAAACAGAAACACAAATGATGAGCACTGCTACTACACTGTTCCTGTTATTTCATAAGTCAGGATTCCCTCATCCCACAGATCTTGAGAGTGGGATTTATGCCACTTAATATTAGAAATCTAAACTGGAGCTGGTCATATTAAGTTAATTTAATAGTCAATGGGGAGAAGTAGTGTCTGGTAAGGTGATGCAACTTAGCCATCCTACACCCTGGTTTAGGATTACATAAATCCCCCATAGGGTTCTGCACATTATGTATAAAATGGTCACTAGTTTTGACTGAGATACATAATTTTTGGAAGCTACATTAGGGTGAGTGAATGCCATTCTTTGATTGAAATTATGTCTGGGATGGCTATATACATTTGATAACATTTCAGATATGCTTCATTTTCTCTATTCCTCCCCCAGTGGGAGAAACATCCCTAAAAGCGGACTTTTTTATAGACCAAACCACCAAAAGCTAAATGGTAGGTAGGTTTACCTATGTCCCTTTACTTCTATAGGCTGAAATAATAAACTACCTTCAGTAGGAAACTTCTGCATAGAGAGCACAAACCAATGCTATGGGATTCAACTGGCAGAGTAGAGTCCACGACAGCACTGAGTTTTTTCTGCACCCCCAAGGAAGGTGAACGGTGCGGCAGAGCTGTGGCAGGGTAGCCTCAGGCGAGAAACGTGATGCTGTGAGTGACACCAGCTCCCCATCTGTCTGGAGAAAAAACTGTGCTGGCGAGTGAATGAAGAGTGAAGGGAAGCACTGAATTTCTCAAGAGGAAGCCAGAAAGACGCGCTGATTTACACTATTGGACAAAGACGCCAGTGTTAAGCTGAGGGTTTTTTTTTTGAGCTGGATAGAAGTCTGAAAGATAATTTTGTCACTGTGAATGACAGTGTTGAAGGCAGAGACTTTTTAGCATCCATAGGCATTAAAACTGAGATGTAAATGAGACCAAAGAAATATATCTAAAACTACTTGGATACAAAATAGTTGATAAACCACACTATAATTCTCTCCACTTCATGGTGTGTGCTTCCTATAACAAATGCGTCTATTGTTCATGCAGAAGCTCTGCCTGCTCCAAGAAAGAGGAAAAATAAGAATTACATTTACATAACAAAAATGTATTTCAAAAAATTCAGTTGGCTAAATTCACCTCTGGAGGAAACCACCTTTGCCATCAGTGGATTGGTTTGGTCTGAAGCATCTAAATCTTAAAATCTGTTAAGGAAAAGATGGTTGTCTTGGCTGTCTTCCCACAAATTAAGAAACTGATTGCAGAGTCTGTGTTAACAATATCAGACATTTACCTCTCATTTGTGAATATCACTTAATCACTTTTCCCCAGAATGTGATTTTACAGAGATGTGGATTGATGAAGTTTCATGCTGAGTATTTACTGCTGATGAGATCACCCAGGGATTTCTCAGGAGATGTGGTTGGGAAGCTCTGGCCCTGTAATTAGGGTGAGAATAGTTTGTCAATAGAAAGCAGAGAGATACTTTGTTAGCAGAAAAATGTATAAAAATTGTTCAACTGTTTGCTGCCCTTCCTTGCTACTGTTGAAACATGGAAATAGCTATCTCAGAAGTTAGTTGTGTACCTAAGGGGAGACCTACACAGAAGTATTAAATACTGTGTAAAGACAGTATTTCTTTTGAATAACTCTTCCAAAAAAGCTCCCAGAACACATGTCCTTGTATTCAGTCAGACTGTGGTAATTTTCCTGAATTAAAAACACAGCTTCAATTCTATTTGAGATATGATGCCTCTCCCAGCATCTGGTGAGGTTGAAACTGATGCTGTTGCCTGTCATTCTCTGCAGTGTACATATGTCTTCTAGTATATGTGCATACTATCTACAGGTAGCATATATTTTGTGATATTTATTTTCTTTACCTTCTGCTCCTCCAAAAGAAAGGAAAGTAGTGGAAGGGAGTTATGGCTTAGGTGTGCTCTGTGTTTTTTCCACATGTGCAGGATGCAGATGCATGTCTAGAAGATCCTGCATACATTCAGAGAAGGGACATGGAGGTTTGTGGATGTGTTTCTCTGTAGCTTGGTCTACCTCACTGGGAAGAGAGGCAAGCAATCTATTGCTAACCTTAATGCTAACCTGCTGCTGCAGGGTGGGATACTGAGATCTCCTTGTTCCCACCCTGAGAAGAGTCCAGGCAACATTGGGGGCACCACAGATAGGCTTGGATGGAGAAATGTGTGTCATATGTCTGCCAAAATGCCCATAGTACGCTGGAGACTTGTGTTTATCAACATGGAAGTACATGCAGGGCACATTCACAGAATCACAGAATCATTCAGGTTGGAAAAGACCCTTGGGATCATCGAGTCCAACCATCAGCCCTACTCTACAAAGTTCTCCCCTACACCATATCCCCCACCATCTCATCTAAACGACCCTTAAACACATCCAGGGATGGTGACTCCACCACCTCCCTGGGCAGCCTATTCCACTGTCTGACCACTCTTTCTGTGAAAAATTTTTTCCTAATGTCCAGTCTGAACCTCCCCTGTTGCAGTTTAAAGCCATTCCCTCTTGTTCTGTCAATAATTACCTGTGAGAAGAGACCAGCACCAACCTCTCTACAAGGTCCTTTCAGGTAGTTGTAGAGAGTGATGAGGTGTCCTCTGAGCCTTCTCTTCCTCAAACTAATTGTAGACTTGTGGCCTAATAACCTCTTTGAAATATGCATCCGCACTGCTCTAAATACTCTTTGTGACATTCTAGAGTATTTCTACTATATTGTTGGAGTGTATCAAATGTCTGAGTAATCTGACTGTTAGTTGAGCAATTACAGAGTGCTCTTATTAAAGTTGACTGAGCATCATTTGGGGGATTTGCCAGACATCTGCCCTGAGTAACACTCTGAAGGCAGAAACAGCAGGTTCTTGCCTTTTGGTGTTTGGCTGGCATGCAGGAATAAGGGAAGGGTAACTGGTATCTATTGCAAACCTTTGGTATCCTCCCGTGAGGAGCAATATATGCACAAATCCACTAACCTTTCTGTATTTCATGATAATGTCATTTATTGTCTCACTGCATTTGCTTTTATTAAAGTAGTTCACAGAGGTGTCATTCCTTGGCTTAATTCAGTAGCAAAACTGAGTACCTCATTACTTGCTATGGGAGAGAAAAACAGATGTTTCAGGCTGTTTTTTTATACTGTCTGTTTTTTATTGTCTTCATATGTCAGCTTTAGTCAACAGGGGAAAGAGTACTCTTAAAATGCAAGCAAGAGAATATTGCCATTCCTTGGGTTCATTCAAAACTCTTGAGGTGCCAGAAGAGTTTCATAAAGAATATACCCTGTGTAATGGCTTCCGTGAAACTGTGCCTCACTCCCATCCATCAGGATTAAACCAGATTTATGTTGAAACCAGCCTGCAGAGTATGTTATGTCTCTGGAAAAGACATATACATGCAGATTAACAGCAGCCAGCACTGGAAGCTGAGTAACAAAAAGTCCCTCTTCGTCTCTGTTTGGGAGGGATTTAATCATCAGAGACTGTCCTTCTCCCACAGAGTTCAAGAGAAGTAGGAGAGGATGCCTCGGGCTTTCAGAAATAGCTTGCCTTAGAAATAATATCAAAATGTCCACAGTATGAGACATATGAGAAAGAGAAGCAGTATTGTGGGGTTCTTGCTGCATGGTAGCTGAGGAACACTACGTATTCATGGAAAAGCAATACAGCCCAGTAAAACTCCTTTGACGGTTTTAGCTAAGTAGTGTCTGCCCACCTTTCTTCTAGAGACACACATTTCTGCAAGTTTCTTAAGATCTACCACATGCAGAGCAAATAAATTTATTGCTCTAAAGGGCTGATTTAAATGATGGAAATCGGCGTCTAGGGGCAAACTTTACTAATGGTTTGATAAAGCTGTTCGAATTTTAGTTCACCAAATTTGACCAATTTATTATTATTTTTAGTTCATGCTTTGAAGCAAAGCTATGATTCCAGGATATTTTGACTAAGATGATCACTCTCCTTTTATATAAAATCTATGCAAAAGTCTAAGGCATTAACTAACTCTAGTTATGATAGTTAGCCATTTAATATCCATTGGCATTTTCCTGTGGCTATAAACTAGTGGCTACGAATCAAGCCTGTCACTTCTTTACAGTCCTTCCCCTCTTCAAAATAACAGCCCAATTTATCACCTCATTATACAAATTTTATGCCAGCATATCTTCTCTCAGTTCTGTGGAATTGCAGAATGAAAGCAAAGGCATGTAATAACATAGGAATGTCTCAAAGTCTTTAGAATTCACAGTTTTCCTAGTCTCTCACAGTACTGAAAGTGCCATTAATTCTAGGTGAATTTAGGTAGCCTTTACTTTGGCCCTGATTTTCCTCCACTCAATAGTTCTTAGACATAAATTAAAATATATTCCTGAATCATCTCAGAAATCTTCAGGATTTTTGCTCTTCTGACTTTATACCTGCTACATCTTTCCAAATACTTTTTGTTAGCAGTTAGAGAAGTCTTCCAATTCCAATTTTTTCCTGTTAGAAGGAGAATTTTTTCCTGTCTCCCAAGGAATTTGCTTTTGTGTCTCTTCCCTCACTTTGATTCCTGTTCCTAAGCTTCCACTTCTTTAAGTCTTGAAGACATTTCTGAGTAGAAACTTAAACTTCACTATTTTTACCTTTCCCATACAGTATTTACCACTGTTTCATAAACTTTTAACTTTGCTATATGGATTCTTATAACCCATAAGAAATAATGTATAAATTATAATATTATTCTTCATTCGAATACTAATGTTTGCCTTTCCTTATTAGTCTCATATCTCACACCTTGCCAGAAATTTTAACCTTGCACCTATTTCAAGGAGGGATCCAAGTGTGACCTGAATGGGAGAACATGCAGCAGTTTTCAGGTGCTACCAGTGCGGATATAATGAGAGAGAAAGAGATTATGCCCTTGCGGCAAGTCTGTCCTAACTCCACTAACCTCTAGTACTAACAAAATAATTTCTCTATTAAAAGAAACACCCTATCCATGTAATTCTACTTCCAAACAACATTTTCCTCTTCTCTTCTTAAGAACAGTATTCCCAACATGGATTTTGTTCCAAAGTCAGGTTACCATATTTTTCTTCATATATTAACAAATTTACAAAAGTTTCACCTTTAGAAAAGTTTGTTGCCTCCTTTTTTTGGTTCAAATACAAAATATCACTCTGAAGATCATTAGATTATCTTTCATGTCTCTCACCACGTTTACAAAAATTTTTTCAGTTGTGCATCCTTTTCTGTTTTCTTTGGTAGTGAAAAATTTATCCAGATCAGGAGATAGGGCCTTCGTGTACAAGGTACTGGTTTTTTTCATGTTTTAAAACATTGCAAACTCTTTCACATTACAGCTCCAAATCCCTAGCTAGGCTGGTTTATCCACAGTGGAACTTCATGCAGTCCAAACTGGACACAGCAGCTCTAAATCAGATCAATACACCGGTGTCATGGGAGTAAGTGGGCAGTCAGCGAGCTTTCTACTCCAGCCCACAGTTTCTCCTCTGCAGATTTGCCTGTGCTCCCTGCAGACACAGCAACAATTCCTTGAGAACTCAGCAGCAAAATAGCATTCAAAATTTTCTCCTAGATATCTTGGTCCTAAGCATCCTATACGCCATTGCATATGTGCCTATGTCATATGTGGGAGGGGTAACATGCTGTCTTTCTGTTTGTGACATGAAGGTTAAAGGATTCAGAGTTCATTAGTGGTCCCTACTGAGAAACCTTTCTCTCTTTTCTTAATCAAACCAAAAAAACCCTCTCTGTATTCATTATAAACCCTGCACTCCAATTCTATTTCAGCCTGACCTCTACTTAATGTGCTTGAGGTAAAAGGATCCCACAGTCCATTTGGTAAATTACTGTAAATTTTCTGCAAGCACCCTCTGACAGTGTACACAGAGCAATTAGCAACTTTCTTTTTCTAGAAGGGTTATGTACGAACAACTCGGGCCGTAACTGTTTGTGACACCCTGGCAAGGCTGTGTAGGACACAGTGCTCAATTAAGGCTGTAATTTAATACTGGGACTGCTGCTGCTGCCCATGAGGCTGTTTCCCTGTTTTTTTCAGTGCTGCAAAACCTCCCCCGGGATCCCTGGGAGAACTAAGTCATAACAGATGATCATCATTGGTTTTAATGCCACTTGTATTGCCTAATCATTTTCACTGTTTATGATTGTAGGAAGATGCTATTAAAAGAGTATATGGCTTTATCCAGCACGTTCAGTGTGTAAAAAGAGTTTTTAGACTGTGTGTCTCATTGCGTTGCATCATTTTGGTGCAAGGTCTGTTCTCTCTGGATTCGTAAACCTCACCACACCTGCTGCATTTGGATAATTAAATTCCATGCCTAGTAACTACTGAAAATTAACAGGGGTATGTTATATTTAAAGAGTCTCCAAAGTCATGGGACAAAGAGGTAAGAGAGAAGAGCAATTTTTCTTGCTCTGTCTCTCCAGCTGTGGTGTGTTGCCATGCACTGGGTTTCCAACTCCACAAAGATCAACCTGATACACTTGTAGTGTTTGATAGGCTCCAGATGTCAGGAAAGAAAAAGCAACAAGTCAGCACTCCACCAAGAAGGTGCCCAACCTTTGGTGACCCTCTTTACTTCAGAAGATATCAAAAGCTTCTCAGCATCATTAGCAGTAATTAAGGATTTTGTCTGGGGAAAACAGTTTATAGTGTTTGTCACTTTTTCTGTGACAGTAAGTGTCATCAGGCCCCTGAGGGGGAAAGCAGAGCAGGGAAGCGCAGCTGAACTGCAAAGGAGGGGTTCCCAGAAGTGTTCAGTGTTGGCCCCATTGCCATCCCACTGAGCTCTGAGACAAACGGGCTTCACAGAGGGAGGGTTAGACCTACAGCCCTCAACTCAGCTGTTTGTCCTTACTCATGTGACAGGTCAGGAACCTGCGTAAAGCTGCAAGTTGTACAAACCCACCTTTCTTCTGCTGTCAGAACTACATGACATAGCAGACAGTGGCCAAAGCAGGTCTGTCCCAGCTCCCATCTCCCGTACACTGCTGCAGGACAGGGACAGACCTCAGAAGAGCCAGAGGGAGGGTGACCATCACTAACCAGCACCTTGGGGATGCCCGGCTGGGAGGCAGCCCACCAGGGAAAAGCTGTAGACCCCGTCATGCTCAAGGGCCAGCCCACCCTACGATGTATACTACTCGAAGTGCAGTGGA
Organism: Strix aluco; assembly: GCF_031877795.1. NCBI lineage: Eukaryota > Metazoa > Chordata > Aves > Strigiformes > Strigidae > Strix > Strix aluco. Next base: position 92,595,199 of record NC_133933.1, read on the forward strand.
CTTCAGCATCATGGGAACACTGACAGAGTAGTTTGCAATATATGACCTATTTCTTTTTAAAAGCTTCAAACTTTTTCTGATATCTTCTTAAGCAAATAGTAAATGTCCTTGTTGCATTTAATAAATGGCTGTTCCAATGCCATTCGTCACCCACAGTCACTGCATGGGGTTGGGGAGAATTTGTAAATTCAGTTGCAAATTTCTTGCACGGTGTGTTTCAGCTGGAACCAATTGTTTGCTGCAATGAACAGTTCTTCACAAAAGCAAACTAATTTTAGTATACATTTCAGAAAACACAGTAAGTACAAAGCTTTTGGTAATGAGTTGTCTGTTGATTTTGCCTTATCTGAACATTTTGAGTTTAACTTCAAAATTAATTTTACATTGTTATAAGATCTTAGCTGAAAAGATGTAAAGTTGAAACAACCATTGAATATTTTCCATGTTTTGAGAATTATTATGGTAATTTTAAGTCATAAGACATTTAGAACATCTTTCTATTTTTTATTGTTCAGAATAACTTTCCCCAAATCTGTGAATTCCTCATGAAGGAAACATTCCAACTCCCCTCCGATTTTTGAATTAATGCTGGCAGTTCTTGGTAGTCATGAAACAGGATGAAGAACAGAATGAAAGAGAAACATATCTTTCAACTGAAACATTCAGTTAGCAAGTCAGAAAAATTAAAAAAAATCTCACAATGCAAGGCTTTCTTTTACCATTATACGTCTGAAGACATTTTTTCTTTTTAGGCTTTTCCTTTTTAGGGTTAGGAAAAAAAGGTAAAATGGAAGGTACAAAGTTTATGCAAATATTAAAACTCTTTAAAAAAATGTTAGTTTTCTATGTTAAGCAAATATGAATTACAAACCAGGACTGACATATCTATCTGTCAAGGCTCACTGACACAGTGTGAGAAACAATTTTCCTTCATCTGTTGAGTGCAAAAGAGGTTTTAATTGGAAATCAAATAGAAAAAAAAGAACGGGGCTGATGTGTTGTCAAACTGTGGGTGCTACCCAAACACCGAGGGTGTTAGTGCAAGTTGCGGCCCAACTTCCAGCTCTCCTGGGGGGCAGCTCTTGCCCTTAGGAAAATCGTCAGAGATGTTTTACCTCCACTTTCATTAAGCTTCAAAATTGATATGATATCAGGGTATCTGTAAGCCTAAAGCAGGTGTTACTGCATCATCTTATCCTCAGATCTGGAATCTATACCTATACCTATACCTATATCAAATAAAAATTTAGCTTTTGGACTATTCAATTGAGAAAAATTGAGAAGTTGTTCTTTGTGTTATGCCTAAACATCCCAGTCCCATAAGCAAAAAGTTAGTGATCGGCTTTTTTTTTTTTTTAAAATATTTAAACTTACAGACAAAACCAAAGCTTCTATGTTTTTCTCATCTTTTTTGCTGTGAGATAAAAATGTATTTCATTGTGATTTTGTTACTTGTAAGTAAATCTACGGCAAATTGCTCAGAAAAGTTGGATTTTTCTATATAATGTACTTGTACTATAGAGAAACTAGGAAAGCTGCCTGGAAAAAGAGTAAAGCAGGTGATTACATGAAGTTTAGGGTGAAACCTTAACTTCTTCTGCCTGTGAAGACAGTATAAACTGTGGAGCTGTCACTTTTACTTCTTCATAAGTGTGAAGCTGGATAGAGTTTCTCCTGACCTTCAAACCTTCAGGTTAAGGTGTACTCATGGTTGGTTGCTCTTCCATGGTACTACAATGCAGTGAGACCTCAGGCAAGGAACAGAACCTGGCTCAGGTATTGCAAACTGCCAGATCAGATCTGATTTGGCTTTTCATATCCTGCTTATAGCAGCTGACTGTTCAGTGTGTGTTCTGCAAACTTTTCTTTGCACAAGTTCATGTTTTCAATGCATCTGTGTAGCAAAGGTGGGGTCCAATCCATTTAGCATCCTTCACATTGCTCATGAAGAGGTGAGCAAAGAGTGGGTCAATTTGATGCCTAAAGATGTGCCCAAGATATGGCAAATGCATCATATTTGAAGATGAATTCAGCAAAGATGGGGGAAAATTATTTCAATTGTTTCAGTGACATGACTGTTTTCCAAGTCTTAGTGTAAGTCTTGTTATTGTAATGGATTAGTGGTGACTTCTCAGTCATTTCATGTTTTGACATGACTATTGTTGCTAGGGTCATCCTGTCTCTTTTTTGGGTTAAATCTTAGTGGTCTACTTTAGAAGTAGTAGGGGTTATCTTGCAGAGTGGTGAACTATATTTTAAGATTATTTTCTTGTAGCCTGTGGGGCATGCGGTGATCTGTTGTTGGATTTGATCTGTGGTGAACTAATTAAAGTGAAGGTGGTAGTTTCTTACCCTGGTGTCTTCTCATCAGCTTTAGAACTATGCATGTCAGCCATGGGGTTGCATGTGGTAACTCCTCCGGGAATAACGTGTTTCTCACATAACCTTAGGCAGCTGATGCTGCTGGTGCTCTTTTTATTTATGCCGTAGCATCTCCCATAACATCTCCCTATCATAACTGTCACAGCTTCCCTACTGAAAATTGAAGGAAGTCCTAAATCTTCTAAAATCATGATTCGTTTAAGTAACTCAGCTGAAGCTTGAATCTTATACTTTACCATGCATGATATGGAAACTAAGGCTTCTTTATGCTTGAAATTCATCAGAACAAATTCTGAGAGGCATAAATGGGAGATATCAACAAAACAGACATTTTCTCATTTTCCTTATACATATAACTCTATATCTGATTCCCATATTTCTTATAGAAGTTCAGGTTTTTTTCCTCAAGCATAGACCCCAATGGGTTTCAATAACTAGGGTGTTTTTACCATCACATGAAGCTGAATTAGAGTTCTTACAGTACAGAGGAGAAGAATTGATAGTTTAAATCCAGCTCCAAACTATTTGAATTGCCTGAATCTGAACTGTAGGGGAGGAAATCTCTCAGGGTCAGTCTCTCTATTTGGGTATTATTGCTACTTCTCCCAGGTATAAATATAAAAATAGAAAGACCACAACCATGAATGGATGTCAATATACATATGAATGCTTACTTACATAGTGTTAAACTTTCAAAAAGATTCTGGGCAAAGTTTCCCTGCCTGCAGGGCATGGCCAGACTGCCCAGTCCAGAGGTGTACAGAGACCAGGAGAGCAATGGAGAGGCCCTGAGCTGTGCAGAGACACAGGGCTGGGCTGTGTCTTTGTTTTGTTGAAGTTAAAGTGGTCTCCATCCCTCAGTCAGCCTTGCCAGGACAGTGCAGGCTGCCGTACCATGTTGTGTTTCCAGGATGGGCTGCACAAAAAAGAGAGTGCCAGCCTAAACTTCAGGAAGCGCGTGACTCCTGGGTTACTTTGGGCACCTTACAGGAGGGACCTCTTCCTGTTAATGCTGTTTTTTGTGGCTAGAAAGGCATCTGTAGAAAATTTCTTGGTGATAAGAGTGTCATGGGAGTGGGGGTGGGGGTAGCATCTACCCCTGTCACTGGTCCTGGCATATGGGTGTACCTGCAGGCATGGGGAAGCATCAGCAAGGGTGTTGGTCAAAAAAGTGGGCATCAGATCACAGATTACTATGACTGCGTTGTCATACACCTCACTGGGGCTGTCACCCATGGCAGTTGCTATCCACACCCGTGGTTCTTCCCATGACCTGGCAGACAGCCTGGAGACCATTCTCCTGGCACAGCTTCACCTCTGCATGTTGTCCCGTGCACAGGGTAACAGGGAAATAGGCCCCTTCAGCCCAAGCAGCTCTGCTGTTTGCTTCCTTTTGCAAAATGCTATGCAATAAGTACAAGAGGATGAAATATAAAGAAAAAACTATTTCAGATCTGCAGTTCCCAGGCCTGTTGGTATCAGCCCTTCAGGGACTCTGGAAGGTATACTGCGGAGGAGTGGGTATTGAGAAACCGTGGGTCAGCAATTTTATGCAAGTACTTCTTCTAAGGCAGGAAACTATTTTGGATAACTGCTTACACTGTTTTAGTGATTCAGACTGTTCATAAAGCATACATAGACCACAGTTCCTCAGTTTGCTGAGAAAAGAGAGACAGGCTAAAACAGGTGAAGGCACAGTGTTTTGAATGCTGCTGTGAAAGGATAGTTTGGGATAAGTATTACTAAGGAAATACTATTACCAGAGTGTACACCTCTCACTAAACCTTCCCAACTGCAGCCTGGTAGAGGACACCAAAGTCCAGTTTGGACCAAAAACTCCTACACAGATGATCAGTGAACACTGAGATGAGAGGGATGGAAGAAAGTTGAGGACAGTCCAAAACCAGTGAGGACTTGGGACAGATAAGGCCAAGGTTGTGGTAGGCATTTGGGATATGGTAGCCAAAGATTGGAACATGGGCACTTGACCTGTTCAAAAGACTGATTAACAAAATCACTTGGGAGGCTGCCTTGAAGGATATGGGAGTCCAGGAAGGCTGGACATACTTCAAGAGAGAAGTCTTAAAGGCACAGGAGCAGGCTGTTCCCGTGTGCCGAAAAATAAGCAGGCGGGGAAGGAGACTGGCCTGGATAAACACAGACCTTTGGCTGGATCTCAAGAACAAAAGGAGAATCTATGACCATTGGAAGAGGGGCCAGGTCTCTCATGAAGACTATAAAGACGTAGTGAAGTTATGCAGGGAGAACATTAGGAGAGCCAAAGCACAGCTAGAGCTCAACTTGGCTATAGCTGTTAAGGATAATAAAAAATGTTTCTCTAAATTCGCTAACAGCAAAAGGAGGATTAGGGAAAATCTCCCTCCTTTATTGGATGCAGAGGGAAACATGGTAACTAAGGATGAGGAAAAGGCTGAGGTGCTCAAGGCCTACTTTGCCTCAGTCTTTAGCAGTGGAACTGGCTGTTCCCTGGACACCCAGCCTCATGAGCTGGGAGATGGGGAGGGGAAGCAGACTGACATCAGCACAGTTGAAGAGGAGGTGGTCAGAGACCTGCTACACCACTTGGATGCACACAAGTCATCTGTGGGACCAGATGGGTTACACCCAAGGGTGCTGAAAGAGTTGGCAGATGTGCTCGCCAAGCCGCTGTCCATGATTTACCTGAAATCATGGCTAACTGGGGAGGTCCTATTGGACTGGAGGGTGGCAAATGTGACACCCATCTACAAGAGAGGCAGAAAAGATGATCCAGGAAACTATAGACCTGTCAGTCTGACCTCGGTGCCAGGGAAGGTCATGGAGCAGATCATCTTGAGTGCCATTGCGAGTCATATAATGGATAACCAGGGGATCAGGCCTAGTCAGCATGGGTTTATGAAAGGCAGGTCCTGCCTGACAAACCTGATCTCCTTCTATGACAAGATGACCCGACTATTGGCTCTGACTGTGTCAGGACTTGATTAGAGTTCCTAAGGAGCACCTGACTTGCTGTACCCTCTTTCTGGGAGACTGAAAGGTTTGATGCTCCAGTACCACACACAGAACTTCACTTTCAAGCACTTTCAAGCACTTGGTTCATACATTTAGGCTGCAGCAAATTTGCGTTAAGGCCTCGCTACCATACTAGGAGACAGAGAATGGAGCTGGTTGAATAAACAGATAAAACATAAACATTTTATGGGGACATAAAAGTCAACTGTATAAAATGACACATCAGCGTACCAGTACCACACAAGGTACCTTCTCTTGTGGTAGAAAACGCAGGAGCTGTGAAACAGAGCATCTGCCACAGTGTTAGCTGAAGTCACTTTGTTCTGGCAGGTAAGGGCAAATTACACTTTGAAATGTTTTAAGCATGCACCCAGTGCACACATGGAAAGAAAATTGCCTGTGAGTAAGAATAGTAGAATAGTTTTTCCCACTGTAACTAACTCAGTGGAATAGTAATGAAAAGTAAAAATGTAGTAATAAGAAAGATAAACAAGTTCTGCCACTCTTTATGTAGAGAAATTACTTAGGTGAATAGTGAATGGATGGCTTTGTTCTTCTGCTGAGCAACATGTGTTCTGGGCAGTTCTGGGCCCCAAAATTTAAGAAGGATGTGAAGGTCCTTGAATGTGTCCAGAGGAGGGCAACAAAGCTGGTGAAAGGGCTGAAAGGAATGATCTATGATGAGTGGCTGAGGACTTTGGGTTTGCCTAGTTTGGAGAAAAGGAGACTGAGGGGTGACCTCATTGCTCTCTACAGCTTCCTGAGGAGGGGACATGGTGTGGGAGGTGTTGATTTCTCCCTGGGATCCAGTGATAAGATGCATAGGAATGGTTCAAAGCTGCTCCAGGGGGAGCTTAGACTGGACATTAGGAAGCATTTTTTTACCAAGAGAGTGGTCAAACACTGGAACAGGCTCCCTAGAGAGGTGGTCGATGCCCTAAGTCTGTCAGTGTTTAAGAGGCATTTGGACAATGCCTTTAATAACATGCTTTAACTTTTGGTCAGCTCTGAAGTGGTCACACAGTTGGACTAGATGATCTTTGTAGGTCCCTTCCAACTGAAAATATTCTATTCTATTCTATTCTATTCTATTCTATTCTATTCTATTCTATTCTATTCTATTCTATTCTATTCTATTCTATTCTGTTCTGTTCTATTCTATTCTATGCTATGCTATGCTATGCTATGCTATGCTATGCTATGCTATGCTATGCTATGCTATGCTATGCTATGCTATGCTATTCAACATCCCACCACACTTCTGTTACTCACTGTGGGAGTGCTGCTTCTGGGTCAGAAATAATTTGGTGTTACTCTTCACTCAACTCCAACTCCTGTTTTGGCTAACACACAACTCACACTACAGCCTGATGTGTGCTGGGAGCATTGTCATTATGTCAAAGAAAGAGCAACACATGGGATGTGATAGGCAGGAGAGATAAAGGTCATTACACAGCCATTCTCACCTGCAGCTTGCTGTCTCCTGCAGCCATCATCTTTGTGTATTAATTGCCTGTCAGTTTCTTCAGAATCCACTAACTTATGGAAATTGTATAGACCAAATGTCCAAGGTGGAAGGGATGGATACATTAGCTCACCCAAAAAGCTTCCGAAGTGGACCCAACAGCAGCCAGACCGCTGAGGCTTTTGTGTTTCCTGCTATGATACAGGGGATACCCACACCATGATGCAGGAGGAAGTATGAGCATCCTCACCATCAGCTAGGTAACTATATTGGTCATAGGTGCTGGAGTGATGAATTACAAGTTATGAATTACAGTTATAAAGCTTATGAATTAAGTGATGAATTAGTGAATTTACATGTTAGGCCATTGTTTGATGTGTTTGTTTTGTTTCCTGATGAACTCATAAAATAAAGTTTAATTTGTGGAGTACATTGTCCTGTAAATTTGAGAGATCCAAATTATCATAATCCTTGGGACATGGGTTGTTTCACCCACTGCTATCTTCTTTACTTTCTCATAAGTAACCCAGGAGGTACCCCAAATGTTGACAGATGGAGGATGCCTCTTTCTCAGTGATCCTCAAGCTTACTAATCCTAACTAACTCCTGACAGTCCATAGAGGTGTGTGCTGGACACCTTCAGATGATTTGACATGCTCAACACAGTTAATATAGTCCAGCAGCCTGAACTAAATACTTATGTAATTCAACGGCATGCAGTGCTTCATCACTTGCAAGTCTCTCTGACTTTACAGTTCATATAGAACTGGTCATGGTAATTACATATAAATCTTGGCTTATATAATTCAAATGCAAAAAGTGCAGCCCCATGCTGTAAAGGCAACTGAACAGAAGTAAAAGAAAACTATGCTTCCACACACATTTTCAATAGTCATGTTGAAAAGGCTTCTATCACTCTCTTTTAGGCTTCTATCACTCTCTGTTATCCAGCTGTCAGGATACTCATCTACTTTTCTAACCATAAGACTGGCAAAGATCTATTGTTAAGTGGTATTTTCTCAAATGAACAGGTCTGGGACATAAACTGTCTTTTATAAAATCTGTTCTTGAGATCTTCCTTAAGTTTCTTTCAGTGTCAGATCTCTTCCTCATTAAGGTATGCACTTCAGGGTGAACTGAATGTCCTCAGACCCCGTCTACTGTATTGATACATTTCCATCAACTATAATGGTTGCCTAGACACCTAAAATGCTGGCAGACACCTAAGTCCTGGTGTCTTAGTCTCCAGCTGAATCCTTCCCCTTCTATTCTAAAGATAAAGAATAAAGTAGAACCAGCTAATATCATGGTTGTATTAAGACTGATTGTGGTGATAATTGCATTTTTTATCAGCTGTGAGTTTTTATTGTGATGTTTCTAATCTTTTTAAGCCATAACACATTAGAATGGTGTGTTGGGTTTGTGTGTATGTGTGGTGGGGGTTTTTGGTAGTAGAGGAGGGGGCTACAGCAGTGGCCCCTGTGAGAAGCTTCTCGAAGCTCCCCCAGCTCCAAGTTGGACCCGCCTCTGGCCAAGGCCAAGCCAATTACCAATGGTTGTTGTGCCTCTGTGATAACATATTTAGGAAGGGGAACCTGGGAGGAGGCATGGGAGTTGTGAGGAGAAGTTGGGAAGAAGACACCTCTGCAAACAGTGAGGTCAGTGGAAGAAAGAAGGAGGAGGGGGAGGTGGGCTGCAACAGACTCCCCTGCAGACCGTGGTGAGAGGGCAGGCTGTTCCTCTGAAGCCCATGGAAGTCACTGGTGGAGCAGATTCCCACCTGCAGCCCATGGAGGACCCCATGCCAGAGCACAGGGTGTGCCCAAAGAAGGCCAGAACTCTGTGGGAATCCTCAGCTATTGTAGTTTGGTGCTAGGAGGACTGCAACACGCAGGAGGGACCCACACTGGAGCAACTTGGGAAGAGTTTGCAGCCTGTGGAAGGAGTCATGTCAGAGAAAGTTCATGGAGGACTGTCTCCTGTGAGAGGGACCCCATGCTGGAGCAGGGGAAGAATATGAGGTGTCTTACCCCTGAAGAGGAAGGAGTGATGGGACTGACCACAAGCCCCCATTCCCTGCCCCCCTGAGCCACTGGAGGTGGGGAGGAGGTAGATAAGTTAGGAGCAAAACTGAGCCCAGGAAGAATTAAATTCTTGTTCTTTTTCTTCCCCTAATGAGTGTGTCTTTTGCCCATGATCATAATGGGTGAGCATCCCCCTCTGTTCTTATATTGATTCCCAAGATTCCCATTTATTTCTCCTTCCCATTTCTGAAGGGGAAGGGGTGAGGAGTGGCTGCATGGCCCTCAGTTTCCCTCTGAGCTCAAACCATGACAAATAATTTATAGAAATAATGGCATTAAAGAGAAGAATCATTCCTAAAAGACATTGAATCCATCTACTGATGAAAAGTATGAGTACCAGTGAGGCTATCATGCTCTTGCCATATTGCTTCCAATAGAAGACAAGTGTATGCAATGGGCAGACAGGAAGTTATTATCTGGTTGATGCAATTAATGTGTATAGCTTTTTGTGAACAGATCATGAACAAACAAGCAAAACCCTTTTCAATTTTACTAATGTATTACAATCTCCTCCCTTGGGAAAAAAATGTATCCATGGTTCTACCAAAAATATCTACATGTTACCTATTTCTTACACTCACGACAACTTTAAATGTGTGTGACATTCTAGACAAAAGAAATTTCAACTACAAAAAAAAAAATCAAACCAAAATCACAATCAGTTTGCAATTATTGCAGCATTTAAATCTTTCCTCAGTCTTAGTATCATAAAATTGTGATAGTTTATCATCTCATCTGCTATATCTCCAAAAATCAGTATAACTGTAGGGACAACTGTTCTGATAGACAACTTTTTGTGGGTCCATGCTTTAACAGAGGCAGGTGGAAACCTCTTACATGCAGTGGAGTCGAGGGACCATCTCATAAGAAAGCCCAGATGAGGGCTAGAGCAGAGCTGCTGGATCAGCTGGAGAAACTCTGCAGTAGCTTTGTCCAGGTGAAGCCCCAGGTAATGAACGTGGGTACCTGGAATGAGAGCACAGATCATACCTGTCTGCAGCCTTCACTATTAGCATCAAGCGCTGCTCTAAAGGGGAAAAAAGTCTTCTCTAGAAATTTTGATTTGGGGAATCACTTCAAATATTTATTTTCAGTTTATAATAATTTTTGTTCGAGTCCTTAGTACAGAATTGCACCTAAAAGCCTAGAAGATCTAAAGTAAAAGAAAGACTAATTACTCATGGCACCCTGTAATGTATTGCAAAAATATAATATCCATGGAGAAAGAAATCAAATTAATGAAAGATTAATGTTGTTACAGGCAGCTCTATTATATGGTGTATCTATTTGCTTTTATTGAAGGTCTACAGATATCTGAAAGAAAAGGCTAATGAATCATTCATTAATTCTTTTAAAGTGATGAGCCTATGACCTATGTTGGCAAGCGCACGTTTTCATTTTCAGATATTTGCTTTTTACAGATTTTAATGTTCAGTGTGACTTTGAAGGACAGGGAGAGTCATAATCGGTTTCTCCCACTTATCTTTACTAGTGATACATTGAGAAGCCTAACAAACTTCTTGAGAAAGCTGGTAAGTGCTTCTGCCTCCCAATTCAGCACAGTATTTTGCTGCTAGAAGATCTTTGCTGTCTAGCTTCTGCTCAGTTTATGTTTTCACAATTCAGTATCTAAATGCAGGAGAACACATTCCACCCTCCATATTGGTAAAGAACTTGGTAAGCCTCCAGCTCACTACATTGCTCCTGGGAGGGCCTCGGTCATCTCCATGGGAGAAAAGAGGCTCAGTCCATGTTACTGGTGTTGCAGTAACATCAGGGGCCCCCAGCCAGGGCACATATCCCCTTGCACCCTGAATAATTCCAGAAAAAAGCAGTTACATCCCACTCCAAGGAACAGATGAGATGTCAGTGATGCAACTGGATGGAGACGTCTGTAGGGGAGACATGAATGGATAGAGACATCAGGAGGGGCTTGGTCTCAGCACAGTGGCCATCACCTTACCCAACCTCCCTCACCCACCAGCAGTCACTTGCTCTTAGAGCTTCCTTTCTGTAAAGCAAAGGAAAAAGGTCCAGATGACAATTCCTCTCACCTGGCCTAGATTACTATTTTAGACTGAAATAAACCTCTGGTCCTTTCTGAAATAAACCACTGGTCCTTTCATCTAACTGGGGTTTGCAGTTTCTGTGTTCTTAGGCTACTTGGTGTGTGACTGATGGAGATGAAATTGAAAGGGCTAAACCTTGGAGCAAGAAGGGGATATGGGAGAAGAGGAGGAAGGATGGACAAGGAAGAAATTCAGGGTAATCAAAGTACACGCCTAAGAGTCATCTAAAGAATATCTTTCAGCGTGAAATACATCCATAAAGACTTTTTGTCCACATTCCAGCTGCCAGTTATGTTTCTCACTTCATTTACACAACAGGGAGCAAAAATACACATTTTCTAATTGCCTGGAATGTTCTCACTAAAAAGCTGCATTTTATTTGTAGAAAAAACAAGCATGGTGTTTATATTAAGAATCAGATTTCCTTTAAAGGCTTGCAGTGTCAGCTCCCAATGTGTTTCCCTGTCCACACCTGGCAATAATCAGAGATCATTATCAATGTGCAGAAAGCCCCAAATATAAGGAATGGGATTCATAAAAAGTTTATGCAACACATTTTCTTAAACCTCCAGGCAAAATACTGGCTAATGTAAACAGACAAAGCTAGTGAAGTGCACCTCCTCCTGTGGCAGGGACCTTCAGTTGGTCTGTAGAGTGCATGCTCCACAACGGCAGGGTATGTGTTTTACTGCTTAGCCAAGGACACAGAAATAACCTCTGCTTTGTTAGAAATCCTACTCCCTCTTAAACATCTCTGTGGGCTAGATTAAAAGGTTCAGCTGACAAAGTCACAATGCAGCAAACAGCATGAGAAGTCTTTGACTTCAGAGAAGGAGTTCCTGAGTCATCGTGCCATGAACAGAACCGGCCTTTCCCAGGAGGGCAGATCCTCCAGCAAGGCTGTGAGGAAAGAAGGGGCTGGAGTACATTTTGTCATCATTTGTCCCAGTCTTGCTTGTTGAAATTAAGGCTAGTTTCTGTGGTATTTTAGCAACTATCATCAGTGTCTTGCAACACCATTGAACCTCTTGTAGGCTTGAGGTGAGGGTTTTTGGTTTGGTTTGGTTTTTTTAGTGTTTCCTGTCATAATAGAGTTCTTGAAAAATACTGTGTTTCAGAAAGGTAAAATTTGTCATGAAATTCCAGGATTTAGGCCCTATTACACTTGGGAAGATCATAAAAATGCCATTTGGATTTTATTTCTCTCCTACAGCAGGTTGATGTCCAGTGTGATCAGTACAAGCACATCAGGGGACCAGTATTGCTTCATCTGAGCACCAGAAGGAAAGGGGGTAAGAGGGAAGAAAATCAAACCCAACAGAACTTCTGAAGACCTATGTCCCCTACCCAAAACAGGTCTAATTTATGCCCAATTCACCCAGCTCTTAGTATTGGGTTTTCCTTAGCGGCATAGGCGTTGGGTCTCTTTCTCTGTGTTATGCCACCCAGCAAGTGAGTTCTCGATCCTTGCTCCTCTGGTTTGCCAGGAAGGTAATCTGAAGCTATCATCTCCCTTTTGCAAATTTATGTAACAAAACTTCCACTTGAATTATCTTCTCACAAATCTGTAGTAAGCGTGTTAAGACCCAGGTGGAGCATACCATATCATATAATATATAATATCATATAAATCATATAATATCATATCATATATCATAAAACATTACAGGCAGCTCCCAGATTATGTATGAAAGGTCAGGTCCAAGCATCTTATTAGTCTGTCATATTCTCCAAGATGTCATATGAATTTATCAGTCTTTGTATCGCAAGCCATTAATTCAATTTCAGAAAATGATGAACTGCATTTATTTAGAACATTTTGGGAATAGACAACAATGTTTTTCACCTGCACTATTAACTTCCTTATGTTTACTAAAATATATTTGAACTCAGATCAAGCATCTGAGCAGAACATTATTTTTCAGAAAAATAATTTTTTTCCTATAAACTGATATATTAAATTGTTTGGTGTAAAATTTGTCTTCCGTTAATAATACAAATGAAAATACTTCTTTTCTCCTTCTATTTCTGTGACAATGAAGGCATTAGCAAATTTATAATTGGCTTAAATTGCCTGGAAAAATTGTATGGGATGTTCCAGAAGAGGTTAGATTACAGATTAGTTAATGAATGTCTTGCAGTTTCATATGGAGAGAGAAATATAAACAGGGTGCTCTTTAATCAGGAAAGAACTGGAGTTTATCATAAGTAATGGCTGTTTAATATTCCTTACACATCACATAAATGTAAACTGGGATCTGCATGTATTTATCTGTCTGTCAACCTATCTTCAGATGGCAAATGAATCTAGCAGAAGACACCCACATTTACGCTGTACACAAAGCGAAATAATGTCTGGGATTTCACTTGAATACAGAAGGACTTCAGGATTTTGGCTCTGCAGGATAGATCCTGCCAGCTAATCTGTACAGTTGTAACCAGACAAGGGATTGCTGTAGCCTTGCAGCTTCCAGGGCACAGGCAGTGCATCCAGCTGCACCTCCTTGCAGTATTTGCTACCTATTTGTCTTCCAGCAGAAGAGGCTGGAGAGGACTGGGACAGGGTCTTGCAGACTCTGGGTCAGGCAGGTCCTCTCTGGTGATCCCTGATGTTTCATATCTTCCCCAAGGAGCAGAGGTGCTGAGGGTTCCTCACCTGCTGAGTGATGGGTTTCTCCAGACTTCATAAAACTGAGGACCCTTGGGGGTCCCTCAGGTGACCAAAACTTGCCTTTGCAGTTTTGGGGGAGCTGCAGCAGCTGCTGAGGGTGCACCTCCTCTCATCCCCTGACACTGGGGGCTCTGGGCTCTGGGTGCTGGCAGAGACCCATAGAGAGGAAAATGTGCTGTGCTTTCAGGAGTGACACCTGGGCAGTAAATAGCAACCAACTGACATGTTCTGGACACCAGGTCTCGTGTCTCTCTTGGGAGACAAATATGAACCATTAAGGTCACCCTCAGAAAGTTTCTAGTACTTCGGTCACAGTGGGACAAACCTGTCTTCATTACCTACTGCAGAGAACATGTTAGAGGGGAAGCTGGCTTTAGAGGAGTTTATCAGAGTTATGAGGCAGAAAATTGGCATGCTTATTAATCATTTATAATTGTAAACATTTCCTTCCCCAGATACAGTATTTCCCTGTTTCCTATAAAATTCCTCTATCTGAGGCATTATTATTCTGGATATATCTTTCCCCTACTGAGAACTGCCCTGTGAACCTTATTTAATATCTCTCTTATGCTCCTTTCTAGCAGGTAGTCTTCTGGCTGGTTTCTCAAGGGACCATGCCATGTGTTTTAACCATGTGAAGCAGCTAGAAATGGCAGGCACCAATGAGAAAAATATCCCATGAGCTGACTCAAGCAAAAGGAAGGGAGCATCTGTTCCAAATACCCAGTGAAGAAATCAAGCTATATTTCTTCTTGCTTGAAGAAAGCAAATCAAGCTAGATGAGAGTATCTGTTCCAAATGGGGTGGCAGCACTGACAGACTCTATGGCTTCAGAGATACTGGGTGACCACTCCTTGCCCACCCAGCAGAAGATGGTGGATATCATATCAGTTTGTATTTGCCCTTAATTTAGCTTTTACTGGCCATGCACATTGTACAATAGCTTTACTATCTCCCTCCTAGCACCAGCAAAACAGCAGGCAGCAGCAGTCCCAAGGCCAAGGGTGTCCAGGCACCTCTCCTGGCTCTGGTGAAAAGGAAGATGGCTCATGACTGGTGCAGTAAGTTCTGTGCTACAGACGTATTGCTACGACCTGTTGCAACCAGAAGAGCTCTGTGACCTGATGTTAGTACTACCAACAGAGATAAAATGCGAGCTCTGAATATGGGAATTTGTATCCTCTGGTGTTAGTCAAAGCCAGGGGTTTTGAGCATTTCTGCTGCTCAAAGTTTATAAAACTTTCTCTAGGTGCTGAGACAGAAAACATTACTGCAGTGCAAGGTATTATTTTTCTCTCTATGGTTCTTGCCAGACAGCATGTAACTGCCAATGAAGAGCCCACACAGATTCATTAGCTTGTTGTTTTCATTTTAATACCATTTTTGGCCTCCTGTCTAACTAGTCAGTCTTAACTTTACAATTCCCAAATAATTGCTGTGTACAGAAATTCGGGTAAATATTCTTGCAGAACTTTAACTCCTCCTTGTTATTGGTAAGCTGCAGGAATGAGGCCCTATTTGACAGCATGTGAAACGCCAAATCTGTTGGTATCACGTTATGAAATGTGTTTAGTGAAAGTAAATATAAAAGCTGACTGAAGCAATATTCTCAAGATTATTTAGTACTATTCTCTAAAAAGAAAGACACAAGTTGTCCCTGGAGATTCAGTTGACACAAAATAATTCCAGCAGAAGGTGTTAAAGAGTGGGTCCAGTTTTAACAGGAAAGTGGAGAAAAATTGGCAACCCATTTTTTACAGCTTCATCCCTCCATTTTCTGTCCAAAATGTGGGTGAGCTCCACACCTTTGCCATTAACCAGGGGAAAGGGAGTGAAGACACTTCATAGAGTTTAGAGGCTAAAAAATGCAATTTCCTATACAGAGCAATTTGGGACATAATCTGATATCAGATAACAACAGGGATGGTGTTACTTGGCAAACAGAACTAGAAGTGTAGATAAGAAAACATCCTTAGCTGAGATTTTCTTGAACTACCACCAGAAAGGTAAAGCTACATCTGAAGAGCCAAAAGTTTTTCCTTCATCAAGAAAAATAACCCATGGGGTTTTATTTAATAATAAGGACAAATAACATATCCTGACAACAGAACTATATTTGCCAGTGAGGTACCATTTAATGCATATACTAGTCCTTTATGCTGTGTTTAGCTTACACAGCAAGGCAGAACATTTCAAAAAAGTTCAGCTGCTATCAAAAGATGTGGTCCAAAATTGTAAGTAAGATACACTGACCACAATTATAGCTTTGTTATCCTACTCATTTAGGAAATAACCCATCTCTGGCTGTTTCAAAAGCAATATCTAATAACTGAAATCCATTTTTTTATTTCCAAAATATTAGGATTCTGTTTTTTACTTCAAAATTTACCATCTTCATATATATTTTCCTATATCCTCTTCAGAAGAGAACTGCATTACCATTCCTTCATCCCGGCAATGCATGGGCATCAAGATAGAGATAGTAACCTGGTAATAACTAAGAGTTCTCATACAGATTCATAAACACCTAAATATTGAAACAAAAATCTCTACTTCTACAGATGGTGGATCATGCAGGAATTATGTAAAATTCAATACTTAAGCAGATAACTAGTCAGAATTCCAGTACTTTTTTGTGTAACTAGCATTTTTGGTTCAGTTACTTTTCCTCTGTACCTCAAAAATAATGCTAGTGATGCCAGAATGTCATAGTTCTCTACTTTCTATTAAAGTCCAGAGGTCTGAATGTGCAAAGTGTTCTCACCATCACTCAAAGCAACTTCTATGTCAGATTAAATGCATGATTCAAATTACCAAGAGTTAAGATCCTAAGTTTCCCATCTAGTCAGTAGAGAGAGGTAAATGCTTCCAAAGAACTAATAAGAGCAACTAAGTAAACAGTATGAGTGGTTACCCAATGTCACTGGCTTAATTAATGAAAAAAATTTCTTTTGTAGAAATAAGTTTCTGGGCTGATTTATCACCTAAACATTAAATACTGCTGCTTTGTAGTTATTCATGTTAAGTATTTGCACCTTGGCATATGCTTTCCTCTACACTTAACAAAGTAAGAAAGAGAAAGCAAGTTGATATTCAGAAAAACACACAGGGGAAAGAAATCTTGGCTGAAACTATTTAAAAGCACAGTATGGACACTCTGACTTTATTCTGTTCCTGATGAGACCCAAGATTGTTTCACTAGTTAGATCTGAAAATTAGTAGCTATGGGTACTTCAGGGAGCAAGAATTTGCAGTACTGCTTTAAACTGAAAGCATTGAATAACTTAATTTGGGAGTGCTTGGTAGCTTTCTCCTGGTTCATTAATTAGGGAAAAGAACCCCTCTCCAATGGGGCTGAGTGCAATCAGAAATGTAATCCCCTATGAAATACACTGGGAGGTGCAGGGGTAGAAGCTTAGTGACACAAGAGCAGAGCATCTGAGGGGCCAAAAGCAGATGGAGCACGGCCTGGTTAAAAATATCTGGGCAGACTGTAGCCTTTTGGGTAATAGTCTCAACAGTTAGATTTCTGGTTTAATGTCAAAGTTTGAAATCAGTTAGGAAGGGGAGCTTGTAAAGAGAGCCAGAGTTTGTACGGGAAGAGCAGAGGAAGAAAAAAACCTGGGAGGAGTTGCTGATACACCAGAGGGTTGTGCTGCCATCCAGAGGGACCTCAACAGGCTGGAGAGATGGGCTGACAGGAACCTCATGAAACTCAACAAAGGGAAATGCAAAGTCATGCACAGGGGGAGAATAATCCCAGTACAGGTTGAGGGCTCTCTGACCAGAAACAAACTCTACAGAAAGGGACCCGAGGGTCCTGGTGGGCACCAAATTGACCATGAGACAGCAATGCCCCCTCACGGCAAAAATGGTCATCAGCATCCTGGTCTGCGTGAGGTGGAGCATTACCAGCATGTTGAGGGAGGTGATCCTTCCTCTCTGCTCAGCACTGGTGAGACACAACTGAAGTGCTGGGCCCAGGTCAGTGCTCCCCAGCAGATGGAAGACAGAGATGTACTAGAGTGAGCCCAGCAAAAAGTCAAAAAGGTAATGAGGGGGCTGGAGGATCTTTCATTATTTAAGGAGCTGGAACCGTTCAGCCTGGAGAAGAGAAGGAATGAAGAGGGAGCCAGGCTTTTCTTGGTGGTACTCAGTGACAGGACATGAGGCAGTAGGCACAAATTAAACCCCATGAAATTTCATCTTAACATAAGAAAAAAAAATGTTACTTTGCAAGTGGCCAAACACTGGCACAGGTTGCCCAGAAAGGTTGTAGAATCTCCATCCCTAGAAATATTCAGACCCTGGCTGGACACAGTCCTGGGCAACCTGCTCTAGTGACCCTGCTTTAGCACTGATATTCAGTGATGTTCACTGATATTCACTGATATTCAGAGTGGTCCCTTCCAACCTCAATAATTCTGTGAACCATTTTGTCCTACTATGTGATAAGGTGAATTTAGGAAAATAATAGGATCTCATTTGAATACAGAGCAATTTGTCTTGTTTAAAGTGACAGTCATGCTGGACACTATGTGACAGTCTGTGTGAGATACCAACTCCCATGAACCAGGTTTAAAAACAATATTGCAGAGTGTGAATGTACTAGATGATCTAATAAAATATATTACTGCTACCCACAGTCATGGTCTAGCTCATCTCTGCACAGTCACTATTCAAAATTAAATGACAGTTCTGCAGCAGGAATTTTTTATTTAGGGATAAAGCTTTTTAATTGTTCCCTACCTATTCTTGTTTTTGTATGGCTGCTAATGTCTTTATATGATGGCAAATAGATGAGACATACTGTTCTTCATTAGTAACAAAATGTATTACAGGAGAGGTACATTTGCAAAGAGCTGTGCTGGGAACTGCGTGTCCTTCCTCAACTGGAAAGGGAGAACTCCTCAAACTACAGCCATTGGGGCATTACAGAAATTACATCCATTCTCCTGGGTATAATTTACATAAATAAGAATGGAAAACTGAAGTAAAAAGTGTAACTCTTATGAAAGAGAGAGGTAGACTGCACTGTTATAGCTAAGATAGTAACTTTTCATTTCTCAAACCAGTGTGGGATCTGGTCTAATATTTTCTGAAATTATTTGCAAATCATTAGCAAGCTATCTAGCTAAGGGAGCAAACTGTTACATTTAGGATTGTAAGATAAGCAACACTAATACAGCAGAAGTGATTTTCTTTTTACCTCCAACCCCTTGCAACACCCCCAGGAGCTACAGAGATTGAACAAGTTCACCAGTGGAGCAAGCTGGGAGTGTTTAGCCTTGAAAACAGAAGGCTTAAGGGACATCTGACTGCTGTCATCAACTACCAACACTGAGACTTTAAAGAAAACAGAGCCAGGCTTTTCTCAGGATGCACAACAGAAAGGCAAGAGGTGATGGTCTCAGGTTGTAGCAAGGGAAACTACAACCAGACATAAGAAAAATACATCCCCTGTGAGGGTGAAGCACAGGTCTGGACTGTCCAGCGGGCTGTGGGATCTTCATCCTAGGAAATTCAAAACTCAGGCAGACAAGGTGCTGAGCAGCCTGACCTAACTTTGAAGAGAGCTCTGATTTGAGCAGGAAGTTGGACTAAGCGTTCCCCAAAACCCTGAACTATTTTATGGTTCTGCTGTGTAATTCCAACTCAAATATTTCTTATAAACCCCAATCCAATAAATCTCTTAAAATAAATCTACTAGAGACATTAGAGGAATATAATTTATTTCCTTGCTCAATTTAGTTGTGAAAGATACTGTTAATATGAAAATTATTGACAATCAGGGGGGGAAAAAAAAAAAAGCTAATAGCTGTAGTTGCAGCTCTGTTCTTTGGGAGATATGTTTTAGTGTTCTTCCTTTGTCCTTTTTCAAATTCAAGATCCTGGAATTTACACAGTGTTATTTGAAATGACACTTTAGTGTTTTTTCAAATTCAGTTGCCTATTATCACAATGAGACTATCAAGTCAAGAGCTATTATTTACACAAAATACATGACAAGAGAAAGTGGTGTACTCTATGTTCCTCACTTAGGTATTTTTATCTCCAATACCTCTTTCTTCAAGATGTTATTGAAACTAGAAGATAAACAAGTTGGATAATGATAAAAGATACGAATGGGAACAAGGCATTGGATCTGAAATTTTACGGGAAAAAATCCTTTATAATAGAGAAGATCCTGGATGGATCAAGGCTTGAGAAATCACCTGGGAAACAATGTTTTGCAAAGCAGTTCCCTCTAGCTTGAAGTCAGAGAAAAAATGTCTTTTACAGATGAAAAAGTCCTTTTTCTGAGAAGATGGAAGATTGAAGAGACCTCTGCTATGGCTGAGGAACAAAAGAATGAAGAAAAAAATAGTGACAGAACCCATTAGAAGATGAGATCAATAATATTAACTGTAGTCCAGAATCACACTGGTAAATGAGAGAAATACACCAAGAAGAAAAACACAATAAACCCCCAAAAGTCATGAGCTTCCCTTGATATTGGTAAATATTTCCGTCAGTTTTTTAAGGTCTGTGGTAACTCTTGTGGAATCAAATGGAAAATTAAGCAGTGGCTATCTGTTCCTTGCATAATTCAAAAACTAATAGTAATCTCTTCTGGTGGTGTATTATTGCCATAGATTAGGTTGCCTGTAGTACTAATTGAGCAGAGTCCTGCTGACTACAGAGAAAAATCAAAACAGCTTATCTGAAGCTCTGATTAACAAAACAAAATATCTCCCTTTGTGTGAAAGTGTTGCATAACTTTTAAGATGAAAATAAAAAACCTGAATTTCATGCCTTGGAGTCTTTCATGCAAACAGTTGTTACTGCTTACAAATCCACCACGGCAAAACTGGAACAACATGAGGAAGGACTCATCTGGGGCAATTAATTTTTCTGCCAGTGATTTAAGCCTGATGTGCACTAGAAGCCATCCTTTCTAGTTCTTCTTCAAGGTAGTCCAGTTTTCAAGGAAGTGTGTGTCCAACATACTCCTTAAAAGTGGGTTAAATTCTCCCAGTGTAACATCAGTACGTTGTTTTTATGGAAATATTAATGGAGGAAGAGGATCAGATGGAAGCAGCTGAATGTCTGGGTCAGAAGGAGGCTGAAATCTAATCGCATCCCATCATCCAAAACTGTGGTTGCCTTGTGACAGCCACAGACCAAAATGGGAACACTGGGAGTGGGAAGAATGGGCAAGCTCACAATGGCAACAGAGAGAAACTGATTAACTATTACTTGGGGAAAAACTGGCATGCTACTCTAGTGCGAAATACATGTGTTGCTGACTGTCTTGTCAGAGGAAAAGACGAGATGGTAATTGAAAGTTGAACCATTCAAAGAAGCACAAAATCTGCAATCCCAGGCCCCTGACCTCTCTAAAGGCTCTAGCCCAGACATGTGGTCCCTCCAGTATCCAGCCACGGACCCCCTGTCCTTCTCATTGGCTAGTCTGGCTGGAAGCTTTCTGGCAGATTGCACACAGGGAAGAGGGGACACTCACACAGCAGACAGCAAGGGACAGAGCTTAATAAGGAGGTTGGACAGACTGAAGTGCTCCGGCATAGGATCTGGTCAGGTTAGCACACTAACCAGTGCCTGATTACACATGATTATCTCCTGGGTATCCCCTTAACCCTTTTTTTCCCACAGTTGTCTCTTCCCTGTCCACCTCCCTTTGGTTCTTCCCCTAAATCCTGCGTAATAAGTTTAAAACAGCCCCACTGTCCCCCTCAGCTCATAATAAGATTGCTCTTTCCCATAAGACACATGGTAATCTTGTTTTTTTTCTCACCTTTACAAAACTACATCTGAACCTCTGCCACTTGAGTGGTTCATTAAGTGGTCCATCAATCAGCTTTTTCAGGTCTGTGCATCTGTGTGTTTGATTTATTTATTTTTCTGTTTCTTGACCTTATTTTTATGCCGAATAGCCATTAATCAGCTATTCTTATAAGGTAAACATTAAGAGAACAGAGTCTTAAATGAGTTACAGATTCTCTTGACTAACCCAAATACGTGGCTAGGGAGATGATTTTTTGAAGGAGCCCAGCACCAGCAGCTCCTGCTGGCTTGAACCCTAGACAGGGATGCCAAACACAGGGAGAGCCAGGACCTTCTGCTTTCAAGTGCAGCTGGTGAAATTCTAGTAACAACCTGGTTTGCCACAGGCACTTTGAGTGTGACTTGTCTCATGCAATTCATGAGGTCGGACACCTTGTGTGAACTTATCAGTAGTGTCCCTCCATAGTGTATAAAGACAGAGAGGCAAACCCAAAAGATAAGTCATCCCACTTTTCCTTCCCAGTTGCCTCAGAATGAAACAAAACCCCTTCTGGAGATTTCTTTCTCTCTATTGACTGCAGACAAGTCAAGGCAATTAACCTTGTCTAAACACCTCACTTTTCAATAGCATGGTTGGGTGTGCTAAGTTCCACCTCTACATGGAGAGGTGGAACTTATCTACATGATTCAGGACCTCTTGTGTGACTAATCAAAACCCCCATCTCTCTGTGCCTAATGGCCTCTCTGGAGCTCTCAAGGGACTATCTGTTACTCACATCATCCACAGTACTGGGCACAATGAGGCCAGCAAGGGATCTGAGCAAGGAAACCCACATGCTTTCTCCTCCTTTCAAGATGTCATGCAACTGGCCAGCAGCAGGTAAGGCAGCCAACTGTTCAATGTGCTCAAAGCCATGAGAACATAGTGATTTAATAGAATCATAGAATTATAGAATGGTTTGGGATGCAAGGGACCTTAAAGATCATCTAATACCAACCCCCCTGCCATGGGCAGGGACACCTTCCACTAGACCAGGTTGCTCAAAGCCCCATCCAACCTGGCCTTGAACACTTCCAGGGAGGGGGCACCCACAAGTTCTCTGGGCAACCTGTTCCAGTGTCTCACCAATCACACAGTAAAGAATTTCTTCCTTATATCTAATTAAATCTACCCTCTTTCAGTTTAAAGCTTTTAGCCCTCTTCCTATCACTACACTCCCTGATAATGAGTCCCTCCCCATCTTTCCTGTAGGCCCCCTTTAAGTACTGGAAGGCCACTATAAGGTCTCCCTGGAGCCTTCTCTTCTCCAGGCTGAACAACCCCAACTCTCTCAGCCTGTCCTCATAGGGGAGGTGCTCCAGCCTTCTGGTCATCTTCGTGGCTTCCTTTGAATACGCTCAAGCAGCTCTATGTCCTTCTTATGTTGGGGGCCCCAGAGCTGGACACAGTACTGCAGGTGGGGTCTCAGAGCAGAGTGGAGGGGGAGAATCACTTTCCTTGACCTGTTGGCCACACTTCTCTTGATGCAGCCCAGGATATGGTTGGCTTTCTGGGCTGCAGACATGCATTGCTGGCTCATAGTCAGTTTTCCATTTCACCACAAATGCCACTACTATTGTTGGTATTATTATGCAAGTAATTGATGTATTAGTAATATTTTTGTTTCCCATAAAATGCATGTATTTAAATGCTTTTAAAAGCACCAAGTGGAAGAGTAAGTCAAATGAAACATGGTTTCATTCGAGCAGGTCCGTGTACTTCTTATGTTGGGGACACCAGAGCTGGACATAGGTGGGATCTCATGAGAGTGGAGCAGAGGGGGAGGATGACCTCCCTCGACCTTCTGGCCACACTTCTCTTGATGCAGCTCAGGATACAGTTGGCTTTCTGGGCTGTGAGTGCACATTGCTGGCTCATGTCCGGCTTTTCATCCACCAATACCTCCAAGTCCTTCTCAGCAGGGCTGTTCTCAATCCCTTCATCCCCCAGACTGTATTAATGCTGGGGGTGGCCTGACACATGTGCAGGACCTTGAACTTGGCCTTGTTGAACCTCCTGAGGTTCACATGGGCCCACTTCTCAAGCTTGTCCAGGTGCCTCTGGATGGCATCCTGTCCCTCAGGTGTGTCAACCACACCACTCAGCTTGGTTTCACCTGACAACTTGCTGAGGGTGAACTCAATCCCACTGTCTATGTCATTGATGAAGATATTAAACAGTAGTGGTCCCAGTACGGACCGCTGAGGGACACAAATCGTCACTGATCTCCATGTGGACATTGAGCCATTGACCACTACCCTCTGGATGTGATCATCCAACCAATTCCTCATCCACTGATCAGTCTACCCATCAAATCCATATCTCTCCAATTTTGAGAGAAGAATGTGGTGGGGGACCATGTCAAAGGCCTTATAGAGGTCTAGGTAGATGACAAGCCCTTCCCTTGTGCACTGATGTAGTCACTCCATCATAGAAGGCCACTACTTTGGTCAGGCAGGACTTGTCCTTGGTGAAGCCATGCTGACTGTCTCTAATCACCTCCCTGTCCTCCATGTGCCTTAGCATAACTTCTAGGAGGATCTGTTCCATGATCTTCCCAGGCACAGAGTTGAGGCTGACAGGTCGGTAGTGCCCACGGTCCTCCTTTTACCCTTTTTAAAAATGGGTAAAATGTTTCCCTTTTTCCAGTCACCAGGGACTTCACCTGACTGCCATAACTTTTCAAATACCATGGAGAGTGGCTTGACAACTACATCATCCAATTCCTTCAAGACTCTGGGATGCTCCTTGTCAGGTCCTATAGACTTATGTATATTCAGGTTCCTCAGGTGGTCACAAACCTGATCTTCTTGTAGGGTGGGAGGGACTTTGCTCCCCCAGTCCCTGTCTTGTGATCCATCCACTTGAGAGGTGTGGAGAGACATTTCCAGTGAAGACTGAAGCAAAAATGTTGTTGAGTACCTCAGCTTTCTCCTTGTCTGTTGTTACCAGTTTGCCAGTCTTGTTCATCAGGTGGGGTATGCTTTCTTTGACATTCTTTTTCTGGCTGATAGATCTATAGAAGACCTTATTATTCTTTGCATTCCTTGCCAAGTTTAGCTCCAGCTGTGCCTTGGCCTTCCTGACCCCATCCCTACACAAATGGACAGCATCCCTATACCCTTCCCAGAATACCTGTCCCTGCTTCCACTGCCTGTGCATTTCCTTCTTGCCCTCTAGTTTGACTAGCATGTCTCGACTCAGCCATGCCAGTCTCTTGCCTTCCTTTCCTGATTTCTTACACCTGGGGATCAAGAGGTCTTGCACTCTATGGAAAGCATCCTTAAAGATCTGCCAGCTCTGTTCTGCTCCCTTGTCCCTGAGGGCAATTTCCAAGGGGGTTCTTTTGACTACCTCCTTGAACAGCTGAAAGTTTATTTTCCTAAAATTCCAGGTCCTGACTTTACTCTTTGCCTGATCCGTATTCCTCAGGACTGTGAACTCCACCAGTGCATGATCACTGCAGCTCAGACTGCCTCCAATCTTGATGTCACCGATTAGCTCACTTGTGTTGGTGACCAACTGATCCAGTATCACATCCCTTCTGGTGGGGGAGATGGCCTATTACCCGGCTTAAGAAGTTCTCCTCCATGCACTCCAGGAGTCTCCTGGATTACGTACAGCTCGCCGTGGTCCTTCTTCAGCAGATGTTGGGGTAGTTGAAGTCTCCCAGCAGGACAAATGCCTGTGAGCATGATGCCTCCTGTAGCTGGAGTAAGAAGGCTTCATCAATAGGCTCCCCTTGATTGGGCAGCCTGTAGTATACAATAACCACAAGGTTCCCTTTGTTGCTTCAGTCTCTAATCCTTACCCATAAGTTTTCAACCTGCTCGTGGCTATTCTTCAGAGGCAGCTTGTCTCAATCTATCCATTTCTTGATGTAGAGGGTAACACCTCCATCCCTCCTCCCTTGCCTGTCCCTTCTGAACAGCCTGTAGCCATCAATAGCCACACTCCAGTCATGGGATTCATCCCACTAAGTTTCAGTAATGGCAACTAGGTCATAGCTTTCTAGCAGCACAGTGGCTTCCAGCTCCTCCTGTTTGTTGCCCATGGTGCATGCATTGGTGTAGAGGCACTTCAGCTGGACTGTCAGTCATGTCATCTTCTTAGAGGAACACCCCTTAATTCCTTTGAGGTATTTCACCAGTGTTTCCCTGTTGGTTCCTATTACCTCCAGAGCTTCTGGTTCATCACTGTAAGAATTCAAGTGTGCTGTAGTGTACCCAGCACATCTCAGAGCAATATGTGATGAAATGTGAGGATTTTCCCTTCTCTTCCCAAAGACTTTTTCTTCATTTGCCTTACTGTTAGTTATTGCTACACTAAAGACTATTTAGTGTGAGTTCAGACACAGACACCCCCATAAGCGCTTTCTAAAAACACTAAAATAGAGGTAAGTGCAGAGGTTAGGGTTAGACCTGGTGGTGGATGGAGGGGCAGAGAAGCATAGAGTCTCCTGAGCTGGAGAAGCTGGTAGAAGATGTGAATGAGGGAAATTTGGTGGGGTGTAGAAGTGGAGGTGGAGGTGGTAGTAGGAATTTCCTTTGCTAAGGGAAATGCTGAATCTAGATGAAGACCTATTAGGTTGAAAAAGACTAGAATCAACTGGATAATAGGAGTAATATCAGAGGGAGAGCAGGACAAAAAGGAAAGGAGTGAGATCTGAGCATGGAAGATAATAATGGGTTTTTATGTAGCTAATGTCTGGGAGAAACGAGAAATGCAGACACTGAAAACCTGATCCACAGTGAGAAGGCAGAGAAGGAGAGAGGGCATGAGGAGCTGGAAGGCTGGAGTGCCCACAGGCAGTGTAAAGATAGCTGGAGAGGACAGGACCACATAAATTATGTGTTTGTGCAGAGCAAATGCTCCCACATAATAAGAGCCCAGCAGTTTACCAAGCATTGATTCTAATTTTTTGCTTTCTTTTTGTCCTGATTTCAGCCAGGATAGAGTTAACTTGGGCTGAGTGGGAGCACAGCTGAAGGGCTGGGTCCTGATCCATCATTGGAGCATTCCATGTCATGTGATGTCAAAGCTCAGCATATAAGCGGGTGTGCTCTCTCACGGCGGCGTTGTTTTGTTTTTTCCTGATCAGCTGGGCGGAGTTCTCTGGTACAGTTGGATAGCAGCTGGGGACAAGCTCTGTACCGGTCACCACTCGGTGAGACACTACTGCATTTTACCCATTTCAGACTACTATTATTACTGTTGGCTTTGCTAGTAAATTTTTTTTTATTTAACCTACAAATTTCTTCTTTTGTCCCTCCCCTATTTCACGGGGGAGGGGAGTAATAAACAACTGGCCATGTGGCGATTTACTACTGGCTGAGTTCAAACCACAACAGTTTTCGGTGCCCAATGTGGGGCACGAAGCTTGAGATAATGGCAGAACGGGTAATAATGTTGATTGCTTGTCTCCTTAAGATTGACAAAGCCATTGGAAAGAAGACACAAAATCTCAGTCTCTGGAGACAACTTCTGTCAAGTGTGAGGGAGAGGTATCCCTTCAAGGAAGATTTTGTATGCTGTCCAAGTAAGTAGACCACTATGGAAAGAGGCATTCAATACTTGAGGGAGCTAGCTGTGAAGGAGATGGTTTACTATGACCCAGATAGTGCACAGCTACCTACATATCCAGATGAAGTCCAATGCACCTGGCCCATGTGGAGGAAGTTTGTACAGAGCACACCCTCATCATATGCCAGTGCATTAGCAGTAATGGATTGGAGAAACGAAGAGGGACCAACACTGGATGAACTGGCTCGCTGGCTATGACAATATGAAGAAAGTCTCTCTTCCTCCCTCATCACGGCTGTGGAGAAATTATCTCAAGAATTCCAGCAGTTTAAAGAGGACATGTCCTACTCCCCACCTGCACGGACTAGAATCTCAGCTATCAGGAGCAGACGTCTCTCTACTTGAGGAAACCGGTACACACCATGGGGGAAGATGTGGCATCGCCTGCGCGACTACAGAGAAGACATGAAGAAATGGGATGGAAAACCTACCTACTTCCTAGAAGAACAGGTATGTGAGTTGGAAGGAGGAACAAGTACAAAACGGGGTTCTTTTAGGGGAAATGCTGCTCCAGTTTCCAGTAATCAAGTGCCCAAACAGAGCAGAAAGGTTGACTTTGCTTATGATCCTATGAGAAGAACTTCTGACTTATATTCACAAGAAGTAAGCGATCAAGATGAGACTGAAATCCATGCACACCACACTAACCCATTTGTTGTTAGTGGGTATTATGACCAACATTAGAGGGGCCCTGTCTCCAGCCAGGCAGAGGACAGGGACAATCGAGTTTATTGGTCCGTGTTGATTTGATGGCCTGGCACGTCTGACCCCCAGCAGTATAAGGCTCTAGTGGACACTGGTGCTCAATGCACCATAATGCCATCAAATTTTAGAGGAGCAGAACCCATTTGTATTTCAGGAGTGACAGGAGGGTCTCAACAGTTGATTGTATTGGAGGCTGACGTGAGCCTATGTGGAAAAGAGTGGGAAAAACACCCCATTGTGACTGGCCCAGATGCTCCATGTTTTCTTGGCATAGATTATCTCAGGAGAGGGTATTTCAAGGACCTAAAAGGGTATCGGTAGGCTTTTGGTATAGCTGCTTTGGAAGCAGAAGAAATTAAACAGCTGTCTGTGTTACCTGGTCTCTCAGAGGATCCTTCTGTTGTGGGATTGCTGAGGGTCACAGAACAACACGTGCCAACTGCCACTACAACAGTGCACCAACGGCAATATCGCACCAACCGAGACTCTGTAATCCCTATCCATAAACTGATTCGTCAACTAGAGAGTCATCAGCAAGACACACTCCCCCTTTATCAGCCCCATATGGACAGTGCGAAAGTCTAATGGAGAGTGGAGACTGACAGTGGACTATCGTGGCCTGAATGAAGTCACGCCACTGCTGAGTGTTGCCGTGCCAGACATGCTAGATCTTCAGTATGAACTAGAGTCGAAGGCAGCCAAGTGGTATGCCACGATTGATATTGCCAATGCATTTTTCTCCATCCCTCTGACAGCAGAATGCAGGCCACAGTTTGCTTTTACCTGGAGGGGTGTCCAATACACCTGGAATCGACTGCCCCAGGGGTGGAAACACAGCCCCACCATTTGCCATGGACTGATCCAGACTGCACTGGAACAGGGTGAAGCCCCGGAACACTCACAGTACATTGATGACATCATTATATGGGGTAATACAGCAGAAGTTTTTGAGAAAGGGGAGAAAATAATCCCAATCCTTCTGAGAGCCAGTTTTGCCATAAAGCGTGGTAAGGTCAAGGGACCTGCACAAGAGATTCAGTTTTAGGAGTAAAATGGCACGATGGATGTCATCAGATACCAATGGAGGTAATTAATAAAATAACAGCTATGTCCCCACCAACTAACAGAAAGGAGACGCAAGCTTTCTTAGGTGTTGTGGGTTTCTGGAGACTGCACATTCCAAATTACAGTCAGATTGTCAGCCCTCTCTATCAAGTGACCTGGAAAAAGAATGATTTTGTATGGGGCCTGGAGCAATGACAAGCTTTTGAACAAATTAAACAGGAGATAGTCCATGCAGTAGCTCTTGGGCCAGTTTGTACAGGACAAGATGTTAAAGATGTACTCTATACTGCAGCCAGGAAGAATGGCCCTACCTGGAGTCTCTGGCAGAAAACACCAGGGGAGTCTTGGGGTTGACCCCTGGGGTTTTGGAGTTGGGGATATAGAGGATCCAAGGACCGCTATACTCTAACCAAAAAGGAGATACTGGCAGCATACGAAGGGGTCCGAGCTGCTTCAGAGGTGATTGGGACTGAAGCACAGCTCCTCCTGGCTCCCCAACTGCCAGTGCTGGGCTGGATGTTCAAAGGGAGTGTCCCTTCTACACACCATGCAGACGATGCCACCTGGAGTAAATGGGTTGCATTAATCACACAATGGGCTCAAATAGGGAGCCCTAGCCATCTGGGAATACAAGTGATCACAAATTGGCCAGAAGGCAAAAATTTTGGAATGGCATCAGAGGAAGAGGTAGCACATGCTGAAGAGGCCCCACCATATAATAAACTACTGGATAATGAGAAGCAATATGCCCTGTTTACTGATGGGTCCTGTCACATTGTGGGGAAACATCGAAGGTGGAAGGCAGCTGTGTGGAGCCCCACACAACTGGTCACTGAAGCTGCTGAAGGAGAAGGTGAATCGAGTCAGTTTGCAGAGGTGAAAGCCATGCAGCTGGCCTTGGATATCGCTCAGTGAGAAAAGTGGCCAGTGCTCTACCTCTATACTGACTCATGGATAGTGGCAAATGCGCTGTGGGGGTGGTTACAGCAGTGGAAACGGAGAAACTGGCAGCACAGAGGCACACCCATCTGGGCTGCTGAATTATGGCAAGATATGGCAAGAGAATCTTCTTGTGAAAGTACGCCATGTAGATGCTCATATACCCAAGAGCAAGAGCCGGGCCACTGAAGAACATCAGAACAACCAACAGGCAGATCAGGCTGCTAAGATCAAGGTGGCTCAAGTAGATCTGGACTAGCAACATAAGGGTGAACAATTTATGGCTCGCTGGGCCCATGACTCCTCAGGCCATCAGGGAAGAGATGCAACATATAGATGGGCTCATGACCGAGGGGTGGACTTAACCATGGATGTAATTGCACAGGTAATCCATGAATGTGAGACATGTGCTACAATCAAGCAAGTCAAACAGTTAAAACCCATTTGGTATGGAGGACGATGGTTAAAATATAAATATGGGGAGGCCTGGCAGATTGATTATATCACGCTCCCACAAACTCAGCATGGCAAACACTATGTGCTTACAATGGTGGAAGCAGCCATGAGTTGGTTGGAAACTTACGCTGTGTCCCATGTCACTGCTTGGAACACTATTTTAGGCCTTGAGGAGAAAGTCTTATGGCGGCATGGCACACCAGAATGAATTGAGTCAGATAATGGGACACATTTCTGAAACAACCTCATAGACACCTGGGCCAAAGAACATGGCATTGAGTGGATATATCACATTCCCTACCATGCACCAGCCTCTGGGAAAATTGAGCGATACAATGGGTTGCTAAAAACTACACTGAGAGCAATGG
Source organism: Strix aluco (assembly GCF_031877795.1). Lineage (NCBI taxonomy): Eukaryota > Metazoa > Chordata > Aves > Strigiformes > Strigidae > Strix > Strix aluco. Next base: position 92,625,823 of record NC_133933.1, read on the forward strand.
GTGGTGGAACTCTCAAACACTGGGATGTACATTTAGCAAAACCCACCTGGTTAGTCAATACCAGAGGATCTGCCAAGCAAGCTGGCCCTGCTCAATCAAGCCTCTTACATACCATAGATGGGAATAAAGCCCCTGTAGTGCACATGAAAAATATGCTGGGGAAGACTGTCTGGGTTACTCCTGCATCAGGTAAAGGTAAACCCATGCGTGGGATCACTTTTGCCCAAGGACCTGGGTGTACTTGGTGGGTAATGCAGGAGGATGGAGAAATCCGATGTGTGCCTCAAGGAGATTTGATTTTGGGTGAAAATAACCAATGAATCAAACTGTCAAATAACCCTGTTACTGCAATTGGTGCCTCACAACATCCTTCTGCCTCATCCAAAGCCTTCTGCTCCAGCGACTGAGCCAACTCCACCTCATTCCTCCAGCCTTAAAGACTGCCATGACAGATGGAACCCAAAGTTATGGACTAAATGAACTCAGTAGACATTTTGGAAGGATGGCCCATAGACTGAAGGAATGATATCTGTGAGACCTGGGAAATACATTCCTTAGAACATATTTGGAACCTGAGTATGACGTCAATGGTATGGAATAAGGGGTGGAGACTGTCCTGGTTTTGGCCAGGATAGAGTTAACTTTCCTTGGGCTGAGAGGGAGCACAGCTGAAGGGCTGGGTCCTGATCCATCATTGGAGCCTTCCATGCCATGTGACATCGAAGCTCAGCATATAAGCTGGTGTGCTCTCTCACGCCGTACGGTCGGATCGCTGTTGGGGACGGGCTCTGTACCGGTCGCTGCTCGGGGAACCACTACTACATTTTGCCTGTTTTGGACTACTATTATTACTGTTGTTTTTGCTAGTAATTTTTTTTTATTTAACCTACAAATTTCTTCTTTTGTCCCTCCCCTATTTCACTGGTGGGGGGGAGTAAACAACTGGCCACGAGGTGATTTGCTACCGACTGAGTTCAAACCACAACAATTTTCCAATACTGGAATCAATCAGGATGAATTTTCACCATCCCTCTCCAAAAAAGATAAAAGTAAAGAGCCTTCTGAACAGGCTCCATGATTTTGGTGTAATTTTGTTCTTGCTGTGCAAGAACATTTTTTTTCTCCTGGGATTTAATTGTTTGTTTGTTCATTTATTTATTTATTTGTTTGTTTTGTTTTGTTCATATGCTGTAGGCATCCAGTACTTGAAATATGAACAGCCTCCTCTGCTTGTAATTCACAAGATAAATTTTGTTGCAGTTTCCTTCTGCTAGACTGGGTAAAGCCTAACTCCGGTAGTTTTAGAAGGAAGGTTTTGAGCAGCCCCTGGAGTTTTATGTCTCACAAGTAAATCTTTGAGAGCTTTGGTGTTTTCTATACCACTTGAACTTTTTCTTTTGTGGGTATTATTTCTAAAAATCACATGCTTCTTTTTAGGTATTGTTCCACAGGGAAATAAAGTTCCATTTATAGAAGTGGAAGCAAATGGGATTTTGGAGATCACTGTCACATCAATTTTAGCATGTGCACTTCTCATGGCTAAAGCTGCTTATTACACCCTTGCTGGGACCCTCTGACAGCTCTTAGCACCTGCTTTCAGAAAAGATCAGTTGTCTCTTCACTGTGCTGAGCATTGTCCTACATTGTACAAAATCCGACAGGGAAAACTGGAGCTATTCAGTTCCAATTTCTGTCAGAGCTGCAGACACCAACACAATGAAATTATGCTTGCAGAAACCCTCCTTGCAGAAGGTGCACATGTCTTGTCTCATTTCATTGCCATTCTACAGGAGCCTTGGCTGAGGATTTTGGGAATTCAGCCCTTCTGCTGTCGAACGCTATTCCATCTCACATCAAATGCACCACTTCTGGCAGGACAGCTTATGTGCCTGATCTTAAAACTAGCTCTACAAATGTTTCAGCAAGTTAAATTTGACAGCACAAGTGTCCATGTACAACGAGCACTACAGAAGCAGAGGTTCAGAGAAAGGGAATTCAGCACATTCAGGACTCCTCTTCCCGTGAAGAAAATACCTGTGCTCCTTAAGACTTCTGTCAAAACGTAGGATTTGAGTCCCAAACTTCATGGGTGTCATCAGTTGCTTGGCAAGCCTTCCTCTGAACTCCAGGGAAGTAGGACTTTATTTTTCTTCATCAAACAGCAGCAAGTCACAGGGATGCTCTGAGATCTGCTTCCCATGTGAATTTCCAATTATCCTCTGCTTCCATACTGATACCAAGACCCACTTGCCTGGTGGGACCCAAAAGGCCCCAACCAGGAGCTGTCTCTGGTACATATCATTAAGAGGGAGTCTTAGGGTGCTCTCATGACAAAGTTTCCAATGTACCAGTCCTTTTTTTATTGCAAATTCAGGCATGAAATACACCTAAAGAGTCATTGATGTGTTATTATAAGGAGGTGGCAGAAGTCTTATGGTAGGTATGATGAGCGTGTTAGACTCTGACTCTTAGCCTGAGATGACATCAACATATCTGTCTGCAGGTAACACCAATAGTACAAAACCAATTTGAGATGAGCATCTCTTATCACTGAGAAATAAAGCATGCTGGCTTAGCCATAGCACTGAAATGCTGCAGTGTATCATAGAGTGTGCAGGTCCTGCAAACATTCATTTTGGATCTATGCTACTTAATTTCCGTTATTTCAGAGGCAATTCATTTTTTTCATAAATCCTTTCTGAGTTACTCAGTACCCAGTGATAAGTCTTGTCCTTCCAGAATACTGAGCTCAGCAACACTTAAAATATTGGAAAATCAAGAAATATAGCACTGCAATGCACAGCCACACTGCCTTTACTCTGCTTCTTTCCTATCCTATTAAGGCCAGCTATAACCAGTGAGAATTATTTGAAAGCTCTCTGTGGGTTTACTGATGGGAAATATAGTTACGGTGTGGTGTAATACATACAAGATCAATGGGGTCAAGGGCTCACGTGGTTTAGCACAGGCAGACTTTTTTGAAGGGCTAAACGGTTGAACATAAGGCAAACAGGGCTAGATCCTGTTCAGCCCTGTGCAATGCAAACTACAAATGTGTCTTCTATGGGTATACTGGGACAGCGTACTGGCTGAGTTGGGGTTGTGACAAAGTGTCCTCTAAGGCTGTGTTTCTATTTTTCAGGCTCCAAATATCTGAGTTGTTTTTAAAAAAAACATCATGAAAGGGCATGCACTATCGCAGCACAACCTTATCAATACATTAAAGCATTTTATTGTTGAATTTCCTAAAACCATTCTTTTAAACACAAGAGGAATTTCCTGCAGGGATGAATGTGCACACGCACAGCTATTCTAGTGCAAAGATCTGAGATACTACTGTAGCGGGGGTATTTGTAAAAGGTACCTATGGGCTGTCTTCCCCCAACATTTTGTTACTGTGAGATGCATAGCAGAAGGAAATAGGGAAATGATATTAATCAACGCATTAAACTGTGTTGTCAGCCAGTCCTTAGAGCATTCAAGGATGTACTTTTTTGTAGTTATTTATATCATTCATATTTATATCAAAAGAAAACCACTGACTGCAGAAAACTTGACTTCAAATTACCTGGTATTTGAAACTTTTGTACTGGGGCCATAATTTCAGCCCTGACAGACAAGTTTCAGGCTTCTCTGCTGTTTCTAACTCCAGTGCTTTTCGCTCTGTCAGAGAGAATCCTGCCAGCAGGTGCAGGAGGCTCTGAGTTTGTGCAGCCCCCAGGGCTGGTAAATGGCAAAGGCAGGCACCCCCTCTCCCCATTGATGCTTGTTGTTCATAGTTCCTCCTGCCACCTGCGGCATAAATGTGCCTTGCAATATCTTTGAAGAAACAAACATGAGCAGAGATATTGAATGCGCATAAATATTCATGTATTTGGATCAATTCAGCTGTTACGCAGGAGGATCCTGCACCCGTGGCAGGACTGTGGTGTGGGGGGATAATCACACATATCTGAAGACACTGAAGACCTGGGAAACCAGTATGCACCTCATCCCATAGTTCTGCTTGTCATCAGGCACCAATTTCTTTCATGGTTTCCTGGAGCAATGGGAGGCAGTGAAGCTGGGAAGCCTGGAGAAGACAGTAGGGATAGAGACACATTGCAGATAGCTTGGGTGGAGGGAGAGCCTGGTGAAAGCACCAGAAAGGGAGAACAACTGTAGAAAAGTCATTCAGCAGAAGACTTCCAGGTCCACTGCATTCTGCTTTGAGGCAGGTCTGACTTTACCTTTGCCACCAAGCACATATTTTAGCTAGTACATTCTTAAAACTTACAGAGCAGGACTTTAGGTAACTTCTGTAGTTAGCTTGTACCCTATCTCTCATTATCCTTCTAGAAGGTTTTTCCTAATATCTATCCTAAATCTTTGTTCTGAACAGCAAACAGACTTCTGTTGTGCTGTGAAGGAGAACACCTGAACATAGCTTCATCTTTCCAGCAGACTATAACATCATTGTGTACTGTTTTCTCATTCATCTGTCTGTTCAGATTTCCATTTTCCAGACAAAATAATCTCATTCCCTTCCTCTTTCCCACATAAATTGGCTCTGTAAACCTCTACACATTCTTGGAGGTCTCTTCTGGACTTCTCATTTTCCTATCATTCTACTAGATAACATCCTTCAAATGTCATGTACTATGTATCACTTCAAGAAGACAGTGACCTCCACTTCAGACTTCTACAGCTATAAGTATGATCCAATCTTACTAATAATTTTTGTTAATATATTCCTGAATAAAATTTCCATTTTTTTCCATCACTTCATCCTGTAGCTATGTATGGCTCCTTTCTGCAGTACTGACACTCAGCCAGATATGTCCCATTATACACGAAAATCTTCTGCCTAAATTTAGCACTTTGTACTTGACTTTATTGAGTTTCATCTCACTGAAAACCACTTTACATTCCTGTCCTTCCTTGCAGTTTCTCTTTCCTCAGTTTGGTGTCATTCTCAAATCTGATGATCATGTGCTCTGTTCCATCATCTCAGCTATTAAGCACAATCTTGAAACTGCTAATGACTCTGACCCCTGTACAACCACACTTCAATGCCCTTGAAGAGTGACAGTGGATCCTTGATTAACCCTCATGAAGAGGACTTCATCAGTCAGCCATGCACCCATTTTTAGTGATTGCATCTGCAGGATATTTGTCTACTGTGGTTATAAGAACCTCAAATGAAATAGCACCAAGAGCTTCACTAAAATCAAAATGAATCATACCAACCCCCTTCAGCCACAAGGCTCGCTACCCTGCCAAAGGAAAGAAGTAGGCTGGTTTGACGGGATACATTATTTACAAGTCCGTGCTGGTTGTTTTTATCCCCTATTATCCTCTAGATCCATTCTTTCAGTGGATCGAAGTTGAGCTGATAGGTACGTGATTTCCTGGGTTCATCTTTTTTCTGCTTTTTAAAGGTAAGCCTGTTGTTCTTCCTCTTGCACTTCATCAGACAGCTTGAATATATCTATTGTCAAAACTAGTTCTCTCTCTTCTTTCCCATCCTTGTATCACCTTCTTAGATGAAAGTCAGTAATTCAGTGATTGTAGTTAACTTTTTTACACAAAGCTGAGGCCAAGAAAGGATGTAATATTTCTGCATTTTTGCATGAATTAGTTTGCTTGTTCCTTTTTTGGTGGCAGACCTAGACTTTCTTTTAATCCAGTTAGCACATCTCTTTTTGGTTCCCTTTATTCACTTGCAGTCTGCACCTCACTTTTAACCTTATCCTCTTTGATTTCAATTCTATGCCTTGTGCCCACATCTTTTACTATCCCTTTGCTCTTTTTTCCCATATTTTTCAAGATATCTATTTGATTTTCAAGTCCTTAAAGAACTCCTGAGACAACTGTATTGGTCTGTTTCTAATTATCCTATTTTTTCCTTTGCAGTGGTACAGCTTGCCACTTTGCTTTTTACATCATCTTTTAATAGCTGTCAGTCTTCAGTACTTTTTTGTATGTATTTGTTTAGAAGTTCCTAGTTTCTTAGTCTGCTTTTTTGAGTCCATAACTGATTCTGCTGTTGTTTCTCAGCTGATTCTTTAGACTAATTAATTTTTTAATTCGAAATCACTTTCATGGAAATTATCTTCCACTCTTAAAATTTCTCATCTATTCTCAATTCCTCCCACTCAAAACTAAATTGAACTAATCAAAAACCTGCAATTCTCAACTGGCAACACACTCTGCCTTGTGCCCGTTTTTGGCTAGGTATTCAGATGAGCACCACCTTTTGTGGTAGATACATGTGATGATATTGTTCCCACCTCCTCAGCTGATCTTCACCCACAGATGGCCAACAAGCCTGTGGCCATTCTGCCCCAGTTGCCAGGTAGCTCTAGATGATGCTGTCAGTGAAATGGACTTTGTTGGGGGCCTCTCTCTGGAGAACTGATGAAAACAGTCACGATCCCTACATCATTCCTTCAGCCTCACTCCCCAAGTCAGTGGTCAGCTTGGGTGCATTTGGGGCCAATGTGGTAGTCTGCCAGCCTCTGAGCAGATATCGTCCTGTGACAGCTGATGCTTGGTGGGTTGGAGGTGTTCCAGTGCCTTTCAGATGGAGTCTGCAGTTTGACAGGACACCTGCAAGGATGGAGGACCCGGCAGCAGAAAGGTCCCATATGGTGCCCTCCACTCAGTACAGCAGCTACGAGCCACCCAGCCAGGGCAGAGACCAGTGTGTCCTCGCTAAGCATTGGGGTTGCTTTTCTTCACTATATCTCATAGCCACATAGTGCTCCTTCAATAAGGAAATGTTCAGGAAGTGTTGAAGGTCAGGCTGGATAGAGATTTGAGCAACCTGATCTCGTGGAAGGTATCCCTGTCCATGGCAGGGCGTGTTGGACTAGATGATCTTTGAAAGTCCCTTCCAACCCAAACCATCTGTGATTCTAGCAAGACTGACTGGAGCAAACAGTGGACCCTGTTTCTGACAGAAGATGTCCATCGGCCTTGTTCTTTCTTTATTTAATTTTGACATCTGACATACACGGTCTCAGAGATCAGATATAGTTTTAAATATAAACATTACAATTCATGGCTTTTTATAGCCTTTTCAAAGGTGAATACAAGGAAAACATTATTCAGGACTGGAAGGAACCCAGTGATATCACCCCTGTGATAGTCCCATGGAAATGAGTTGTTTAATACTGTACATAAACTGATCGGTCTCCACCTCAGAACAATTTTAATTAATAAATTGCTCCCAAACCTCATTCCTCATTTCCACATTATATTAAATTGATATAGTTTTAAAGTACTTAATATTTATTTTTTGCCTTTCAGAAGAGAATGTTCTAGATAGGCTAATAACACAAACTGGCTGACTTTTACGATCACATGTTCATTATTTCAACTGCTTGCATGGGATTAAAAAGTGTCTGTATGGTCTGATTGCAGCATATTTCCTTTCAAGATCATTGAGATTTTGCTTTTGTTAAAAACATATACACACACAGATAGAAATTGTGCTAACACCTGCAACTTCAATACTTTTGAAAAATAATCAAGCCCTTAAGTTTCCTTTTTGTTTAGAATGAAAATATCTCGTTGATTTATAAAAAAAAAAATTTAGTAACTGCTTCTACAGGTAAGTACAACATTTTATCCATTCACCATTCATTTCTGCTGTCATACCAACTTCTTTTACTTTCAGTTTTTACTGAGACACAATGGTCTCTGCTAAGCCTTTGTGATGGCTATGATTGAGCTGCTGGTTATGCACTGCTTCCAGCAATCAGATATCTCACATCTCCTCCAGCTGCAGGAATTGATACCAGAATCTCTGAAAATGCAATGGAAAACAGTTATGCAGCCTTGCAAGGACCATAAGCCTTGGGTGCTCCTCTCCCATCCCCAGGCTTCTGAAAGTGTTCACAAAGTTTCAGAAGCATGTGGACTGAAGTCCAATACTTTTTAGCCACTAGCATCTTTTAAATGCCCACTGCCTGTAAAACAGCCTTTGCTGGAAAACATATTTCTTTAGGAAGGTGATTATAGTCCCTAGAATGTTATCTAAGTTGATCCTAACAGCATGAAACTTGTCCTTCTGTGTACAATATTTTCCAAATTTCTACAGCAAATTCTGAAAACCAGTGTGTTTTTCTCCACTTAGGTGTAGGCTGTTGAACAAGTCATACCCTGAACTATTCAGAAATAGAGGTCTCTCTTTATTCCAGTCCATCCCTGCAGCCTCTCCTCCCTTCAGAGAGAGATCACATTTTCCCTTGAACTTCTTGAGTGTCCTGCTGCATTTCTGGGATCTTCTAGATGCTTTTGTGTTCTTGTTCATGGTACTTTCTCTGTTCCTTTTTTTTCCTCTACTCTTGTCCATACTACCTCTTTTAATATTTCATATAAAAAAATGTAATGATATTTCATTTCCAATAATGAAATATTCTCTGGGAGGAAGAAGTCAGGAGTTTGCACTGGTGTTAATAACTGTAACAAGCCCTTTTGTTATCTTATCCTGAGTTAAGCTAAAAGCTACTGGAAGAAAAATCATATAAAGGAAGGAGAGGGTCACATGTTTAATTCTGCCAGAAGGCTGACAGGAAATCTCAAATAACCAGCATCCTAGGGAGAAGGTTTCATGTCGACACCAGCCCACAGAAAGCTGCTTGCCCTTGTTCAGCCCTTTCCGTTTGCTTCTCTGTGTCATCTGCCCATGTCCTTGCCAGATTCTCATTGTCACCCACCTTGCAGCATCATCTCCCATGTCCCCTAACCCAAACTGACAGTCCACTAGCTCCCTTCTGGTCGGCCCCAGAGTGTCCCCATTGCTCCCCTCTCTTTCTTTGCAAAGTCACTCCTCTGCTGAGCTCTTATCCAATACATGTCCCCATCCCAACTCCACAGATCTCTCCCCACCCCAGTGCTTCTCACTCCCTGATTCCAAGTCTTCCCTCCCAATACTGCTTCTTCTACAAATCTGTGTTTTACAGATCTATCACTTAGGCTGCTACACATATATTTTATTTTATTTATTGTCTCTTTCACAATAAAATATTTCTTCCAGGAGAAAAGACAGAATGTAAGTTCTTGGCAAGTCTGTACACACGATTAGTTCATTAACAACATTATGTTCGTACTACATGTCTTGTATCAGAGATTGAGTGTCAGTCGTCCCCTTGAACTGTTTCTTACTTCATTTGGAGTCTGTGGGGGAGCTGGAGCTATATCCAGCTTTTGGAGCTTTGCATTTTAATGATTTCTCATTCTTAATTCCAATGTTCTTGGAGACAACTATAAAGAGAAAGAAACACAACAGCCAAGAACATGTTAATTGCGTTCACCACTCTATTTCCAGCTAAGGAGCCAATGTATCAAATATGCTAATAAAAAATCCCAGTTGGTGTATTATTATCTTTTTCCAAAAGAAACTTGCAAATAGTATATTCCTTCAAGACTCAGGATTATGGTATTAGGGATTTGCCATAATCCCCCATTTCCCAGGCTTCCCTTTTTGCCAAGGCTCTCCTGGTCCTCCCCAGCATGAGGGTCTGATGGAGGAAGCCTCCTTCAAAAGCAGTGAAGTAAGACTGTCTGTTTGCAGCCTCCTCTGGATGCATAAGGGTCATTTTGAAGTGTTTGGGAAATAGACTGAAAGAAATGGGGAACCTGTTTCTCTTTCCATGACCATGGTAAATTTTCACTTTGAAAGAAAGTTAAGCTGTTTCGCTTGGTTACTGTAAGGCTAAATAATTGTGAGGGTTGCTCTTTGTGCTTTAGGGATATGTAATTTGTTGTCCTGAAGAAACAAACAAACATATTTCAGGGGATCACAACTAGCTCATATTAATTCTGGTAAAGTGTTGCCAGTGCTCAGGTACAGTTAAAAATGCAGTCTGGTGTTAAAGAAGCATTTCCCTCAGGAGAAAAAGAGCATCGAACTCAGGGCATTTACTGCAGTTACTTGCAATGTCCCCTCGGTGGCACTGGCATGGCTGCAGCCTTCAGTGCAACAAATGGCAAAAGTATTTCCAGCCCGATACAATGCCTTTCTGAGGCTGGCAGGAGAGCCCCTGCTCCAGCATCACAGGCAGAAAGGGGAATTAATTGCCAGCATGCAAAGGAAGTGGAGGACATCTGCAGGGATGCTGGCAGTTGGGGCAAGGTGGCATGAGGTGTCCATTGGAACAGGAGTGTGAAGAGGGCAACAAATGGTGGGAGTCAAAGCAACTTCACAAAAGCTGGGGCTGTCATTTTTTTGCAAGCAACCCACACTGACTTTCCAAATTGTAAAATGTATCAAAAATGGGCAAAAGAAAGAAGGTAGAAGTTTGCTGACCGCTGTCATCCACTGGTTTTAATTCTATTTTTAGGTCAATTTCATAATATTTTGATTTCTGACATACGGCTTTTGAAAATGTGGGAGCTGATGCTCTGAGATTGTTGTTAGGTTTGCACCAGGGTCCCAGGCAAGCACAGCTGCACACACATTGGAGATGGAAAGCAGGACTTCAGAATCCAGTGGTCTGAGTTCAGAGATACAATTGCTATATGAGTAACAGAAAAACACCATTGGTTACCACAGCTCTTTATTTTATATCCTTCACATGTCTCTATGGAAATATAATACTGACTAGGCTTCATAGACTGAGAATAGTTAGGCCATTAATTAGACTTCGCTGCAAGAAAGTTAAAATTACCAGAGAAGTCTAAGTGTGTTTGGTCACCAGATCCAAAGAAACATGAACAGAAATTTTATACTCTTGTTCACCTTTGAAAGTCCCATCTAATAGGAAGATGCTGAAGACAGCCCAGCATCTTGCCATTAGAGACAGATGGTTGGAAGAATCCGTATCCTGTTAACAACGTCATCATCTTCTGTATAAGACAGCCAGTCCAGCTGGAACAGTTGCCTCCAATTAAAGTGAGATAGAAAAACATCATCTTACAATCAGCAAATGCTTTGTGTAACCGGGCTCAGACAGGAGGTTATTACTGTGATGAAAATATATGTGTTTATGTTTAGCCATTTGAAAATGACCTACACCTTCTCAATCTACAATAAGTAAATCAGTACAAAAAGCCCTGGGATTCATGAAAAAAAAATGTGGTTTTACTGCATATAGCACAAAATAACATTTATACAAGTATCCATTTTGTTTAATTGCATACGACCTGATCTGACACATCAGATCTGTGGGCTTGATTTGAAAAAACAATAGATACTTGTGATAACATGGCAAAAATGGACCAAAGTTATCTTAGCAAATAATTAACTGTAGATTCTGTTATGAATACATTTATGAGGATAACTGGATTACAAAACCTCTGCAATAAAAGTTAAAGCACATATGCTGGAGTATAATTGAGACACCTGCATGTTGTGTTAATGTCATTTTTTGCTTTCAGGTAAGTAATTTGTACTAACTGTTGCATTATTATGTTGCAAGATCGCAAAGTCATGCTCTAAGCTTAAATGGACCTTGGGCAGAATGTCAACAGAAACGACATTATGATAGCATGATTACTATCCTTAAAATACAATACTTTACAGCTCTGACAAATGAGTTGTCATGTAAACAAAGTCGAGTTATACTGACTTAGCATGATAGGTTTTGTTCTGTTGGGAAAAAAAAAAAAAAGAATATCCATAGACCTTAAAGAAGGAAGAGATGTTAGATTTATTTAAAACTCTCAGTACTGTTAAAGACAAACAGAGCTTCCATCCATTAAATATACATTAAAAAATTGTCAAGGTGATTCTTGGACATACAACTAGGGGGAAAGGAGGCAAAGCTGTTGCATACATTTCTCTAGGAAGAAGCTGTGCCAAAAGCGCTTTGCAAAAGCCTTAATTTTTCTTTCAATAAATACTGTTTTACAGTGCTAAAAGAAGTTGATAGAGATATCAACTTGCTCTCTACACTAACATTAACCCATGGATTTTTCTTTTTTTTTTTAGTTCAAAACAATTGACAAGGGGTGTGTATCTAATAAGATGACAAAGGGATTCTCAGTTTTTACATGCACTAGAACAAATCCTTCCTCTCCTATTCACATATTAGACCCTGCTGAGTATGATGAACATGAGTTGTCTTAAGTCATTATAATCTGAGAAAGGTGATTAAAAGTCCTCACTGATTTTTAATCCTGATCATGAATATGACCTCAGGAGGTGGTGTATAAAACACAAAACGCTTGTATATAGAGTGGGTGTCTTATTCCTCAGTAACCAGCCAAAGTCCATCAGCAGCAGTCATCTCTTGTAGGACTTTGCAGAGGGCAAAGCACTGAAGGAAAGTCGATCAGAGCCTGTAGAGCATGGGGCAGAGATGGCCCTGGCCTGACTCAGGGGAATCATACCAATGTGTATAAATACCTGATGGGAGGGAATGAGAAGAGGGAGCCAGCCTGTTTTTAGTGGTGCTTAATGACGGACCCAGAGGCAATGGGCACAAGCTGAAATACATGAAATTTCATCCTAACATAAAAAAAATATTGTTACTGTGAGGGTGACCAAGTACCAGCACAGGTTGTCTGAAGAGGTTGTGCAGTCTCCATCCTTGGAAGCACTCAAAATCCACCTGGTCATGGTCCTGGGCAACTGGCTCTAGATGACCCTGCTTGAGCAGAGGGATGAACCAGAGGTGCCTGCCAGCTTCAGCCACTCTGTGGCTTGGTGACTGTGACCCGCACGCAGGGAGACAGGCTGCATCCACATCCCCAGCATTTGCCTGTGCTCCTCTGGGCTGTGTGTGACACCCCTGTGGCCCCAAGACACAATTAATTATTGATTGTCATGTGAGATGGGAGAGAGATCTGCATTAAAGTGTCCACAATATTATGAGGGCTGCCTTGCAGCCCAAAAGAGAGAAGTTTTAAAAACTGAGGGTATATGCTACATGCCTCGGGGTAGGAGTGCTTGACGGGGCAAATCCTGCTGGGATAGTGCTGGAGGAGGCATAAGGCGGGAGTCAAACCTGCTGTTATGCTTCCTTTGAAGACTGGTGTCTGTACTGAGCTCTCCCAGGGCCATGTCCAAACTTTGTTCAACTCAGAGCTCTGTGTGGGCCAAGTCAAAGCAAAGGATGTGGAGTGTCAGGGGTTTAGTCCTTGAGTTCAGTCGCTGGCATATATGTACACTGTGGGATGGTTAAGTGTCTTTCCTCAAGTCTGAATGAGAAGTTTAAGGTTCCGAGAGCTGGTGTCTGGTGAAGGAGACGTAGAGCTTTTCCTCCCTAAAATCACTTTCCTCCTACTTTCCTTTCCTGGAGATTATGTTTGAGGCATGAATTTATTTGCTTCCCATTCCTCACCAGCCCATGGTTAGCAGTAAAGATTGCTTTGGAGTCTTCTCTCTTCCATTTGGATCTCTGGTCCTTCCTCTCCCCTCCCTACATCTCTCACCTCTCTCCTCTCACCTCCCTACAACTCTCAGAAACAAATTTCGGGGTCTGTCACCTGTTGTGCATGGGGGGATTACTGCTGAAGCCGTGCAGTACCACTCATTGCAATGCTTGAGCAGCTTGGGACATAGAAACACCATTGACTGCTCAGCTCATATACAGAAGCAACTGTTTAGATCTGATGAGCAATCACTCATTTGGCCTCTGGAAGACTTTGCCTCCAAACTCTTTCACTCATACCACACAGGTTCACTGCCAAAGCAGTTGTGATTTGCTCCAGCTGGACAACAGCAACCTATTACCTGTCCCAATAGGCAGCCAAGTCCCTTATATTTTCATCCCTGCTACTGGATTAGAGTGTGATCAGACAGGCTGTGAAGAGCTGTCTTTTGGACCAGAGCTCCACACACTGCAAGGATTCATCACTCTACTACCCTACAGTAGGTTTTGGGCAAGCACCTAAGAAAGAGGTGGTAACCATTTTCTGTGCTCTCCAGGGAAAAGTGATCCAAAAAGTGCTGACAGGGCTGGCCAAAGGGGAAGGCTGCACTCACCACTGAGCACATTCCTGCAGAAGATTTATGTGAAATCCTCCCAGGGAACAGCACCAAGGCGGAGGCCATATGACTTCAGAAACTCATAGCAGATTAGCTTAGCAGAAGTTGTTCAGGTACCTGTCTTATAGCACTGCTGTAAAATGGGAATAATTGGTTATCTAAAATCAGTTTCAGATCAGTTCATTCAAGCAGTTACGTTCTCCCTTCTACCTCTGATCATCTTTACCTCTTTTTAGTATAGACCACCTGCATTTTGAAAGTCAATTTGGACTAGAAGAGAAATTAGAAACTATTAAAACGAAACATGCTGAAACTTCTCTTCTGAAATGTTGTAAAATGGCTGTATTTATCAAAGAAAGACCCTCTCCTGTTCCCATTTTACTCTCAATAACCTGGCATTTTCACTGGAGAGCATTTAATCATAAAACTCCTGACAGAGAAAAAGCATTTTCAAATGGAGCAAACACCTGACACTGACAGGAGCTGATGAGTTAACAGGAGACCATATGGGGGTCACCGCTGCAATTTTGCAATTGATGCGTGTTTGCCTGCGTTAGGTTGGAAAAACCGAGCAGATGCCGACATGTTTTTGCACAGATTTTTGCCAGCCTCCTTTGGAAAAGAAATGAAAGCCTTGTGGACTCTTGAAGGGGCACTAACAGTGCTGCAGAAAATAGCATGGAGATATGAATGCAGAAATCTTTCCTTTTAACACCCTCACTGTGCGCTTTCAAGGTTATAGGTGGAGAGAGCACGTCTCTTGACAAGCTGAACTGCCAGTTAGCAGGTTTGGTTTGTTCATTACCATTTAGCAGCATTAGAATTCAAATGTGCTGGGTGCTTCCCAGAGGAGACCCTGCAGATCCCCAGAACATTGTTGCAACTTCAGATATTTGTGTCCACTAGAAAATGGCTTCAGATCACCAATTTAAATACTGCCATATAGTGCGTGTCACTGAACAGATGTCAGAAGATAATTATCCACCTGAACCATATGGCCACCTAAAAGAGAAGCTCCTATTTATTAGTTTCTTGAAAATTTTTTCCTTAATGTTAATGAGCACAGTAGGAGAAGAAGCGGTTATGGGAAGTTCTCCGGCTTGATTCCGTAATGAGACTATTCTCTCCCAGAGGTACACATTAGGATCACTTCTGTAAGACTAGGCTGATGAATAAGCAGATGTTTTTGTTTTGCACTTGGCTTTGAATTAATCTCTTGTACAGTCCAGAGAGCTGACAGAGTTTCCACAGTTAAGAGCTACTTCCAGCCTGGTTTAGGTAAAGGCGATATTGCGTTGTTAGAGCAAAACTGTGACTCTAAAACACTTAATCATACCGTGCGATGTCAGTGCTAACTTTGCCTTGCACGATACAAACCCCAAATGCCTCAGGATGTCTGCACTTGTGACCAGCAGCTTCCTTTCCTGGTCCAATCTGAAACCACGTTTTAATTTCTTAGTTTAAGTAATCAGTATAAAATCTGTCTGTGTTTCTTCCTGTTCTCTGTTCAAAACCAGCACAGTATCTGCTTTTGGAAGTTCTTCTGCTTTTGGAGTAATCCACTTCTGGTGTAGAGGGCCCAAATTTCTTTCCAAGGAAGAGCATATTATTCATCACATATACCCAGGAAGCACAATATTTTGTACCTGAAGGAAAGAGGGGACGTTTAGCTAAGAATAAAACCTCAAGGCAATATATAGTTGTGAATGAAAGAATACAGAGAAAAATACAGTATTTTCATGATACTATTTTTGTTTAAAAATGTTAATCAGAGTATCTGGACTTACACAGTAAGTACAGGAAGTTAACATTTCATGGTGAAAATGAAGACAATATTCAATATACATGTGTCAGTCCAAATGACATGGAAGCCACAAATCTAATTATAATTTATATTTTACAGACACTGAATAGTAAAATCATCAGCTAGTTGCATATCCTGCCCGAATGCTAGAAAATAAAAGGAATTTGATGTTGCTGAGCAGGTTCGCAGAAGCCTCTTCACACTGTGAGGAACTGCTAAAGAATGATTGCAAGTGTATCCAAAAGCATATCAAATAATGCCAAGGCATCTCAGCTGAATCTGATTCCTTATAACATTAAGCAGAGGGATCTCTCTTGTCATCATTAGTGAAGGAGAACCCGCATCTGAACATGCTGTTGAAAACCTGACATTCTCACAATTTTGGAAGGCTTATTTGCAAAGGCTGTGATCACATAACATGAAGAGTCAGTCACTCCCCACATCATCCACTACACAAAACATCTACTCTTAGATTTCTTTACAGTTATTTTTGGTGATTTTTTACACCTGCTGTAGCAAAGTTCTCATTTTTCAAGTCCAGAACACTCAGAACTTGCATATTAACCATCACCTCAAAGAACAGGGAAAGGAAATTGGAGTGCTACTAATTACTCAGGCTTCAAATGACCAAATTTTCCCTTTCTTTCATTCATTTAAATAATGAAGAGCTTTTATAATGGAAAAACATAATTTTACTCCAGGATCATAGCTGTAAAACTCTGAGACATTTTTCTTTGGTGCAAGAACAAGAGTTTTCAGACGCTGCATGGTCCAGAGATGACAGGTATCTTCTGAGGAATCCTCCAATTTTCTGGCAGGATCGGATATATGTTTCCCTGAAAAAGGGAACCTAAAATCAAGGTGTGCTTCAGCTACTCACTGCCACTTGTAATGCTGCTTTCTTCTAGCCTGTGACCACTGTACCTCTCTGGTGGGAGCAGAGAGGCAGTGATGGAGCAGTAATGAAGTGCTGAAAATCAAGGTGTCTCATTAACTTACCTTTCCCTAGAAAAGAGGGGTGTCTTACACTCTGCTGCATGGCATGCCCCAAAAGACATGGGATAGATAATCAAACATGAGCACTCGATTGGTCAGGTTGTTGTGGGTGCTGCTTCCTCCTACATCTCCTGGTCTCCTAACAGCCCTGCCAGTGCACCTGTCCTGCATCCTTACCCTCTTAATGTCCCCTGGACCTTTATCAAAGCAAAATCCTTTCCCTAGCATATATGACTGATCCAGAGTCACCTCCTGAGCACCTGCAGCTCCCTCTGATGAAGGGAGGGAGAATGCTAGGGCCAAATTCTTGCAAGCCTCTCAAACCACAGCAGGTTTCAGCAAGAACTACTGTTCCAGGAGAGCTTAATAGGCACGGGTGATGAAAAGATAAATATATACTTTCCTCAGCTGGAATTAAATCTGGAGGAAATAAGGTCCTACAAAGAGCGGAGAAATCACAGGTGGCACTGATGATAGGAACAAAAGATGAAGGAAACATAATAAAATCTGAGACCATTTATCAGTTGATAGTGAACGGATTGCAACTTGCAGCAGAGAGATAAATTCTTTTCTCCTCTATGAAGAAAGAGCCATCCATAGAAAAATCCTCCAATGAGGGATTCCTTGGAGACAGTCAGCCCAGACTGAAAAATTTGTTTCTGAAGTGCTCAATTCCCACCACTGCAATGTCTAATGATATGGACATTTGACAACACAATCTTTTCTGATCTCAAGGCTGTGTGTGAGAAAAGAAACTATCTATTCCTCTCTTTGCTGCTGGAGTTTATGGCAGAATAAAGTGTAGTATGTGCTTACTGATTACTTTTTGCTCCACATACTTTATGTCCCAGCATCATTATGTCTAGAAAAAGAATAAACTCTTTATGATCAACTCACTGACTAGGAAAACTGTGAGAAGTGCCTAGTTGCTCTCCCAGTGCATACCTGGACATTGTGTGGATACTGGTATTTAAACAAATTAACATGTCAGACTGGGCTCCTCATCTGTGTCATCCCATGTGGATATCCCAGCCATCAGCTGCAGAGTGTCTGTCCCTAACACTCCAGTTCTTTATTTCTTTCAACTCCTTTTATCTATCTGGACATAGCAGATTTTGAGGTAGCTACCAACCCAGCAGCCTTATACCAGTTGTCAGTGAACAGAGGGACAAGACTTTTCAGCATCTTGCAAATTTCTAGTCAAGCAGCTGAAATTCATCCAATTATTGTGGACCTAATCTTGCTCCCACCACCAAAGACAGAAAAACTCCCATTGGCTTGAGTGGGAATGCAAGGAGATCAATAACTGAGCCCAGTCTGGAGCAGGATTTTCTTTCAGAGAAAGCAGAGAGCTGCACAGTTGCAGAAGCCTTCCCCCAAAATCACTGGGAGTGCTCCGGAGGAACAGGAGGAACAGTGCTTTCTGGTGTGTGTCTGTCCTCTCACGCAATGTGTCAAGAAGAGTTATCCACCTGCAGCTGTGCCAACTTCTGACAATGAAATGATTTAATTCACAAGGCATTCGGTACAGGCCCTGCAACAACAACAAAATGGCATGCATTCGAGATATGTAAATTAAATTACTTGGTTTTGCACACAGCATTTCAGTCATTAGAAGGAGAGATAATGACTTGCAATATGTTTTTGAGAAGAAACACACAACGATAATCTTATTTACTTTACACTTTAATTTCCTAAGGTGCACATGTACATGGAGGACTTGTTTGTGCAAATGTCAGTTATCAAAGAAACATCAGACTACACTTAATTTAATATTGCTGCCCCTTAGGCTCAAGCAGATGGCCAAAGTTCAGGAACTAGCAGGGTTGCCTGCATTAAGAAGAGAAATTGGTGATGTGCACAAGGTAGATTCTTGCTGTAACATTGATTACATACACACAGACATGCAGAGCAGACACACACACACACATGCATGTATATGGAAAGTAGAGAGAATACAAAAAGTGGGTTGTTCAAGAATTTTTTTATTCAATTGATTCTTTTCTCTCCAGAAGAAAGTATTTATTTGCAATCACTTTGAGCTCAACCACATTGTCTGACAGGGCTGAAACATTTTATTTGAAGTCATGTAACACTATGTGTTGCATTTCTCCGTTGTGGTGCACTGTCTCATGGGAGCTGCACCTTCAGAGCTCTGCTTCTCAAAAGAGCTGTGAGTCCTATGACAGATACAGCCATTCTCTGATGGAGCAGTGTGGTACCTCCTAGGAGACATGCACTGGAGCTGCAAAAGGGTTATCCCACCTCCAGAGCTCCAGCACCCTGGGGAGGACCAGTTCCTGCACCCTGGGATATGCCACCCTCGACAGAGAAACACTATCTCTTGCAGAATGACCTGAAGCAATGTTTCCAGACAGTTCAGTATGGCAACGTTGTGTCTTAAAAAAAAAAGTCCAAGTTTTACCATGACTCTTTAAAACTTCTTTCAGGTAAGTGTCTCCTCTGAAATATGTCAGTGTTTAGTACTTTTGTCCTTGTGGGTGATTAAAGTAAATGCACCAATATAAGAATTCCCTTGGGAACAAAATACCTTCTTTTTCTCTGCTAGAAGGAAAAGTGTGCATAAAATTTTTGTTCTTCCTGCTCCCTAAACAGCACCTATTTTTTCATTTTGAAATAGGCTGCTCCAGGGAGTGCTGCACCCAGGAGTCACTGCAGAAAGCAATGTGACTGCTCCCTTGGCTGAGCCTGGGGCCAAGTCCTTGAAACTGGACTTTGTCAAGGGTGGTAACTGCCATTTTCTTTTAAGCCACAGCTGGGCTAGGAGCCACCACTCAGGGGTTAGAGACATCGCTCAGCAAGCCCAAGGTCAGTTCATCCGTCTGCTCCAGGGTACTACGAAAGAGCCATCTGCTTCAATTTCAAAGCCAGATGACATTTTGAAGCTAGGTGGCATTTGGGCCCTTTTGTAGGTCTAACATTAGAATTTCCTCACACGTACAGAAACTGCAAATCGCCTTGTTCTCCCCAGGATTTGTTCTCATGCTGGCTGCACTGTTATTTAGGATGAAGTAAGGATACATCATTTTTCCATCTTGTGAAGGCCAGTCACAATATTGTGCTGAGAGCAGCAGAAAATGCCCTTCAGAATAACAACATAAAATCTTATTAACAGCTTCTAAAATGTTCTGGTGCAGTCTGTCTTGGTTTCCTTTTTTGTGACTGCCATAAACATCTGTCCAGTTCTGTAGCAGAGCTATGACAGAAACTGAACCATTGCCTCAAAGTTATAAAATCTCAGTCTTGTTCAGAATCAGGCTTTAAAATTTCTTTTAGTGATACACTTTGTGGCTTTTCCTTGCAACTTATTGGTCACATATGAAAGGACCATGTGTATCTGCTGATCAGCAAAGTGTCCACGATTGCAGACAGAATGGAGGTGCAGGGAATGGACCAACACATGCAAAATGTGCCCCAGCCAGCTGTCCTGACCCAGCAGTCTGCAATTCCAGCAGAAGGTATATTCTTTGCAAAGAACAGTGAGGCAAAACCTAGTCTTAGGAGCACACAGCTTTGTCAGCATCTCCCATCAAGTGCTATATTTAGACAAAGTCCTTAGCAGAAATGTGTTCTTACTCAGTTGTGCTGGGTTTGTCTGGGATAAAGGTAATTTTCTTCATAGTAGCTAATATGGGACTATGTTTTGGATCTGTGCTGGAAACAACATTGTTTACACAGGGATGTTTTCATTATTACTGAGCAGTGCTCACACAGAGTCAAGACCTTTTTCTGCTCCTCATAACACCTCACCAGTGAGTGGGCTGGGGGTGCACAAAAAGCTGGGCAGAGACACAGCTGGGACAGCTGACCCCAACTGACGAAAAGGATATTCCGTTCCATATGATATCATGCTCCACAATAAACTAGGTGGAAGGTTGACTGCAGGGGCCGCTGCTTGAGGACTGGCTGGACATTGGTTTATTGGTGATGAGCAATTGTTTTCATTTGTATCACTTGTCTCTCTTGGGTTTTATTTCTCTCTCTTTGTTATTTTCCTTTTCATTACAATGTATTTTTAATTTTTAATTTATTTTTTTATTTTATTTTATCTTATTTTAATTATTAAACTATTCTTATCTCAACCCATGAGTTTTCTCACTTTTGCCCTTCCAGTTCTCTTTCCCCCGTAAGCAAGCAGCTATATGGTGCTTAGTTGGCAGCTGGAGTTAAACCACAACAGTGCTTTTTGGCACCCAGCGTGGGGCTTGAAGGGTTTGAGATAATAACAGATTGACCAGAGCATATTAAAAGGGATTTATATCTGTTAACAGTTGCAGGTCACGATACTGATTCATCTGTTCTTGGTATTAGTTTATCTGATCTGCACCATGCTCTTTTTTGTGTTGTACATGTTAAAGACTGGTGTTGGCTTTTACAGTTTGCTGTGCTCTCTAGTGATTAGTGATGTTTTGCCTGGGAGATTTAAACACTGACCTTGAGCTTAATCTGGTATTTAGGCTCTGTACTGAAGCCATTACTGTACTTCGAGTACCATCTCATGGAGAAAATTAACAATTATGCTTCTTCCTCTGAGAGGATTTTTGTGGAGGAAATACAGAATGGCACCTTCACTACCTTCTACTGTGATGTTTTTTCCTGTGCTACAATAAATTCTCAGTATCTTGAACATCCTTGGGTAGCTAAAACACTTCTATTTGTATTTCTTAGGAATATTGCTTCAGTTTTGTCTAAGCTTATCAAGCAATTTAAGAATATGACCCACACTCTGTGAGAGTATGGTCATGGGTGTCACAGCATGTGGGAGAATATGGGCAGGTATCTAGAGAACTTCTCACTTCCAATAGTCTGGAATGTCACTTCTGAAAAACTACAGGATCCTGATGAAGTGACAGAACATTTGAAAAAAAAAAAAAATGCCATGGCTACTCCCAAGAGGCGCAACTTACTGCACTGTGCTGGACCCTGACCAACATCTACCAAAAACTCCTTGATATTATGCAGCACCCTCAGGGATAAGAGAGGAAAATGAACCAACAGACACTATGGATAAACCTGACACTATATCAGTTGCGCTTATAACTATAAAGAAACAATGGAAGTGGAAGTCAGCTTGTTTAGTAAGGGATGAAGAAGCCTTTCCTGAGAGGGAGCAGGAGAAAGAATCAGAAGGGGCAGCCTGTTCTGTAGCAGAGCAGTCACAAGAACAGGAGGGGGAAGAGACTGAAATCATAAATGGGTCAGAAACCACCTGATCCCTATCGCTAAGTGAGCAGCAGATACACTAAAATATTTTGGCCGTCAACCAGGTGAACTAATTCTCACCTGGCTATTCTGATGCTGGGATATTGTGTCCAGTGGTCAGGAATTAGAGGGTAAGGAAGCCCAGCAGCTGGGATCCCTTGCTAATGATAAGGCTATTGACAAAGGGATTGGAAAAAAGGCCAGAGTCCTCAGTCTTTGGCAGTGACTCCTGTCAAGTGTGAAGAACAAGTATCCCTTCAAGGAAGAACTTGCAAATTCCCAAAGCAAATGGACCACCATTGAGGGAGGTATCCAGAATCTGAGGGAATTAGCTGTGTTGAAGGTCATCTATAACAACCTGGATAACGGCCAGGCACCCACAGACCCAGATGAAATCCAGTGCATTCAGTCCATGTGGCAAAAGTTTGTACAAAATGCACCAACGTCATACACCCACACCCTGGTGATAATGAGCTGGACAGACATGGAGGCACCAACTATAGATGGACTGGCCAGACAACTCTGAGAATACGAAGATAGTCTTGCTTCCTCCATGCAGGCCTGCATTTCAGCTGTGGACAGACTGACCCAAAAAATGTAGAAGGAAGCCAAGAAGGGTAGGTCTTCCTTACACTCTCCAACCAAGGCCTCAGCTAGTAAGAGTCAGTCTTTTTCTGTTCAAGGGAAAGGGTACCAGTGGCGCACACTGTGTGCAAGCCTGTGGTTCTTCCTGCATAACGAGGGGGACGACATGAGGAAGTGGGATGGTGAACCTACCTGGAGACTAGAAGCTTGGGTACAGGAACTTCAAGGAAACACAACAGCCAGAAAGCATCCATTCAGGAAAATTACTGCTCCAATGTCTGTTGGGCAGAGTAGGACTGGTTGTACTTTTGACTCTGATGAAGGGACTTCTGATTTGCAGTTACAAAAATCAAGTAATGAAGACTCCGACCTAGGGGGGCCCTGCCTTTGGCCAGGCAGAGGAAAGGGACAGCCAGGTTTAGTGGACTGTGAGGATTCAATGGTCTGGCATATCATCCCCATGGGAGTATAAAGCTCTAGTGGACTCCAGTGCACCGTGTACTTTAATACCATCAGATTACAAAGGGACAGAATCCTTCTGTATTTCTGAAGTAACGGGTCAATTCCAAGAACTGTCTGTGTTGGAGGCTGAGGTAAACTTAACTAGGAATGAGTGGCAAAAGCAACCTGTTGTGACTGGTCCAGAGGCTCCATGTATTCTTGGCATAGACTACCTCAGGAGAGGGTACTTCAAAGACCCAAAAGGGTACCAGTGGGCTTTTGGTATAGCTGCCTTGAGTACAGAGAAGATTAAACAGCTGTCTAGCTTGCCTGGTCTCTCAGAGGATCCATTTATCATGGAGTTGCTGTGGGTTAAAGAACAGCGGGTGCCAACTGCTGCCATGACAGCGCACTGGCAACAATATCACACCAATCAAGACTCCCTGGTTCCCATCCATAAGCTGATCTGGCGACTGGAGAGTCAAGAAGTAATCAGTAAGACTCATTCACCCTTTAATAATCCCATATGGCCAGTGCAAAAATCTAATGGAGAGTGGAGTCTAACAGTGGATAATCAAGGCCTGAACAAAGTCACACCGCCAATGAGTGCTGCCGTACCAGACATACTAGAACTCCAACATGAACTAGAGTCAAAGGCCACCAAGTGGTATGCAGCAATTGGTATCACCAATGCATTTTTCTCAATCCATCTGGCTGCAGAGCGCAGGCCACAATTTGCTTTCACACAGAGGGGCATTCAGTACCCCTGGAATCAACTGCCCCAGGAGTGGAAACACAGTCCTACCACTTGTCATGGATTGATACAGACTGCACTGGCACAAGGTGAAGCTCCCAAACACCTGCAGCTTATTGATGACATGATTGTGTGGGGCAACACAGTGAAGGAAGTGTTTTAGAAGGGGAGAAGAATAATCCAGATTCTTTTGAAAGCTGGTTTTGCTATAAAACAAAGTAAGGTCAAAGGACCTGCACAGGAAATCCGGTTTTTAGGAATAAAATGGCAAGATGGGCGTCATTATATCCTAATGGATGTGATCAGTAAAATAACAACTATTTCTCCACCAACTAACAAAAAAGAAACACAAGCTTTCTTAGGTGTCATAGGTTTTTGGAGAATGCATGTTCCAGGTTATAGTCTGATCATAAGCCTTCTCTATCGAGTGACCTGGAAGAAGAATTACTTTGAGCGGGATCCTGAGCAGCAACAAGCCTTTAGACACATTAAATGGGAGATAGATCATACAGTAGCCCTTGGACCAGTCTGGACAGGACAAGATGTGAAAAGCATGCTTTACACCTCAGCCAGGGATAATGGTCCCATCTGGAGCCTCTGACAGAAAGCACCTGGAGAGACTCAAGGGTTTTGGACCCAGGAATATCAAGGATCTAATGCCCATTACACTCCAAATGAAAAGGAAATATTAGCAGCATATGACGGAATTTGAGCAGTTTCAGAAATAGTTGGTACCTTGATTGTCTGTGCTCAGTTGGGCCCCCTCTACGCATCATACAACTGATCCTACGTGGAGTAAGTGGGTTGCAGTGATAACACAACGGGCTCAAATGGGAAATCCTTATCGCCTGTGAATCCTGAAGGTAATCATGGACTGGCCAGAGGGATGAAATTTTGGAGTGTCGCCAGAGGAGGTGACTCATGCTGAAGAGGCTTCTCTGTATAATAGATTACCAGAAAATGAAAAGCAGTATGTCCTATTTACAGATGGATCCTGTCACATTGTGGGAAAAAATTGAAGGTGGAAAGCTGCTGTGTGGAGTCCTACATGACAAGTCACACAAACTGCTGAAGGACAAGGTAAATTGAGTCAGTTTGCAAAGGTGAAAGCCATGCAGCTGACTTTAGATGTTGCTGAACGAGAACAGTGGCCAGTATTTTACCTCTGTATTGACTCATGGCTCGTGGCAAATGCTCTGTGGGGGTGGCTACAGCAATAGAAGCAGACCAGCTGGCAGCACAGAGGTAAACCCATCTGGACTGCTGAATTATGGCAAGATATTGTTGCTTAGGTAGAGAACTTCGTTGTAAAAGTATATCATGTAGATGTTCACATACCCAAGAGTTGTGCCACTGAAGAACATCGAAACAATGAGCAGGTGGACCAGGCTGTTAGAATTGAAGCAGCTCAGGTGGATCTGGATTGGGAACATAAGGGTGAGCTATTTATAGCTCAATGGGCCCATGACACATCACGACATTTAGGAAGGGATGCAACATATAAATGGCGTTGTGATCGAGGGGTGGACTTAACTATTGATGTCATTGAACAGGTTATTCATGAATGTCGAATGTGCGTCATAATCAAACAAGCTAAGCAACTAAAGCCTTTTACGTATAGAGGACGATGGCTGAAATATCTATATGGGGAAGCCTTGCAGACTGATCATATCATGCTACCACGAACCTGCCATGGCAAGCACCATGTGCTTATGATGGTGGAAGCAACTATTGGATGGTTGGAAACATACCCTGTGACCCACGCCACTGCCTGGAATATTATCTTGGGCCTTGAAAAACAAGTATTATGGTGATATGGCACCCCTGAAAGAATTGAATCAGACATTGGGACTCATTTCCGAAACAACTTCATAAACACCTGGGCCATGGACATGGCATTGACTGGATGTATCACATCTCCTATCATGCACCAGCCTCTGGGAAAACTGAACAATACAATAGACTGTTAAAAATTACACTGAGAGCAATGGGTACTGGGACATTCAAGTACTGGAATACACATTTAGGAGAAACCACTTGGCTAGTTAACACTAGACGATCTGCCAGTCGACCTGGCCCTGCCTGATTAAAACCCCTGTGCACTGTGGAAGGGGTTAAGATCTCTGTAGTACATATCAGGAACTTGTTGGGAAAAACAGTCTGGGTTATTCCTTCCTTTGGAAAGGGTAAACCTATTTCTGGGATGGTTTTTGCTCAAGGACCTGGGTGCACTTGGTGAGTAATGCAGAAGGATCGGGGAGTCTAATGTGTACGTCGAGGTGATTTAATCCTGGGTGAAAATAATCCATGATTTGTGTGCAGATTATGGGAATTAGTATAGTAGGAAGTCTTTGTTGCTAGCCAGGCTAGGAACAAGGGGAGTTCTTCGCAATATTAAACCCTATAACCTGGCCCAAAGGGACCAGGGCTGTATATTGTAATGGATATACTTTTAAATTGTTGTAACCTATGATTTGAGTTGCATGTTATAGCAATTACTGTAGCAGAAACCACCTGAACCAATGGAGGACAAGTCTTACAAGAAGCAGTGCAAGTGCAACAGTGACCTGACCTGGGCTGGCTTTGGTGTCCAATAACTCCACACAACACACCACCTCTCCTGTCCTGAGTGATCACCATAACAGATGGAGCACCAAGTCATGGGCTAAATGAACTCAGTGAACATTTGTGGGCATTTGTGGACATTTCTGGACATTTTACAGCAGTCATACATAGATTATGAGAATGATATCTGTGTATTATATCAAAGGATGGAAAGAGGGGTGGTGGTTATTGAGGGTGTATTGGATAGTGTGGGACCTCAGCATGACATAAATGATATGGAAAAAGGGGTGGAGAATGTGCTGGTTTTGACTGGGATAGAGTTAATTTTCTTCATAGTAGCTAATATGGGACTATGTTTTGGATTTGTGCTGGAAACAGTGTTGATAACACAGGGATGTTTTCGCTGTTACTGAGCAGTGCTCACACAGAGTCAAGACCTTTTCCTGCTTCTCACACCACTCCACCAGCGAGTGGGCTGGGAGTGCACAAAAAGCTGGGGGGAGACACAGCTGACCCCAACTGATGAAAAGAATATTCCATAGCATATGACATCATGCTCCGCAATAAACTAGGTGGAAGGTTGGCCATGCAGGCCACTGTTCGGGGACTGGCTGGGCATTGGTTAATTGGTGGTGAGCAATTGTTTTCATTTGTATCACTTTTCTCTCTTGGGTTTTATTTCTCTCTCTTTGTTATTTTCTTTTTCATTACAATTTATTTTATTTTATCTTATTTCAATTATTAAACTGTTCTTACCTCAACCCATGAGTTTTCTCACTTTTACCCTTCCAATTCTATTTCCCTTATCCTGCTGCAAGGGGAGTAAGCAAGTGGCTGTGTGGAGCTTAGTTGCTGGTTAGGGATACTCAGTGTATGTGATATACATACAAGGTTGGGTCCTTTCTTTCATTGCAAAAGGCAGACATAACACTAATGACTTTGAGGAGCATCTCTGGAGGTACCCCACAAATGCAGATGCCGGTCCATTGCTGTGTGTTTGTACATCCCCCCTGCCCCAGGGTGGTCCCAGCAGTGCTATGGTACTCTACAGCCGATCAGACTGAAAGGACAAGACCGGCCCAAATCTGTAGGATGAGAAACTCATGTCTTCCAAAAACACACATGAGAAGAACAAACTGTTTGTTCGCTTCAGTCTCTTCCTTAAAGCTGTGCTCCAGAATGTGGAGGCTGGAAAATTGCCTAAGGTAAAAGAAATCTGTGTCAGCTGACAGATGATGAACTCCTTGTTCAGAGACATGGGACCAAAATCTGTGGAGACTTATGGTGCAAAGGGAGTCATATGGAGCCAAATCCACAAACGTCAGAGTGGGGCTGGGCATCTGGGCAGAGATCAGTTAAGCGTGGAGGAGGCTGTTTTACTTAACTTTTGTCTGGTCTCTTCACCTCATGTTTTCCTTCCTCCATTTCAGTTTCAGTCGCTTCTCATTCTACTATTCAAGAACAAGTTTCAAGAAATAATATTTAAGCATAATCTTTGTCTCCTTCCCACCTGTACAAGCCACTAAGTTTGGTCTTAATCTTGCTGCTCAAGCATCCTTTGGGGTTATTCTGTCAAATTTTAACAAATCTTTGAATTAAAACTCAAAATAAATTTTAAATCAAACAAAGAAGGAAGGTACTGAATCCTGACCCTATCTTCTTTAATCCCAGTGTGTAGCATATTGCTATGCAAGCACACAGACATAGCTCATGTAGCATGAAGTCAGTGAAACACCAATTTAACAAACCCCTGGAAGGGAATTATTCCTATATGCTAATTAGTAATGAAGATTAATGGAAGAACCACAGCATAACCCAAAAACTTATAGGAACTGGACTTTGTCCCAATTCTTCTGTAATTCAGGCACCTGTTCAACTTTCTGCAGAAGTAGCCCTGTTGTACTTGATAAAACTATCTTTGGGCTTTGGATTAAATACACGCACATTAAAACTAGAACCTGAATCCCTGGCATCAAAAATAGCTGTTTTTACCACACTATCAGTGAAGACAGGCTGGGTTTGAAGCTTTTTCATATGTTTGTTTTAATTTGGTTTTTTTTTGTCTGACCTTAAAACAAAATTATTCACAATTCTTTTGGAAGAAATAAAAAATCAGCACCAATTCAATATATTTAGCACTCTATCAGATTGGAGAACTACTTCCTTTAACTGCTGTGGGTGGAAAAACCACATGCTTTAGCCCACATTTCTCACACAGTTAATAAGTTAGGCTTTTTGCATAGGCAAAGTGGTCCTAAGTCAACGGAAGAACAATGTTATATGGTTAATAAAATTAATGAAGTAGAGATCTCTCTCCTCTATGGGCCCCAAAACAACAGGAAACAATGGCTCCTTGTGACAGGTCATCACTGAGCCTTCTGACAGGAGAAGAAGGAAGCATGAAGAAATGTCCCATTTTCCTCCAGATGAGTCCATGACTGGACTGTCAGTGTCTGAGAGTACTCAGTTTCATGTTCTCATATTTAAATCTTTGGGCAAGAGTGGGAATAAAATAGGTCTTCATTACCCTGGGCAGGACATCAGAGAAAGAGAAGAGTTATTTTCCTTTTTAAGGAAATTTCCTGATCATTTTTCAAGAACAAATAATTGACTTACTTAGATAAAGACTTCTGTTAAAAACCTCTCAATGCTTAATAAAAACTTAACCAAAGAACAGAATATTTGCAGTAAGTAACTTGAAAAATAAAATATTTAATGAAATGTTCTGAATGCTTACACTTTGTGGGATTTTTACATTTCACAAGATTTTCTTAAAATGTATAATGCTTTCTAGCTCATTGCAAACACTTTTTTTTAATCTTTTGTTTACTGAAAGACCTCTTCTCTGGGAAATACAGGTCAATACTAGGATTTCATTAAATGTTTTGGTTAAAATATTGTCAAGGAAAAAGGAAAAAATTAAACTTGAAAAAAAGGTCACAAGGTAATAATTTCTGTAAATAAAAGACTTTTCAAAAGGACTGCTTTTAACAGTAGCAATATCAGGAAACTTCTGACTTTGTCTATTCACAATCAAATTTAAAATGCATCTGAAGAAGAATTAGCCAAATTACATTAAGTTGAAAAACACCAATCAGAAGGGTACATGAAATTAACTAAAACTGATTTTCATTATAAGACTCCATTGAAAAAATTGTATTATTTACTGTTTAAATAGTCCAAGAAGTCAGGTAAGATTTCCACAGTAATTGTACTATTTTCTCCACTTTTTCCGTTTTGCACAAAGAAAAACAACAGATTTTTAAGACACTGGCAGAAATAGCAGGGCTGTCATCAAATCAGTCAAGATATGAAAAGATCATGTTCTATTTTGTAAGTGCAGTGTATCTCTCTCAAACTCCCCACTGTGCAGACCTGTGGTGGCTGGGTCAAGGATATTTGAGAAGTGTGCTAAGCATCATTATGCCTATACACAGAACCTTACCACAAAATTGAACTCCAAGTATTTTGGGGAGAAACAGCAATACTTGCATCTAATATTGACCCCATGATGATATTTCTGCAGTGATTTAGTATTCTAATTCTATTTAGTATTCTGCAGTCATTTAGTAGGAGACCACAGAGATCTTTATCAGCTGTGGGTTTATTCAATTTCTATATCAAAATGAATAAAACCTGCATCAGCACAATCTGCAGCAATGGCAGCTTTCTCCCGGGGCTTCGTCATGGTAAAAGCAGGGAGGGATGCTGTTTCCCCCATGAAGGTACAGGTCACCTGAGATAAGGGCTTATGTTCCCTAGTGTGCTGACATCCGACAGAGACAGGTGCTTTCACAGCTTCCAGCAGCACTACTACCTGCCTGGAATTTGCTGATCAGACTGATCCCATAAGAAAAGTAGAGCTATTTTCTGGGAACAAGGCAGTGCTTTCCAGACTAAGAGCATAAAAAAGAAAGTTGTCTGTGTGTCTTTTGCATGGGAGAGCAGGCCTGCCACCACCACCTCCTGAATTTAACTGGTGCCAGGTTGGGAAGTCTGCCAGCTTGCACACCTGGAGTGGCAGGTAGGATGTGTCATGCAACACTGTCCAACTTGTACCTGTTTTACTTCGGAGTCTGTTCTGCTTCATCAGGTAAAGTCAAGTCTCCTTGTTATCCTTCACAAGCAGTTTTAGCTCTGTCTGTACTTGCCTTTTAGCGACAGAAATCTGATATTCTTTTATGAATATATATTTATTTACTCATTTGAAAGATTTATTTTAAAATTGCAGTTTCTTTCCCACTAACAGAAGATGAGTTATCTGGTCAGTGGGAGCAGGTGTTTGTAATTCAGGCAGAACGTAAATGTAGAAATGTTTGTGAATATGGCCCTTAGATTATATCACTCGGCATAACTGTGTTTTGACTTCTTTTTCCTGTCTGAGTAATGAGGCTAATGTACTGATTTTGCTCCAGTAAGGGGTTTGCTGTTGATTTTACCAAGCACAGTATCAAGGTCCAGGTATGCTGTTATGTTTCAATCATTCACTTAATGGTAGGTCAAAGTCTCTTAAGTTTGGGTTTGCTTTTTCTAGGTCAAAAAACCATGTTGCCCAAAAAACTTCTTGTAGCCCGAAGGCCATCTGGGTTAAAGCTTGTGACAGGTGAACCAGAAGCATGACTAAGTAGCCACAGACAGAGAAGTTAAGGCTTTGAATAACAGTTTGAAAACTATCCTTACAAAAAAACACTTCTGTGTATTGGTGTACTTGCTGCAGTCTTTCAGAGGCTGGTGAAGGAATTGTGAGTCACAGCATTTGTTTTGACTTAAAGCTCTCTGCAGTGCATTTTACATTATACGGTGAAGGTCTTATATCCCAAACGACACCTTCCACCCCTACTGTCCCATACAAATGTCCAGAAAAGGAATAATGTGAATACTGGCCCATAAGTAACTCCAGCCAGCGTGTCGATCCCCACAGCGTTGATGCAGGTGAGCACACAAGCAGGAGAGATGGAGCTAGATAGGGTTGTTCAAAATCCTGCTTCCCTTTGTTGTTAATGGGAGGGGCTGGATGCTACATACCCTTTTAAAGACTGGGTCGTCAGTATATCATGCTGGCACCATCATCTAGAAGATGGCAGTGGGATTTCACATTTGACACCCAGCAGGGCTGTGTGCCAAGTTGTATGCATCACTGTTGCTCACACTGCTGCTTTAAACTGCAAGAGAATATGGGAAGTTAAAACTTGACCTTTGGGTAAAACAAATGGAGCTTTTCATCAAAAGATGCATTATGACTTTAAACTCCAACAGGGGATGTTCAGACTGGACATTAGGAAAAAATTTTTCACAGAAAGAGTGGTCAGACAGTGGAATAGGCTGCCCAGGGAGGTGGTGGAGTCACCATCCCTGGATGTGTTTAAGGGTCGTTTAGATGAGATGCTGGGGGATATGGTGTAGGGGAGAACTTTGTAGAGTAGGGCTGATGGTTGGATTCGATGATCCCAAGGGTCTTTTCCACCCTGAATGATTCTGTGATATCCACAAAAAAAGAGCCTATGGTCTCTTGCTAAAAGGGTGACTGTTTTAAAGAATAGTTATATTTATTTCCTAAAGCTTTCTGTGTTTCATTCCCTCTGAGAGTGAGGGTCTTGAAGTTGTATTTAGCTCAAAAGATTTATCTCATGATTAAATGAATCTCATCTGCTGTCATTCCTAATGCAAACAACTTTTTTATTTTTCCTGATATAGGCAAATTGTGTCAGGCAGAATGTCCTTTTCTTTTATCTTACAGAACCTATGTTAACAAAAGAATACTTTCTGGAAGCTTTTTTGATTGAAAAAGAAAAGAACAGATTAAACCCTACATAAATGTTATGACTCATGGAAAACAAATAAAGGTATCTCTTTATGGACTATCAGGCTTCAGGTTACAAAAATTATTGCTAGTTTTTATTAAACCTGCATGCATGACCACAGTCATGGTTGGGATATAATAGTAAAAATGTAAACAGGAAGGTTGATCTTGCAAATACTGTAGCATAGGGCTCATTCCCCACCTGTGCCTTCCTGCTAGGGAACTGCTTAATGTCTTTGCTAATAAAAGCACTCAGTTCCCAGGAAGGAATCTTTCTTCTCCATAACTAGCAACAAGATTTAATGCATTATAGATACCTTTTTATGTCTTTATTGTCATAGGAAAAGAGAAATCACAGGCATTGAATTAGTGCAGTTAAAATAGACTGATTCAGAAAATTGTTTCCTATTTTCTGCTGACTTTTCCTCTTTTCACACTTTATGTTGTCTCTGTTGTAGTACTGTAGAATCACAAATCACCCATGGACTACCACCAAGAAGTTTAAAATCTAAGATACAGAACCCCTTATCTAATTCTCTCTGCCACATAACATCAGATGATGCCCAGACTGCCCTCTTTAACTACAAATACATTGGAAAGAAATACTGACAATAGTGGTATAAATACAGAAAAAAGTCACAGGCTCCAAACACTTTGCCTATGAACGTTTATTTTTAGCATGTATATATAGCAGTCTTTCAATTCCATTCATTTAAGAGTTCCCAGCTGAGTCACTGACTGAAGCATGAACTTAACTGCCAGGAAGCCTCTGGATATCTGTGTGAAGAGGCTAAAATTCAGTGCCTGCACCTTGAACTACACTTAACCCCCAAAGACATGTGGGATGAATCCAACCTCTACAAATCAGTTTTTTTCCCTTCGGTGACCTCATTAGGTAATAATGTCAAGTTGAAATGTGTTTCTTCCATATTTTCCTTAGTTTATGGCATATTTTCTATCCTAACAGCATTTCTTAAAACACACAGAGTGGGTTTGTTCCTGTTCCTCTGTATCGGGAGTACTCTGGAAAGTGAGGTTACACCTTAAATCTCAGAAGGACATGTCTTCCTTATGTGTTTGAAACAAGTGGATTTTGTTTATTCCAAGTCCCTGTTCTGACTTTCTGGCAAAGAAGGACAGAAGGTAGTACCACAGACTCCAACCTTTATATTCCTATGTATGAATACTTGAACATGATGTCAATGTAGTTTGTAGTAGGTTATTAAATACCCTGTCAGAGTTGTGTCTTCTAACTTCTGACTCTAATTGTTAGCTGTATTGTTTGCATCAGTCCTCAGTTCCCACCTGGAGTCTATCCCTGTTGAAAACTGGTGTCTAAGACAAATGGACAGATTCTTGCCACCAGAAATCTCTCTCGCTCTCTCACCTTTGACTATAGTGGGAGTCTAGATACTAGACTGAATTAGATATCTCACTTTTAGGTAAATGAGGTAGACCCCACAGTAGGTATCTTCAATTGTGAACATTGAGAAGACCCAGCATGGGACTCAAGCTGTGCAAAAGTCCAGCTGTGCAGAAGTCCAGCTGTGCTGTCATTGCAAGCGATTAACCTTAGAAGACGTGTTTGACTTGAGAGGGACAGTGATTTCATATATCATTAAAATCAAATTCTGCCCAGTTCTGCTATCAATAGTACATGGGAAAGCAAAGTATAAATAACCCTTCACATGGGTTTGAATGCCTTGCACATCGTTTACACTCGATATAATGTCAGCAAGAATTTGTCCATTAGTGTGCAGTGAGATAATTGCACATTTACATTTATAGAATTGCAGGAGAGCTGAAGTGAACTGATTTGATTTTATTGTAAATATATAAGCTAAAGTCTTCTAGATATATCCTGAACTTTACGCTTGAGAATAACTGTGTTTTGAGCATAGAAGTTCTACATTTGAGGTTGCCTGTAAGACAAATTTGTAGTTCTAATTAAGACTGCTGAAACCAGAGTAATACTAAATAATAATAATAATAATAATAATAATAATATTAGGGCAAAGAAATTTGGCTCCAGATGGTTTTAAAAGAAATTGGCAAATTAGTAGAGAAGGCAGAGATTACTTCTAATGCAAAGAAACAAATCATGCAGTACATCTGTAACTTTAAAATAGCAGGAAGAAAAGGGAAATTATCTTTTATCAAAAGATAAAAATAATTGTTTGAGAAAACCAAGACCCATCACTGTACCAAAGCCCACCACTGTCTGATATTCTGATTAAAAAGCATTCCTTAACTTGCACACTTTCTTAAATTAACAAGTGCTAGATTTTTTCAATATAATACAGTTTGGAAAAGGAGATAAAAACGTTTTAATCAATACAGTACAATAATTGTCCTTAACACTTTTGTTCTTAACACTAGATGTAAATACAAATTGTAGTGTCTTTCAGGTCATACTCTGCTTCACCAATACCACAATACTGCACCACTATGTGACAAAGAGTAACATTAAAATAGGAGAAACTTGTAAAATTTTCAATTAAATTTTGAAAATCTGAAACGAATATATCCTAAAAAATTGTCCAGAAATTCAACTTGAAAATTCCAAAATAACAGAATGAAAATAACATTTGAAAATGTCAAGCTTTCTTGTGAAAAAGGAGTGGCTTTGACCAATCTGAGATGAGTAATAACCATTTAGAATTTTTTTTTTTGTTTACTAGGCCACAATTTCTAATTATTCAAACATATTACAGAAACGTATTTATACCAATGGTCAAACCATTTTTTCCTTTGACTTTTTAGAATTCATTATCAGCAAGAGTAAAGACTACTTAAATTGCATAGTCCTCCTTCTGCTCTCTGGCTGCACAATGGCAGTGCTTGGTAGAGGAGGACTCTGTTTTGGGAGAGAAAGGGGTGATGTGAGATAGAAGAGACAAGTACAACTCTGCAAGGCTGTTTGCCCCCAGTTTTGTCCTTTTCTCTTTCTTATGGCCAATGCAACCCAATTCAGCCCAGAAGTTTCCCAGCCTTAGGCTGGGTGGGAAGTCAAAATTCAGACAAATTAATAACAGCATGGGTAAAATGGACAGGAATAACTTATTGTTTTTCCTAATACAAGAACACAGGCACATCCAGTCTATTAGTAGGTTTCAACAAAAGGAGTACTTTCACATGATGTATAATTATACCATTGTCATAGTTGAAAAGCTGAAAAGTATAAATAAGTTCATTAAAAAAAGTCCTGAAACGTTACTTCACACCATTTATACCCTATGAACTCATGAGGTCTCTAGGATTCATATTGCTCAGAGAAAATCTGGGGGGCAGTTGCCAGTACATCCACCTTGCTCTGTTCTCTTTCCCCAAGGATCCACTGGTGTCAGTTGCTGGAGACATGGTACTAGGCAAAATGACCCAGTAGAGCATCTCTCATGTTCTTAAGCTGGCGTGCTTGTTGTCAGAAAAGAGAATAAACAATTCTCTCATAATTATTAATACAAATAAGCAAGGGATTTTTTTCCACTGTGCAATTCCTTTCCCAAGTACTATGCAACTCTAGTGCTGGAGCCAGCATAAGCCCAGGTGTACTGCAGCCAGCTGGGTGAGCACCGTGCACTTGTGGCATGTAAATGCCTGAAGTGC
This sequence comes from Strix aluco, assembly GCF_031877795.1. NCBI lineage: Eukaryota > Metazoa > Chordata > Aves > Strigiformes > Strigidae > Strix > Strix aluco. The sequence continues at coordinate 92,661,518 of NC_133933.1, forward strand.
TGGATAACTCTCAGCACCACACAATGTAAGGATGAGGTCAAACTCCTGAAGAGCCGGTGGAAAGAAAGGTAATCACAAATTCCTGCTCCCTCATATCTGAGAGTCTAAGGGTATGAAGTGTCCTGAAAAAGGCTCCTGCGACGAGTAGTGGAGAAAGCAGCCAGAAAAGGCAGGAGACTGATGGGGTGAGGGGAATCGCCAAAGCCTGATGGTCTTCTAATGAGACGGGGAGATCTAGAAGCAATGTGGATGGATAAAGCAGAGACATCTCGGACTGAAATGGGAGGGGAGAAGGGTAAAAATCAAAGAAAAAAACCCCAAACATTGTGTTGGAGAGAACCTAATTACTTAGTTTGGGTGCTTGCAGCTGGGTATTGGGGAATAAGCACACCAATTTATAAGCGAAAGGCAGTCTGTCCAATCTTCTCCAGTACCTTCCAGTGATACAGCAAATAGGACAATACTTGATGTAGAAGCACTGTGACCTTTTCTACTTCACTTTGCCCCACCAGGCACCTCTGAACTTTACTCTGTCACGCAGCAAACTCACCTCCTATCTCACATCTAGGACCAGAAAGCCCCCGTATTTAGATTATTTTAGACCTGTAGAGAGATTATGGGATTCTTCACTCCAAGCAGACACCCCCTCTCGTTGCAATGGGAGGAACCAGCCCAAAGAGCCACCACAACTGCTGATAGGTCAGTCGGGGCTTTCAATCAACATAAATGGGAATCAGAGAGGCACAGCTGCCAGCTCTGATCCCAGGGTCCCAGTGTAACCCATGGCAAGTCACTCTTGGAAACTCTTTGGCTTGTCCATAGCTGAAGAAGAAGAGTTAAAAAGTCCTTATGCTGCATCAAGTCAGCCTGGTAGGCCAAAAGTGTTCCCTTCTGCCTCATGAGCCCCAAATCATCCAGATGAAGGGGTGCCTCACCTGAACAGATGCGATGAGCTCCTGCCTCAGAAGAACGCAATTAGCAACCTGCCTGTGATGCACGACTGAGTCATTATCTAGCTTTAAGTCCCATTTAAAAGTTTGGGTTTTTTTCAAGTCGCATCATAGTGGGACTCCACATCAGTGAGGCTGTCCTTATAATGCTGGACTTGATTACCTGCAGTCTCCTTTTTATCAAATCTGAAGTCTTTTAGTTATATAGCTGTATTTTAGATCAGTTAGTGGTCTGCTCTTTTAGCCTGTATGATTTATAAAAAGACAAATTCATCTTTAATTACAAAGGCAAAAATATTCACACTGTTTTTATGAAGCTTGGTTCAAAACTGTTTTTCTCGATGAAATTACAAGATGAAAAACTGAGCCTCTGCTATGAAGGGTTGACATAACTTTAACTACTGGGCTGTTTATAAGAGTTACTGTAATGAACTGATTCCATTTATCTGGTTATGGCTTGCTACATATAGGGATTTATAAGATTTCAAAGATGCAAAACCTGGACAAGACAGTCCAAGCTTAGTGATGTAAAAACTTTTTTGCACACAAGTACATGGTAAAAGTATGTGGTGTTATTTGAGGCTCCATTTATTTCAAGCATTCAGAACACTATGATATATCTTAGCCTGAAAACACCAGACATATTTCTCACACGTTAATTAACTATAACTGTTTGTTTGTTTATTTTTTTAAAGGAATGACTATTTAGATGGTCTATATAAATAGTTTCATTTTCAGCTGCACTCACTGATGTTCATGGGAAAATCTCTTCTGGAAGTAGTCTATATACACACATTCAAAACATATTTAACCATGTAACTTCAAGTATCTCCTTTTAAAAACACTGGCTGATCTCTATCAGCTCTTGAAGGTGGAGATCTCTTAAGAAAAGTATTTGCTTCCAAAGAATTTCTGATATAAAGCAAAGGCTGACCGGGATGGTGCAAGAATACTATGCACCTTTTACATATGGTAGTTTCCATCACAGGACTCAAGAGCTGCCTTCACAGAGGCATAAGGAAGCAGATATCAGGAGTGAGGCAATTTACCAAGTCAGACAGTGAAACTACAGTTGAGATAGTCCTGAAGTCCACATCTCCCAAGTCCTCCATCCACACTGAATCTTAGATATGCTCAGAAGACAGACTAGTTGCAAAACGTAGACGTAGTTGACTCAAAAATGCTTCATAACAAATGACAATTTCATCAAAATTTTGATTCAAAGGGAGAAAAAAGGGAAAATGTTCAGCAATATTAAATCAAGGTATTCCAATATTTGCAGAATTTTGAGTTTTCATTTCCTTCCTTTTGTTCTGAGTTTCTTTATTTTCTTTTTAAAGTATGGTTAAGTACATGCTACATATACTGTTACAATTAAAAGAACAAAACTGAAATGAAATGTTTTGGTTGACCTGAAGAAAAGTCCTCTTTTTTTTCTTCTCAGTTCTGAAATGTGAAACTTCAGTCCATACCAGCATGAAAACAAAAATCAAAATAAAAATCTCAACTCCTCCAAAAAGCAGGTCTCTGATTTGCACAGTACTCCCTTTATTTACTTGCATTTTCTACCACCCTCTCCACAGATGCTCTTGCTAGATATCAGCACAAAAAACCTAACCTTCAGCAGAGCTACCTTTACTTCTGAAATTACTCTTTGCCTGGAAGAAATATCCTGAATGAAATCTAATTTGAAAAGCATTCTCCCACTTAAAACTGCTGATTGGCAGCATAAGAAAAGAGAAAACAGAAAAGATGGACTGATTGACTAAAGTGGTGGGTTTTTTTCATAAGGGTTTCTGTAAAGGAAATTAATTACTATTTTGGCTATGATTTAGAGATCAGCAGTCTCAAACTTTGAACAGATGTGTAAGAACTGATAATAAACTGAATCAGAGAATCAAAAAGGATAAAAAAAAATTTGAAAGGAACCTCTGGAGATTTAGTCCAATCCCCCTGCTCAAGCAGGGTCAACTATCACAGGTTGTCCAGGATAGTGTCCAGCTAGGTTTGGAACGTCTCCAGGAATTAATACTTCACAGTGTCTCTGAAGAAAGTATCAGGAGGTCCCTCCTTGATTATCAACCCCACAGACATGAAGCTCTGCACGTCAAAAGGAAGCTGAAATTTAAATACTTCAACAATTTATGTAAATGGATAACATGGAAGCAGTCCTAAATATCTATTTTATCAGTCAGCTTTAAGATGATTTATTTATATTTTGGCAGATGTAGACTATCTATTTTTAGCTTTTCATAAAATCTATTTCAGAGTGCTCATAATCTTTACTGTGTTGCCCTGTTTAGCTTTCCAGGACTGTGTCTGTGTTAAAAAAAAAAAAAAAAAAAAAAAAAAGAAGTAGCTGTAGCATTATTATTTTTGGAAACATGTATAAACCAGAAGGTAAGATCAGTGTTATGGTCCCAAACCTCAGAAATGCACTTACAACCAATTTTCCAGCAGATGATTAAAAACATGTTAATCAACAACATGTTGGATTTGACTGAATGCCGCTTGGCTGCACATAAAATATTACTGAATGAGTTGAGCAAATTTAAATTTATAAATATTTGTATAATCTTATGAGAACATGCAAACCCTTCACCTGCCATGGATTTAGGTTAGCCTCCCTTGTTCAACTTGTTAGAAACAAACATCAATATTAAGGATCAGTCATTCTCCTTTTTCTCTCTTTTTTTTTTTTTACTCCTTTTAAATCTAAGTTCTCTTATTTCTCCTGTTCAACAGCTTTACGTCCAGAGCTCCACTGAAGAAATTTGCACCCATTTAACTGTGACAGAGTGACTAGTAAACTTCACTAACATCTGTGTGTTTTACATCAGCCCAATTTATACCTTATGGAAATGCTTTAGCTCAACTAAGAAATATCCCAGAAAATTAGGCTAGATTGAGTTAAATCAATGGAAATAGCTGCATTCAATCTAGTTTATATTGCTGAGTCAGAATTTGTGCCACTAGCAGGGGAAGGGAGCTTACTATTTTTTCTAAAGAAACAATCTGAGTTACTGATTCATTAAGGAGATAAAATGAAACCTGTATAAGTAATCACTTTTATTAGCCAATACCCTGCACTAAAGCACTGCAAAACATGCAGTCCATATCTTCAATATAAAAAAAGTTTTCTTTTCCTAGTGATATCTCTGAAGTTTACCATCTTAGTCTAAAAACCTTGTGAAGACCAAACACAAATAATTTTTACTTTCATGTAGTTTGACAGCTATGCCACACTTAGCCATTACGTTAACTAGTTCGACGAGCTCAAAAAGATCTTAAAAATAACCTTGTTTGCTACTGGAAGGATAGACAGAAAGATAAACTAGGCTTCTGATATGCAATCCTGACCTCCAGCTAATTAGAACACCTTAAGATCATACCAATAAATATTTTCTAGATGACATCATACATGTTTTCAAGGTCATCTGTACCTGTGTTTTCACTGAGGTCTTTGCTTGCAGCTGTAGTGCTTTTTTGAAGGGATTCCCCCAGTTCTGCAGCTTCCTGCACATTGGTGCAATTTTGGTGCAATCACAGCAGATTTTCTTCAGAGGCACCAGCCTGGAAGGTGTGCTCAGGGGGTGGCAGCAGCGCTCCCACCTGTGGGGGGACATAGGGCCCAAAGCGGTGATCAGCAGCATGGACAGTTTCAAGACACATGTAAGGAGGTGACCTTTTCTGCAAGGGACTGGATGAAATCTAGTCCGCAGGGAAAACCCAGAACCACCAGCAGTGTAGATGTGAGGACTCATCACCAGCTGCTTCTTTGCCCTGAATCATTCTTGCTGTGTTGAACCATTTACTAATGCAGGCACAGCCCCTGGAGGTTTCTCAGTAATTAAGACTTGCAATCTAGGCACTCTGGTTCTGTGAATACCACAGGTTTGCTAGCAACCACATGGCCGTTGGTTTTCTGAGGTCTGGCAGGCAGGGGGTAGAACTGCCTCTGGAGATTTCGAGGAGGCTTGTCAGGAGCAGACTACATACATGTCCCAGGTTGAATGTGAGCTTGCTGCAGTATTGTGTCACTCCATCCAGGTCCCTGCCTGACACAGTACTCCTCAGTGATTTTGCACATGGATTGAACTGGACATAAGACAGTGTCTGTCTGTCTTCTATTCTGTCACTGATTTTAAAGACATACTGTTTCAATAAGATCCTGAGAAGCAGCAAGGCTGAGGAGGTGAACATTATCTTTAAAGGACTGTAAACAAGAAGTTATCCTGCTTTCTCAGAGGCCAGGGACATGGATCTGTCACCTAATGCAGACATAACTCCTATTCCTGTACCTCATCAAAGGACCTTAGCACAGGGGCCAGAATTACTGAAGCAGTGCATGGTTTATCTGGGAAAAATTTTGCTCACTGTGAATTTTTGTTTTGTCTGAAAAGTCTCAAAGTTTCTCTTTGATGTACCTAATGATTGGCAGCCTTTCAGTTCATATGCAACATATTTTGATCTGTTGTGCTTGAACGCAGGGGAGACCTTGAATATAGAGACAAAAATGTTCAAAAACCATTAGTAATTTTTAATGCTTCAGCTTTCAAAATTGCAAAGCTTTTTCAGTATGCTTTCATATATCTTGACCAATTATTAAAGGTCAGAACTATTTTTCAGTAGTCTGTATTATCATTTTAATATAGGCAGGTAAATACAGATGAAAAATTCACCTTTTATTTTCCATTAGTACAAAGTCTATTTTTAAATCATTAAGGGATTTGGTTTAAGGCCTTTAGCTAAAACAGTTTATTTACATTTAAGTTTTGTGGCAAAACTTAATTTGATGAAAATACTTTCAGAGACCTAATAAATACCTTAGATTGCTAAAGAATCTGTAATGCTCTCATTACCAAGTTCTTTTGTTTCTCTAATACAAATATTATCTGGAATCTTAAAACAAAAAGTGGTGGTATTAAGCCCAACACCACCTTGCCAAGGATACAATTTTTTTTTTAAAGAAGTCTCGATATCTGTAGCATTCATTTTTTTAAATAACTACTGCCAAGGTTAGTGTCTGCAAAATACCCCTCCTGAGATCTGATGTTTGATCCCAGCAAACAGGAGATTGCTATTTTCATTCCCAAACAGAAATGTAATTGCATTATCATAAAAGTCACATTGCTGTTGGTTGTATTGCAAAAGCCTATGGATGTCCTCTTGACCCCAAAGGTGGCATCTAATGTAAAAGATTTCCAGATAACTGAAATAGCTTCCTCTGCTCATGTCTGCAGGATGAAAGCAGCAAAAATCCCACCATAATTATACTTTGACATCAGTAAAACCATAATTCAAAGTATCTTAAAATGTTAATTTTGTTTTAAGGCCACAGTAAAATAGAGAAAATAGTTATCAGTAAATAGAAACTAAAAGATCATGATCTCACTTACTAGTGTAAAAATCTGGACTTGCCCCAATAAAACCAGTGGAAATATTTCATTATCCAGTGCTGCCACTGGAATCAGAATTGGATCAAAGATTGAAAGCATCTTTTAAAAATCAGAAGCAACAGCAAAACCAAACAGCAAAAATTTTTAGCCTGCTTTCCTAAGGAGAGGAGGCTCACATAAACATGTATCTGCCTGTCTTTCTGTCCCATTCTCAGTACCCTGGAGGCCATTGATCCATTTTAAGGAGATTTAACAAAGCAGTTTTAATTTCAAAGATGCTGTTTTCCTGTCTGTTTTCCTAAAATCAGATGAGGAAGAGAGACCACTACTGCCTGTATGGACCAAGGCCTGGGATGGGTGTCTCTTTGGTGTGCCACATCCACTTGGGAGCTTAGGCACAAGCTGCAGCCTGTGGGCAAACAGGGCTTGGCCAGCTCTGCTCCTCGGGGACTGCTCACACACACACCTTACCATACGCCGAAACCTTTGCTGAAAGCCATGCGCTCCACGAGGGTTTTGGAAGAGCGAGTCCCTGCCCCAGGTAGATGTGTTGCAGTGTAGACAGGCTGTCATGCAACTGCCCAATTTCTCTCCTCTGAGTTGTGCAGAAGTGTTGCATCGGGTGGTGCTACACCAGTGGGCTTCTTGCCCTTCTCTTCCTCCTCCCCCCAGTAAGCTGCCTGGTCTGACACAAAATCTTGTTGTATAAATAAGCACAAGCAGGGATGGAGAAAAGATATTCTTGTTATACCTATTTTATAGCAAGGCTCAGAGTCCCTGAGTTAGACAGGACCTCAAGGGAGAGTCAGCAGCGGAACTGGGAGGTAAATGCAGCACCCCAAATCACACCCTATAACTACAGGTAAATCCTCTCACAAATTGCTTGCTAGCTGCTATGGGAGCAAATAGACTTTTGAGAAAATGGATAAGTGCACAGAAAATTTCAGCAATACTGGATACATGGCAGTCAACAAAAATCCAGTACAGCCGGCATTCATGATGTATTTCTGGCAGCACTTGCTGGCACTCCTTAGCCAGGGTTTAACAACACACAGCCCAGGTCTTTCTTTTATCAGGGATTTTGGGGGTTGCAGCAGCAGCACCACACTCCCTGCACACCTGCAATGCATTTCATGACCCAACAATAAAAAAAACTGGACCTGATAATCTGCTGGATGTTGTGCCAGTTTCTAACATTTCCCTTTCCAAATCCCTCCTTGGTTTTGCCACAGGCAGGTGAGCTGCAAGTATCTGAAAACCCCTTTTCCTCAGAGAGGGAATCCTCAGTTCTGCATTGTCCTCCAGGACTTGGTTTCAGTTCCATCATGGAGGAGCCCTGCAGCTGACCTAAAGCACAACTTTTTCCCAACAGGAGGCAAACAGCAGTATTCCAGCCCCTATGTGCAACCACAGGCAGCTCTCATGGGCTCTTACCCCCCGCAGCTGAGGTTCAGAAATCATTCCCACACAGACCTGCCAGAGCATCTTAGTGCTGCTGTCTAGTGATTTAAATCAGGAAGACACTGGCACCTCTACCATGGTGGCAGGGCTACTCCCATGGGTGGCGATGTCCCCGCCGCACAGAGCAGGTCCTGTCCTCGCTATTCTGCTCAGACAGCTAGCAGTACTTCAGGCAACATGCAGACAGTTCTGCTAATAGATATATAGCTTCCTCTGTGGCTGCTAATAGATATATTGCTGTTATACATATGGTCGTCCCCGACTCCTGCAAGAATGGAAATTAGTTTATTTCCCAGGCCAGACACTAGAGGATTATAATTTATCAGCAGACTGCAGGGTCACTTGCTCCATATGACTTAATTTAGGCAATTTTCTGCTACACTGCAGCCAACAATTGCTTAACCAAAATACTTTTTGTATTGAACAGGCTTTGTTCTGTGAATTTTTTTTCAGTCCAAAGAACTGATGTCCTTTTTCAGTTCTGTGTTCAGTTACTGCCCTCATCATAGTTTCATTGCCCTGGCTGGCCTCTTCCCTCCCTGCCTGGCAAGGAGCAAAGCATCCTACTCTTGTGCTTGCTTCTCCTCCTAGGGCCTGCTGCCCTGGGCTTGCTGCCCAGGGGCTCAGGGCAGCTAGAAAGAATGGACAGGAGCAGCCTGAGGTGGGATAATGCTGCTTGAGGAAACCAAATCCTCACCCCATGTGAGGGAGTGAGGATAAATCCAGGAGCTTTTGCAATTTGGGACCAATTTTAGTGTAGCAGGCTCATGCAAGCCGTGCTGCCTTCAGTTTCAAACAAATAAAACTAATTTGAGTATGCTCATATGTATTCATATGCTTTATCTTTTTTATCTGAAGTGTCTGCAAGATCTTGCTTTGTGTCAGGAGGTCAAATCTCCTTGTGCTCCTCACTGGCCCAGGTGGTTAGCACGGGTGACACACCCCATAGCCAGCACGGCACAAAGAAATGTTGTTGCTGGCAGTCTGTCCTTGTTTCCACATGTACAGGGGCAGTTTTCTCCAAAAGGTTACAACATGTCTTAGATTGTAGTCTTCAGTAGTTCTGCTCCAGACAGAAATGACCAGCTCTTCCACTTGAAAGACTAAAATCTCATCACAACCATAACTTCTCAGAGCTCAGCAGGTGTCATAAATCCCTGCTTGCTTTACTCACGTGGGTGGTAACATTGCTTTTAACACCTCTAGTACTACGAGGAATGCAAGCAGCACACTTTGAGCAACCCAATCTCATTGAAGATGTCCCTGCTCATTGCAGAGCAGTTGGACTAGAGACCTTTAAAAGTCCCTTCCAACCCAAACTATTCTATGATTCTATGATTCTATAATTCAACTCCATACAAGCAAAAATATGAACTATGTCAAATCTTACCCTTTTTATATCTGGCCCTTGTCAAATCTTACCCTTTTTATATCTGGCCCTCAGATTAAATGGGAATTTGTGCCCTACATTTAAGATACAGTGTTGAATTTTTGCCTCTGCTCTCACAGTATTCCTGTCAGCTAAAGCATCTTTTGGCATTCTATAGCAATTATACGTTTATCAGCCAAATCTGTTTCCAGTTGAGAGAAAAAATAGATTTCGCTTGGGAGCTTCAGAGTGTTTTAAATAACAGGGTGATTCCCTAGAATATACAGATGAGCAATTACCACCTTTAAGTCACGCACTGTATGTTACTGCTCCTATGAATAATGTATATGCCAGCCAGCATTATAAAACAAAACAGTGTTACATCACAACCTGGTCCAAGTGACCTGAAGATACTGGGATCCTTGGGAGAAGGGGAAAAACAATCCTCACCTGGATGCCCATCACAGGGCATTGTGTCCATAGCAAGGGGGAATACTCACTGATATCTACAGTGAAAAGGTCTGAGTTAGTGCTAGTAACTGTACGCTGCCCTTTATAATCACTGAAAAGAAATAGGCAATTTCAGGGTGCAATTTCTATGGTCAGTTTAATGTTTACTTTATGATGAGATGGTGCAATGAATCCTGTCTACTTGCTCTGAAAATGTGTTTCTGTCAGCCACAGTGGGATAAGGCTCCGAGGAAAGGGCTTACACTGCTATTCCAGACCATTATTTTCCCTAAATTCCTCACTGTCCTTTCCTTCCTCACAGACTTCAGGGAAATATCCTAGAACCAGTGGGTCGGGATTTGATCCTTTCCAATGAAAGGTGAGAAACACTGCAGGTCCCGTGCAGGCAAAGCTGTCAGCATCACAGACTGTTTACCAACCCTTTGTCCTACATTTCAAACCTTTACTATTTCCCACAGACTGTTTGAAAACAAACAGAAAAGTAATTGCCTGAGGAGCTAAATGGCTTTCCAGTCCGTAAATATACAGTTCACAAAACCCAGGCCTTTGTTGACCCATCATTACTGATGCACATGAGTGTGGGTCAGATCCTCAGCTGCTGTAAATGGACTTGGCAGCATGGATGTCCCTATTTTGTGATCTTCATGGATATCTCCATGTCATGATCTGCACAGATGTTGCCATATCATGACCTGTACATATGTCCCCATATCACGATCTGACAGCAGTTCAGTCCTCCAGTGAGAGCAAGTTAGCAAGTCCTGCACATCAGAATGATTTGGCACTGAGGCTTTTCACTGATGTAAGGTTCAAATCCCTTCAATCAAGCTACTAACTTGTGCCTGTGGATGGAAAAGAGACAAACGGTTTTCTAGAGAGCAATATTCACTGACATTTATATCATTCAGTGGGCTATTGTATTCTAATGTAATTGCTGTAATGAGGAAGGGAAAAGCATCTTTTACTTGGTGGACAGCCAGAGGACCCTGTTGAGAAAAACACTGTCATAAAGAAAGTATTTTACAGTCAAGTAGCCAACTGTGCCAAAATGGAAATAAAAGTGTTTAAATGACAGAATAATTAGAGCTGTAATAATTATAGGCTTTAGTAGGAATTCTGAAATGTGAAAATGTATGAAAAACTCAGTTTGTAACAGATTAACATAGTACTATAGATCAGATCAAGTCAAAAAATAACCTTTCCCATCCAAACATAAGTCATTTTTGAATAGAAGAGAAAGTCTGGGCAACATGAAAGGTCAGGATTTTGGTACTGTCCATAGGTACAAATCCTACCCTTCTGAAAACAAAGAGAAAGAGGCACCAAAAAGGAGCAAAAGGAGCTGGATACCCATATCCTACAGAAATTTCGTATCACTGAATGCCAAAGACCAGATTTAGAAGGCAGCCGACTACATTTATCGGCCTTACTTGCTGACTCTTTCTGGAAATGTCAAGCTACTTGACTTTTCAATAAAGCATACAAAGGAGTATGCATGAGTCCTCTGCAAACTGAAGATCCTATCACATCTTTCAAGTTCTTCTGTCTTCCTACTGCTCTTTCTTTGTTTCATTCATTTGTACTTCTGCATCCCTGTCTCCAGACAGCCTCTCCGAGGAGCGTGAACATACTGGGTACTCCAGCCAGGGTACAATGTGAGGCACATTCAATAAATTCAATCTGCAGAAGCCACCCAAGTCACCCAGACACAGGTGCTCTGCAAAACTAATGCAAGCACAAAGGTGGGTGTACAACGTCAGAGACCCCTTCTGAAAAAAACAAGATACAAAAAAGCCCCAGATCATATTTTAAAGTAATGACACAACTGCGCAGGAAAAAAGTCAAAATCAGTCAATTTCAGTCAAAAACATGGTCAAAAAGTCAGTCTCAGTCAAAAGTTGAAATTTTCAATTGATGTGGGGTTTTTTTATTTGTTTGTTTAGGGTGAGGTTTCTACCTTTATATTGTTTACCTAGTTAAAGCAGCACTGTGTCCTGCATCTCCCTTTTCTGAGCACAGTCCACACACAGATGACAGGAGCGTTACCTGTTCAAGGCTTGACCGGTTGATAATATTGACATATAATAACACTGCTGCCGTTAACAGGGCTGTTCCGCATTATTTATTCGGCCCATTAACCATGGACTGACACCATTTTGAGAGTGCAGGTGCTGCTGTAAGATCTGTCAGTGTGGCATCATCCGTGTTTGTCTTCTCAAAGAGCTCCCGACAAGTCTAAATTTAGAGCACCGCCAGCCCGCCTTATCAGCTAGACACATAAAAGCCGGTATCAGTTTAATTAACATTCGCACAACACTGCTGCAGCAAGTCCCTTGAATGCAGCAGTAATGGGAATCACGTGCAGACAGCAAATACCCAGATGTCAGAGCGAACCCACGCTTGCCTTTTCCCCATGTTTGCAGGGTGGTACTCACAGCCCCTGTGCTTTATGCATCCCTGTCCCCACTCTGGGTGCTCCCCTTGAGGGTGGCAGCATTGGTGTGGGGGTGACAGCCTCTCCAGCCTCCTCCCTGGTGGCTGCAGGGCGGTACGGGGTACAGCTACAACTGGCAGGGCCTCTGCAGCCACCACAGTACAGGACCAGAGACCAGCAGTGATGGGGGCACCAAAGTCACTGTGACACCAGAGAGCCATGTCCCACAGGAGGAATGAGGATAATGGTCTCAGCACTGAGAAAGACTCCAAACCTGAAAGAAACGTTGCATGTCTCCATGGGGACACATTTGCCATGCAGAGATAGTGTGTTGTGCCACAGGCATGCTCATCCTCCTGCCTCTGCAGTTGCTGGTGCCATCTCTTCCTGAGGCTGCAGCATCCTATGGGGACAATAGCTGGGCTGGATGTGGGGCAGGGCCAGTGCTCTGACAGGGCCATGCCATGAATTAACGTTTGCTACACTTCTGCTCAGGTTTTGGCCTAACACATTGTTCATCCCAAGGCACGATGTGTGCTCAGAGTGGTGCCATTAGATTAAAGGGAGAGTGTCAGGCTGGCTGGACACATGGAGAGGAGAGGGAAGGCTCACCCTGCAGCCATTACCCCCTGCAGCTGATGTCTCCTGCAGCATTGTCTCCTGCAGTTTGACAGCAGTCACTGTCGGGCAGTTTCTGCATGTTTGCTGTAGGTGTTTGTGACAGCTGAAGTAACCCGGGAATTCTGAAATGCCGTGGAGAAAGTGTTCAGCTATTTCTATGCAGGCATGATTTTAAGCTAATAGTGTGACATTATGCAAATAGCACACTAGTAAAATGTTTTTCACTGTTTTGCGTGCTTGGCTTGATTTTAAAACCACAGTCAACCAAACAGAAAGACACAGTGGGAAAAAGCTCTGAATTTAAATGTTAATTCAGGTGGAGCACTTGCAACAGGCCTTGTGTTTTAATTCAACGCAAGTATTACTGTAGGCACACATAATTCAGAGTCGGCTTTGTGTTTATACAACTCAGAAAGGAAAAAAATATTCTGATTATATTACTCTAACAAAGTGCAATGGTATGTTCTTGGTTTTCTGCGCTGTAATCTTCCTTACCACAAGGATTGCTTACAGCAGGGACCTTTGAGAGACTGGAGGCCAAAGGAAGACCAAGGACCATGATTTTTAAGATTTGAAAATAGCTCAGTAGCCACTGACATTGTGGTAGTGGTTTTCAGCAGTCACCCTCCAAGGTGCAGTAAATAGCACACAGAGAGATCTGGAAACCACATCAGCCATGTTTTCAATTACACGGTGCAGTGAGGACTATGTGTGGTCATCTGGGAGAGACATTACAGGCTGGCAGCAGTCCACAGGCCCAACTAACCACCGATGTAATTTGTGGCATAGGTAGTGTTTTTCTGCAGCCTTGAAACCTTTCAGAAAACAAATAATGTTTTCTTTTACGGATACACCTTACAAATCTTTCCATGAAGCACATGTATATGGGTTGTACAAGATACACAGTAATAGCCCTTAAGGGAGTCATCACTCAAACATCAAGCAACTTCTGACACAACAAGCAAAGTTTTTATGCCAAAAATAGGAAGTTTAAGTATATATTCCTCATATCACACATACATTGATCTTTCACCTGTGATATTTACTTGTAGCTGTTAAGAGTACCAGCATAGCTATTATGTACAATATAGTAAGTGCATGTCAGGGAGGGATAGAAAGTTTTACTCCAATTTTAGTAATCCCTTTCCCCTATACTCTGAAAATTCACTGTCTTTGGAGAGGTGTTTTGGTGAAGTCTGGCATCAGTCCCAAATGTGACACTGCTACGTCAGCGTTACATTTTCAATCCATACTGCCAGGCTCCTTGTAATTTTGGGTCTAGAAGTTTTCTTTTCCATCTACCTCTGATACCCAAATAGAGGGAAAGATTTTTTAGTACCAATTACAAAGGAAAATATCATTGTTTAACAACTTGCCTGAAAATCCTTTGCAAATGTCAAAAGACCTCGTAAGATCAGGGGAATTTTTATGTTGTTCAGAATTTTATATAGAATAAAGTAAAAAGAGGCTCCACAGGGAAATGCTGCTGATTTACTCAAAATTGGCACAGTTTTACTAAATGCATTACATGTAGTATTTTCTGCTTCTCTTTCAGTTTAGTTATTGATTTAATTTTAAAAAGCTGTGAAAGCAGAAGCTATAGGAGATTTGAAAGTATTTGTCTTTTAAAATAAAAAAAATAGCTGCTAAAATCTAGCTCTGGTGAAGAACTTCAGAGGTATAGGCTTAAATTTCATTGCCTAGTTGCCAGAGGAGGCTTAAATCTGTCTGTTTCATTCTTTGGCTCTCCAGCTTCTTATGCAAGATGATTAAAGGAGGATAACTGTAACATCCTGGCAGGCTTACCTGGGAATGAGATAGGATTTAGACAGAGGTGGTTCAAACTCGTTTCTACCTACCAAGAAAATGCCCTAAACACAAGAGGCTGGGCAAACCTAGGACCTGCTGGGCAACGACTGTAGAAGTCATGAGCATGTAGGCAAGAGCTCTTGGTGGGGAACCCCAGGCTTTTCATCAACTTCATTTTATCCTGTCCTTGACTGTAAAAATAGAAATATTCCAGGATACAAAACTCCACACTTGGGTGCCCCAAAACTAATTATAATTGTTGGCAATTTATTTTTTCCTGATCTTTCTTCTGTTTTGTGAATTCCACTTCCCTTACATTCAGTAGCACACTTTAAAATAGAGCGGTGCCTTTATATCTAAAGAAATACTTAGAGGTATGAGCCTGTGGAAATTCCCAATGTTTATGCAGACAGGCTGAGAGAGTTGGGGTTGTTCAGCCTGGAGAAGAGAAGGCTCCGGGGAGACCTTATAGCAACCTTCCAGTACATAGAGGGGCCTACAGGAGAGACGAGGAGGGACTCATTATCAAGGAGTGTAGTGATAGGATAAGGGATAGCGGTTTTAAACTGAAAGAGGGTAGATATAGATTAGATATAAGGAAGAAATTCTTCACTGTGAGGGTGGTGAGACACTGGAACAGGTTGCCCAGAGAAGCTGTGGCTGCCCCCTCCCTGGAAGTGTTCAAGGCCAGGTTGGACGGGGCTTTGAGCAACCTGGTCTAGTGGAAGGTGTCCCTGCCCATGGCAGGGGAGTTGGAACTAGATGATCCTTAAGGTCCCTTCCAAGACAAACCATTCTATAATTCTATGATTCCATGATTTTATGTAATGCAGGATTTTGTGCATACAAGTTATGTGTTCCTCCAAACTTCCTGTGCATGCTAAAAGAGTTAGCATGACCTTGTTGTGTGGGAAGTTAACTTCTGATTCAAAAAAAGGCCCACAAATGGGAAGGAATCAATAGCAGTTTCCTTGTCAAAATCTCCACTCCTTTCATTTTCTGATGTTCCTTCACCTGGCACCCAGTGGTACACACAATAGAGTCAGGCCAGCTCTGTTAACACCCCCAGCATCAGCACTTTAATGAAACACAGTTGCATCCCTTGAAACCCAAAATGTTCCTCAGAGGCCAGGAAGCAAGCAACCTGCATGAAATGACTGTTCTGTTCAGCCCTCACCCAATCTCAGGTCTGATGGGGAACTCAACTTCAATAGCAGCCTTTGCATGCCAACAAAATATTTGCAGAGCAAAAATAATGGCACTCACCTCCACAAATACAAATTAATCAAAACACAGATTACAAGCTGTTGCTGTAAAAAGCAAAGACATTTTCCAGGACTTGAAAGTACAAATTCATGAAAGACCTGCTCTTCTCAGCTGTGTTAAATTCTTTGTGGGAAGTCTTATGCATGTCCTCGGGTCTTCTCTGCATGGCACCATGCTGGATGTGGGAAGACGGAAGGCAAACATGAGCCACAAGTCTTTAGACAACTTGCAGATGTAGTTATTGGCTATGTGTTTTCATGAATTGTATTTTACAAGTGAGTTCCCTGAAAGCTTTCTGGAGCCATATGCTCCTGAGGACATTTTGACACACATCAATTGTGATAGTTTACTGTAGTGACCAATATCTCTGGGCTGGCTGGTACAGGTGAAGTTTAGATCCTCTGTAGCACAATCCAGAAGAAAGTCCTTGGGACTTACTTTCTTGTGACTTACAGAAGTATCACCCAACAAGTGTCCTTTTCACTTTTTGTCTGAAACATGGGATTACTCTCTCTTCCCCAAGTCATGGCATCAAGGACTTGCCAATTCCTAGGTTTGTAGGAGGAAAGCTGCTCAGAATAGTGTTTCGTGGCCAGGTGCAGAAAACGAACTTCTAGACCCCACCGCAGCAGCGAGTTGTGTGGCTGAGTGGAAGGTATATCCCCTCCTTTTCATTTTCTGCTGTATCTGACTCCTCACAAGAACAGCCATAAATGATTATTCTGGTATTTTTCAAAAGGGAAAACATAGAAAGAAATATGCAAACCCCAACTTATTTTTAATGCCTTCTTTAATAAGTACTGAATGTTCTCAGCATTCCAGGGGAAGCAGAAGGAGTAGTATATGCAGCCTATTTTTAGATTCTGAAATGTTCTTTCCAGTGCATCCAGTAATGTGTTATGGCTTTCCAAATGGTAGAACAGCCATTGAACTCATTTAATTTCTCAAAGTCTATCTAAAATTCAGTAATTGTCTTCAGCTGTCTGAATTTTTACTACCTATCATTAGTCTGGCTGTGTTGAAGCTTCCCATCACTTTAGCCAACCTGCCATTGCCCACCATGCAAACACATTGCAACCAGCAATGTATAAGGCTCTGATGTGGTGTCAGCTGCATAAATCTGTCTCATTTCCCAGATCCAGTAAGGAGAAGGTAACTGCTCCCCTGACTGTGAAAGGCAGCCACATCCATTCAACCCTTATGTTTCACAGGAGGAGATTACAGGGGATGTTGTCAGAACCCAGATTTCAAATGTGTAAATACCGGCAACAAGTTTGGGTGTACATGCAATTTTCATCTGCAGACAGCTCCACACGTGCTGGAAGGACTGAATCCTTTGTGGGTACCTATGCAAGAATGTACCCTTGCATAACCATAGGGTTTGAGGCTCATCAGCTCATGTCAGTCCCATGTTCAAGTTACCTGAGTTGTCCAACCAGACTGCACAGTGAGTGGAAGCTACTTTGCATGAGTCCCTATGAGAATAGCAGGATTTGGCCCTTAGATATTGGTCTCCATATATTTATACATCCTTAAACCATCTCAGCTTTCTTGTTAATTCTTTAGGACTCTGTTTTCTTGCTAATCCTTTTCATCTCTTCTCTATTCTCCTCCCCAAGAATCACAGAATTTGCACAAACTGAAGACAGCAATTTCAGTGTTTTCTCTAATAAAATGTTTAATACATTTTTGCATTATTTTGGTGTTCTTCTCTGCTTAGAGTAATGTTAGCATTTTTGCCATTTTATCAACCACCATTCCTCATTTTGCTAGCTGTCACGTTGAGCATATACCTTTCTCTTGCCTCCCTCATAAACATCCAGTTCAACAGTGGTCTCCCAAGCTGTTATTAGAGCACTTTTGCAGGAGTCAAGCACATTGTGAAAAGGTGATTCAGTTGATATTCCGCACAAAAGTTCCCACCAACAGCTCTTAAAGAAATTGGGCTGCTTTGGATGGAAGGGAAGGTTTTTCTCAGGCTAATACATAATTAATAACAAGAAGACAAAGATTAGGCATTAAAGATCAGGTTGCTGCCAGGGTGCATGAGGTTCTTTACTGGGACTGTTCGATGCATCCTATACTATCCTATGCTACCTATGTACATATATGGGCCATTTTATATGTGTGACACACTCTCTTTGATGTACTGATGGAAGGAAAAGAGGTAAGTAGCAATGTGTGCTACACAGCCTGAAGATAATACAAAATAAATCAGGATATTCAAATCTAAAGCTGGCTGTAAAAATTGTCACCAGAACACTAAATAAGTGGGCAATAATCTTGCAGGTGAAATTGAGTGCAAATAAAAACATAGTCAAGCACAAGGAGAAAATGATCTTGGCCACACATACCCATCCACAGACTCTGATTTATCCCTTATGAGCCAGGGAAGAGCTCTTGATGTCAGTGTGACTAGTTGCCTGAAAATATCACTTAATGCTCGAAGATGCTCAGAAAGGTAAGTAGACTATTAGGCATGTGACCAGTACTATGACTGCTGCAGTGGAGTACAAAATGTTTGTATATTTGGATTTCATATCTTTTATTAGTCCAGGTAGTGTAGCTAGAAAGAGTAGACAAGTGTTCAGGCATGCAAACCCTTCTCTGCATCTCAAGAAGAGAGAGCAAAATGGGAAACATCATTACACTGCCATATAAAAACATATAAATGCATCTTCAATATTACTTGCAGTGGTGGTCATCCCAGATTAAAAATACAATAAATTCAAAAACTACACAAATAAGAGATATCGAACAGCTTCTTTTGAGAGCAGAAAAATGTAGCTTTAGATTCTTCAGCATGTAAAAACAAGATGAGACATGGGCCTCTGTTAGAAGCATACATAAGTGTATGTAGTGAAGTGAAAGTTAATAGGGAAAAACAATTGCTTTTTCTCACAGTACAAGGACTGTGAACATCTAATAAGGTTACTGGCAGTAGGTTTTAAGCAATCAAATGGAAGTGCTTTTTCATGCAATATTTAACTGAATTGTGGAACTCACTGTTTTGCGCTGTTGTAAAGAAGGGGAAATCTGGAACAGATAAAATTGTAGGGATATGAGAAGATCAGAAATTTAGTTGTCATGCTTAAAGGTTGATGGCTAGAAGAGGGAACAAATGTCCAAATGCCCTTGAGTGCACAGGACATTTAGTAGATTTGTGAAAATAATTTATTCCATGAATGCCATTGGTGTAGTTAAAGAGAGAGTGTTCTTTGAATTAGCAGTATCACTGCAAAGAGTTAAAACGTGCTCTGATATGACACAAGACTTAGCAAATCTGCAAACTAAGTTATGTCCTGTTTTAAAACCCTGAACTTGCTACACTTGTCAGATCTTTGTTCTGCAGTAAGCCAGTCCATCCTTGCTGGTTTTAGACACAAATCCTCATAATCCGTGCACTAGTCTTAAACAAGCACGTATTCTCAGACACCTTTTGGCTTGTTCCCCTCACTGCTGAAGTTGCATTTCTGCCTACTCTGATCTGTATAGTTTAGCAGCCACCAAATAAGCCACAGAACAGCTTCTTCCTTGTGATCATGGGTCTCTATTGACTCCTTCTTGGGCTTCATTTGCACTTATTTCCTGTAAAAATTTGGCTTTTCCAACACTTTTTGCCAAGTGCCTAACAGGTAAGAGTTTGTGACAGACACCGTCCGAGCAGGGTGGCACAGGGACACCTCAAATACACGCTACCTTAGTTCACACTTAAAGAGTTTTGCCCACAGAATTATGTCATCCTGAGGGTTAAAGAAATTGCATGTTCAGCTGACAGAGCCATGCCAGGATATGGCCTTGGAGAGACATAGCAATCTTCTTTACAGCAGTTTGCCAGGAGAGCTTATGTCGTTCCTCTAACCACTACAAACTCCACTGGGAAAGTAACTAACTCCCTCACCAGCACAAACTGTGGAAATGAACATTTGCCACTTGAATTTGAACACTGGGCTGGACCTCTTCTGGCTACAGTTAAAGGCAAAAGGTGTATTTGGCAGAGATGAAAGGGTGTGAGAGCTAAGCAGGGCTCAGTGGGGCAGAGAGAAGAGAGTGGTCATTACCCAGGCTAATCTGCCAGAGCTGGTGTGGGGTGAATGGATCCCTGGCAGCTCCTCTCCTCCCTTTACTTTTGCCTTGCTGTCAACACACTCCTACCTGCTTTACTGTGCATCTTTAATGCTTAATCCTAATCCTCCTCCTCCTCCTCCTCCTGCCTTCTCCTGAGTGCTTCCAAGACATGGCCCCTGTGGCCAGGGCAAGGCTGGCTGCGAGGGGGAACAGGGGGTAAGTTAAGTGACATGTTGGTGTCTGCAGATCAGAGAAGCATCAGTTCAAATATCTGCCTTTAAGTCCTCTAAACAAAGGGCAACAAAGTTTTCAGTACAGAGCAACACTTTCCATACTACAGTTTTTCTGCAGAGTTTTTTAACTGCCTACAAGAGAGGAGTGTGAAATACAGACTGTCTGTAAAAATTATTTTTTCTAATAACTTTCCCCTCCTTTTCCAGCACCTCTTGCAGTCTGGATAGATTTTTGTGTATGTTGTATTCAACTTATGAATCTAAGGTGAAACACTAGAAAAAAACCAGAAGAATATGTTGCCTGCTAGGATATGAACTCGTAATTTTTTTTAACATTTCTTGAAGAATTTCCAAGACTAATTCATAGCATTTACCTTTTTTCCCATCTGTAACAGACTTACACAGCAGCAACACCAAGGAATCCCAAGGGCTTATTCCGGATTTAAACAGTTCATGAGGATGTCACGTCCCACTCAGATGAGGGAGACAAGTGACTTAGATTCATAAATCCCCAATGTAGTGGACAACGGTGAGACAAGTCTCAAAGTCCCGACATTTATTAACTTCCCAGAATGTACTAATTGAATACATGATAATTGGCTAAGTGTATAACAAGTTATGACAAGCAATACAGTATGCCTTGAATTACTTAATGGTAGTGAAGGAAAGGAGGAGAAAAGAAAGGAGGGAGATAGAGAGAATAGAGAAATAGAGATCACCAGTCTAGGTTCCTGTGTCGATCCTGCCAGCAAGGGTTCCAGGAGGCATCCGTCTTCTTCAGTTCAGTTCAGTTCAGTTCAGTTCAGTTCAGTTCACTTCACTTCACTTCACTTCACTTCACTTCACTTCACTTCACTTCACTTCAATCTCTGAACCCCCCCCTCCTTGCCCCTCCTCAATTTATACCCACTTTCCTTGGGTCTGTCCCCTAGGTCGACCCACATACCTACGTATCCCATGTATGGGGAGGGGTAAGGTGTTTCATGGGATGATGTAATTAGCATGATCTTGTTAATCTTCATTAGCATATTCAGGAGTGTTAGCTTTACTATGCATTTCGTGGATAATGAAGCAAAGGTCATTCACCAGACAGATGGCCCTTGAAATTTGTCCAGGTGCACCAGAGCAGAACTGTCCTGTCTCCACAGGGCTCCCCCCTCCGGTTGCATCCTGTGTTATTCAGGCAGCTTTGTCAGCTTTGACCTCTACACCATCCACCCCGTGACTATAGTTTCATTACTTGTGAGTGTTTGAGACATTCCTTAGCTCAGAGGGCCTCCCCTCCCCCCACTAACCTTTATCTCTTTCTCAGGCTGTTTTTCTCAGTCTTTGTTTCTCGCAGGCCTGTTTCTTTCAGGACCTGTTTTTACAAGTCATCTCTTGCAGAGGAGAAAATGCATGTAACGGTGAGAGAAGTTGTTCCAACTTGTAAGTTGGGAACAGAAAAATTAAGAGGCAAGTAGTCAAAATAAAGTATGAAAAAAAAAAGAAGAGGAAAGGAAGAAGGGTGTGCTGCATCCCATGGAAACATCAATGTGATGCCAGCCTGGAAATGAGTATGGGGACAGAAGAAACACAAATTATGCTGAGAAATAAGAAAGGCAGCCTCAAAGGTAGACATAGTATGTGGGAGGACCTCATTAGAGTCTACCGTTACAACATAAAAGTTATCCAACCACTGGAAGACGTTTGATGAGGGCATAGCCACAAAATTAAATTCCTTCAGCTGCACTCCATTTGGTTTATTCTTTTATTAATGAAAATTGTTTCCCATTTAGGATAGTGCAGCAAACTCCTTTTCTAGCAGCTTAGTTTGAACTATCCTTGTCCTGAGTGGCAGAGTTTAGAGAAATCCATCTGAAACTGAGTTTGGACAGCCAGGTAAGATTTTGAGGGAATTTTGTGATCTTATTCACATCTTTGCCTCTTCCCTACAGCAGTTAAATGAAGGTGGACAGAACTGGCATAACTGAATCCTCAGGTAACTGGTGGGTCTGATTAAAAGGACTGGCATGTGCATGCATGTGAGAGGGCGAGATGCTGGAGAGGGTGTGAAGTTAACGGTTCTTAAGGTTTAAGGCCTCCCTTTGGATCATAAGGTATATTCTCTGTAGAGAGAGGGATGACATGAGTTGCCTCCAGCACCCCAGAGTACCCCCCAGTGTCACAGGAGCAGCTGCTAGGGAAGTGTGCAACCAGGGTGCCCTTCAAATCCTCCACAAGCAAATGGCCTCATCATTGCAAGCGGTGATGGGTTTGACAGTATTTCACTTGGTTTGTGTAGAGACCACAATTTTGAGAGCAGAGAATCACACCAGTAATTTATAAAAATAAGGAATAAGCCTCCTCAACAATACAGATCTGAAAGGAGAAATAATGACATCAGAGCAGTCGCTCAGCAGAGGTCCTTGCAGAGGAAGCACAGTTACTCTTTCTTCACCAAACTTTATGCCTCAGGGGGCAGTGGAGAGGCAGCTGCATGGCTAAATGCTCTGTTCCCGAAAACTTTGCTGTTTGTGAGAGAAGGTAAATAAAACGAAACATGGTCAGGCCTCTTGCCAAATTTGTGTGTGTTTGTTGCCAAGGTCATGCTCTGTAGAGCAGAGCTTTTCCAAATATTATAACCCCTCCAAAATGTTACTGTAGAATAGAATAGAATAGAATAGAATAGAATAGAATAGAATAGAATAGAATAGAATAGAATAGAATAGAATAGAATAGAATGTTTCAATGAAAGGGACCTACAATCATCATCTAATTCAACTGCCTCACCACTTCAGGGTTGATCAAAAGTTAAAGCATAAGGGCATTATCCAAATGCCTCTTAAACACTGACAGTCATGGGGCATCAACCACCTCTCTAGGAAGCCTGTTGCAGGGTTTGACCACTCTCTCAGTAAAGAAATGTTTCCTAATGTCCAGTTTGAGCCTCCTCTGATGCAGCTTTGAGCAGTCTCTTGTGCCTCAAGAGAGTGAACAGCACCTCCCAGTTTGGTATCAGCAAACTTGCTAATGGTGCATTCAACTCCTGTATCCAGATCATTGATAAAAATATTGAACAGAAGTGGCCCTAGGATTGAGCCCTGAGGAACACCGCTGGTAACTGGTCATCAGCCAGATGTAGCCCGATTCACCACAACTCTTTGAGCTCTGTCCTTCAGCCAGTTCTTCACCCAGTGCACTATGTACCTGCTCATCTCACAGTTGGACAACTTGTCCAGAAGGATGCTGTGAGAGACAGTATCAAAAGACTTACTAAAATCCAGAAAAACTTCATCCACTGCTTTCCCCTCATCCACTAGGTGCGTGACCTTATCATAGAAGGATATCAAATTAGTTAAACAGGACTTTCCCTTTGTGAACTCATGCTGACTGTGCCTGATGATTGCATTGTTCTTTAAATGCCTTTCAGTAGCACCCAGCATGACCTTCTTCATAATTTTTCCAGGAACCGAGGTGTAGACTAACATGTCTGTAGTTCCCTGGGTCTTCTCTCATACCCTTCTTGTAAACTGGTATAACATTGGCTGGCTTCCAGTCAGCAGGGACCTTCCCAGACTCCCAAGACCTTTGGTAGATGATCAAGAGGGGTCCTGCCGTAACATTCACTAGCTCCTTCAGTAGTCTGGGATGAATCCCATCAGGCTCCATAGACTTGTGAACATTCAGCTAATACAGCTGGTCTCTTATATTTATACACACACACTGAAATTGTAATATATATATATGTATATATAGTGTGTATATATATAGTATATATAGTATATGTGTATATATATAAAAATAATGCTTATCTATTGAAATACATATACAAGAAATTATGGAAGCTAGGGCCCAAGACTAACCCTTGTGGCCTGTATTACTTAATGAAAGAATATGTGGAGCCATTAAAAAATGAATACCAGAGGTATAC
This sequence comes from Strix aluco, assembly GCF_031877795.1. Taxonomy (NCBI): domain Eukaryota; kingdom Metazoa; phylum Chordata; class Aves; order Strigiformes; family Strigidae; genus Strix; species Strix aluco. Next base: position 92,685,512 of record NC_133933.1, read on the forward strand.
AGATAGACAGAATGAGCTTCCATTAAGGATAGCTGTTTCACAAAAGTAAGAACTTGGGATGACCTCTAGCTAGATTCTACTCCTAATGGTGCTGAGGCTGTATATATATTATTAATGAAGATGGACCTGCTGCAAAAACTCTGGAGTGAGGGTGTGCAGTGAATTGTGCAACTGTAAAGGACTTGGTGAACAATTTTTTTGGGCAAGGAACAGATCCTGATAATGAGGAGAATTTCAGATGGAAAACTATAGAATTTACCCTGTGACTTACCTTCTCATTTTCTCCCGCTGTGCAAATAAACATGGAAATAGCCTGAGGCTGCAGACACAGCCTTAGGAAAGAGATCTAAGCAGGTCCAAAGGCTGGGAATCATCTGACTGAGCATGCATGCCTGCAACTGAAATTCTTGCATTTTCCAACTCAAATGTCAGCAGTGAGAAACAGAGATTGGCTTATCCCAGGTCAATACACCTCGTAGAGCAATGAGTCACCCCTATGTGTGCTAGTTTTTCCCCATCAGCTGCAAAGATTCTAGAAAACTAGCTCAGACTTGCATGTCTAGCAGGGAGAGCTTCCAAAAAATCTGGTAAGTGCCCTTGAGTGTGAACAGAGTGAGTAATTTCCAATGAAACACCTATGACAACACTGCTTTCGTTGAGCTGCTGCCAATATGCAGCTCACTGAGATGTGGGATGAGACACAGAGCTCTAGAGGCACAATTTCTATGGGAAAAAACCCTAGCTGGAGTGAGGTGGCCCATCCCAGGTGTGCTGTCACGTGCTGTCTTTGCATTTGTGTTCACCTGAAGCTACAGGGGTTAAAGCTTAAGAAAAAAGTTATAGTCAGCTCCAGGTAGAAGATGAGGCATATCTGTGCATTCCTCTGTCTTGTGGAGTCCCACCACTAGATCTCAGCCCTCTCTTGGGATTATCAGTAAACTCTGCTCCTATTGAATCCCCTTCAAGTTCATTCTCATGGGTAAGCACAGCTGGTTATTTATCCCCAGAAGTACATGGAGACCTGACTCAAGCACCCACCAGCGCAAACCCATGGGGTAAGCATGCCATACCTACCCACTGCACACACAACTCAGAGCAGCCAAGAGTCGACTGCTGCAACCCTGTGCTGCTGTGGTGCTCAGCAGGTGACTTTTTGGATGATGGAAAATTTACTTGTTTAGTTTTTAGCAGCAGTAATCATACCTGACAGTGTAGGGTCTGTCTGCTCAAACTTTTGTTCTCAACTACTGACAGTACAAAAGGGATTATGTTAGTGTGGCTGATTTCTGTATGTTTACCCCATTGACATCAATGGATACAGCACATGTTCAGAGCTCCCATTGAATGCAAAACAACTCATGAATACAAAAGTAAATATACTCACTGACACCCTCCCCTTCAGACCTCTGAGCTAGGAGGCCCAGCAGAAGCACGTGACGAAAGCTACCCTCACATACCAATCTTCTCAGTCCCTGCATTTTGCTCAGCAGTGCTGCAGCAGATGTTAAGCTCATGAGACACATAATATTCCCTTCCCGTATATACTGGAAAATAAAGAGCATGAAACCTAAATGCATTCAAGAAGAGTTGCTTCCTTCTAAGTCTCTCTCTGGATCAGGTTAGTGGAGCTTTTAGCATTACAGTGTCTCATCTCTCACATATAGTGACTTTGATTTCTTTTCCCGAAAATTCCCTGAGGTGGGATTTGCAGAACATTTTAGACCTGGCCTGGTTGGGTGCTTAAGATGATGCAGATAGCTGTTAAAAATCACCACATATAAGCATATCCTAAACATGCAAACAAACAAAGAAAACTTTGATTTCCCCACTCTTTTTCTTTCTTGATTACAGATAAGTGTTCATCAATTTGCATAGTCACCTATTTACTATGAATAGAGCAGCCTCATGGAAATATTGAGTTGCTGCTGGAGACAACACGAGTTATATTACTGTGAATTACACACTTTGGGTAAGAGTTATCAATAGGAGGTTTGTTTGCCTGCAATGGACAGTAAAATGAGTTCATCTTAGATCTGTTGAAAAGTTTCAGATTCCCATTTTTTGAAGCTTTTTTCATAGTCACCCAAGCGGATTACTTGCAAAGATATTCTAAAACATAGAGAGTTTATGAATGGATGATGAAAAGCACAGCCAAAGCATTTGTTTTACAGGGGCAGATAAGATTACCTTTCCTAATCAATTCAAATGATAGACATTGCTGAAGACTATTTAAAACCACTGTGCAACAGTCATAACATCATTAATTATGCTGCAAATACCAGGTGGTGTTTCAAATATGTAACAGTAATGATTAACTCTGAAACTTATCATGTCTAATTTACCTCTTCAAAAGCTAACTGTAGGAGTCTCAAACATAAAACATCTGGTAAATGCAGTGTCTCCATAGACAGAGGCAATTTTTTGACTAAACTCTCATTATAGAAGACAGTAACACAACCTTTTCCTTTTAAATACACCCTGACTCCTTCCCATTCATGCCTTTCTTACCATTATTCTCTTGATAAACTGTCAAAGAATTATAACTAATTATGTCCACAACTAATAAACTACTGGAGAGTGGCCAACCACTGCTTATGCAGCTCCAGTGCTGTTGCTGAGGTCACATAAGCATGAGAGAGGGCATAAATCAGCCCTTCACCTCTGCAGCGGCCAACGGTATTGCTTTTGTCAGTATTAACTGTGCCTTTTTTCATGGCCGTGTAAGAAAAGTAATGAATTTTATTTAGCACTCACTTCACCTGCAGCTTTACCATGCAGTGAAAGTGCAGGAGCACTTTCAAAGGAATCACAGAATCATCTAGGTTGGAAAGGACCTTGAAGATCATCTAGTCCAACTGTTAACCTAACACTGACAGTTTCCAACTACACCATATCCCTCAGCGCTATGTCGACCCTACTCTTAAACACCTCCAGGGATGGGGACTCCACCACCTCCCTGGGCAGCCCATTCCAACGCCTAACAACCCGTAAATGTTTGTGTTGGAAACAATAAAATTCATCCATTTGCTCTGTGTATGTTGCAATGTTCCTGCTACCTCCTTGCTGAAGGGTGATCAGTCCTTGTACACTCCAATGACTGTAAGGCTCGGCTTCTTTCACCTGTGTACTGGAATACATATCACCCATTGGTTATGATCTTGTATCACTTATTCTCCATCCATGTTTTAATTAGTTCACGCTGTTATCTCCATGGCAAGTGTGCATCTGCTGTTCAGCCATTAGTAACATCTGGTGCTACCTGCAAGTGCCTTCCACCTGACTGGCTTCTTGGGACCCCTTGATCACAGCTGAGTCTTTAATTCAAGACTGAGTAGCCACTATTTTTCCTTTACTTCTCACCAAGTCCCCATCACAGCACAACTGAATGAACGCTGCACCAAGTTACGCCCTTTCAGAGCCTGAGGCACTATCTGCAAATGGCTGGGATGCACTGAAAGGCAGCCACATCCCTCTCTCCTGAACACATGAGTCCTCAGGGGGCTGGAAACACAGCACCCTGCCACTGGGACAACCACCTCCAGGGTTAACTCCCTTCCTCTGTGCACCCCACTTGTCAATGGAGGTAGAGAGGGACTGACCAAGCAGGCAGCTACTCTAATGGCACCAGTAATAAGCAGAGATGATGCTGTGGGTTTTCACCCCAGGATGCTACACAGGGCAGGTGCACATAAACAAAGGCAAGGAGAAATGCATAGAAATTATCCTTCACACTTTACCCTTCACTCACTGTTGTTGTCAGTGGGGACTCCTTCATGCGTTGTGTAGGGCCAGCAATGCTGGCAGCAACACTGGTGACAGGAAGGGTCTGTCCCCTACATCATTTCAGTGGGGGATGCCAAAGAGTGGCTGGCTCTAGGCACCCTTCATTTCTCCTTGCTGCCCCAATCTTGTTGCATCTCCAGAGCAGTCAGTATAAAACCATATGATCTAAAGGACCTCAGCCTGCAGTAAAATAAGATTTGAAAGAAAAAGATAAAACTGATAAGGAAAATGCCTACATACCAGTGTATAAGAAAAACAGCGTTTCTAGGGAGATACAGTATCTTTATTAAACCAGCTGTGGAAACCAGGAAAAGAATGGACAAGATTTAGGATGTTATGCAGCATGGATGGGCATGACTTCAGGCAGGATCAGAGAGGTCTGAATTAACCCACATTTTATGAAAAAAGCAAGGAAGTATATTCAGATCTAGAGAATTACCAGGCACACAGGAGGCTCACCACTGCACTGAAAGCTATCTCTGTTTCCCATACAGTATGTGAGATATTCCTCCATTGAATTGCCACTGTAACCTGGGCTCCCTGTCATCTATAGCAGAAAGAGGCCTGGGTCTAAGGAATTTGGATCTCACAGATCCATAGGGGACCAATGACCCTGCGCTTGGATGAGAGTTATTTTCCCCAGCTGCCTGTCTGTCAAGTGCAGAAGGCGGCAAGTAGAAGAGACATGCTGGTTGCAGCAAAGTACAACCCAAACCCTCCATGAGCAGTTACAGTAAATTCATCTCTCTGGAGTAGCTCCTGTTGAGTTTCACATTGTGCAGACATTTTCTTTATGACAGACCCTGCATTACCATTCACAGTTTTATTTTAATTTGATGGGACTCACCTGCCTTACTTGATTCAGCGCTTTAGAAAACCGTACTTGACATTAACTTCCCCTAAAACACTGACACTTGATCCAATCTCCCTTGAGGAAGTGGGTGTAGGTCACATAGGCCCAAAGCCATGGAGGGGTTTAGGTGTCTAACACACAGTGTCAGACTGCATGAGTGGCACCCTGTATATACTACTAGAGTCTTTCATCTTTTCTCTAACCTTGGGTGCCCAAGGCACCTATTACTGGGCAAAAGCCACACATTTATGAGATATTCAAGCATTCACATAGACCGTAGTCTCTGGAGTAAATCCTGCTTTCATTTCCACCACAGCAAAGCTGCTGAGACCCCCAGCAAAGCATGAATGAAAATGAAGATGCTCTTTGATTCACAATAATCTGTGTCTTGACAGTCAGGGAGCAAACACAGTGCACAGATTGCCCCAGATAGTTCTCCATCTGCAAAACAAACAAACAAAAACAGCCAGAAAAGGCTGGTGAAATGGAAATGGAATGAAAGTTTTGCCATGCATTTTAGAAAAGGTCAAGTCTGGTGAAATTGCCTGCCTACCAGCTTAAGCCATTTTTTCCAGTAATGGTGTCATTCCTACTCTTGTTCAGGATTGTTCCCAAATGTGACCGCTAAGAAGAATTTTTGGGAAATCCCAAATGGAAACACAAGGCCCTGCTCTCTGAAGACCACTCACGGTGAGTCCAAAATATGCAGGCTGTGGATCTACTGGCTCTGGACTGCACCTGCTGAGTAGATCCATCTCCTCCTGCATTTGTCCACAGGCAGCAGTGATTTGGCCCAGGACCACAAGGTTTCTAGACATGCCAGCATGTCAGTAGCAAAGGCAATGGCTCAGACAACTGGTCGAGCCCTCCTTTCATCCAGACAAAGCTTCCACAGGGAAACATTTCTGAAAAGCTAACTGTGACACAAATAGCAACTGCAGATACTAGAGCTACTGAAAGCTAATAACCAGAAAAGATTTCCCCACATGAAGATCATGGTTCAGTTCAGGCTCTGTATGCAAATGAAACACAGCTGTTGGCTACGTCTACTCTTTAATGAAAAATATTCTGCATTGAAGCCTTCTGAAGAATATTACTGAACTCATCACACAGACTTTCTTCATAGGTTTCTTCAAGTAAAATGACATTTTAGAAGGGACTGTAAAGGCAGACTAAGCAGAAAAAAACCAATATAAACTCATAAGAGCAGATCTGTGTGTACATATGAGATAAAGAGACATGTCACCATTGTAATCATTTCTCATAACTAGATGATGCTCTAAGTCAGTCTGGGGGTCTGTCTCTTGGAAGGAGGACCTGAGGAAGCATTTATTTGCTACAATGCTGTCTAATTATGAAGAATAGACACTGAGGCCCCATATCCCTGCATATCTGACAGCTCCGATTACCTGTTTTTTTATTAGATATATCAAGAGAGCCACTGGATTCCAGTGGGTGGTTTACTGGAGAGTGAGAGGAGAAGGCGAAGGCAGCACTGACCCTTCCCAGGACACTCCAGTGCTGTCTCGATGCATGACAGGGACTGTGCATCCCCCTTCACGCTGCTGCCACATCTAGTCCTGAAACAGATCCACGCACTCTCCTTTGACTTTCCAAATGACCCATGTTTGGGGCAGAGGCTCCCATCGCTTTGGCTGCCTGTGGATTTCTTCCTTTCTGACCAACGAGGAGCAGCTGGTGTGCAGGACAGCAGCCTCAGGCAGGATTCGCCTACCACCCAGGTACAGCAGCTACATGCACCTCTCTTGAAAATTATGTTCTTACAAAGGCAAGATCACAAAACCCCAAGAATGCTGCTCAGGCAGAATAATCAAGGTGAAAGGACAACTTCAAAAATAGGAAAATAGCAAGAAAGGTAGAGAGTATATCAGCAAGCAAAACGTCCAGAATAGAAAATTAGGCAATCAAGGTGGCAGAGCAATCAGCTGAGGCCACGAGCATGATTGCTGGGAGGCACTATCCCATAAGCCTGAAGGGTTCAATGTCCTCAGCATATGGGAACTGCCATGACTCCACTCAGGCCAAACTGGGAGTTTGGCCATTTATTTGTAAATCCTACGCACTGCACACTGATGTTCATATGACAGCATTTTTAAAGCTGAAATCCCAGTTTTTTCCATGTCTTTTTAGAGAGGAAGTGTCAGGCTTTATACCAGTTTGTTAAAAAAGACCAGGCAAAGCTTAAAAACTTAAGCATTGATACAGAAAGGAAATGTGCCTTGTTCAAAGGGCATTTGTCTGTTTAGAAATCAAGAGAAAATTTCCATGTTCTTAGTCCCTCCTTTGAAATGTGTTGCTTTTTTCCCCTTATAACTTTATTGAAAGTGAAATAGATTTTAAGTATTGTCTGCAGTTCTCCTTTTCAGGCAAATGCTTCCTACATTTATCTTCTATTTACTGAAGTAGGATATAATTGCAGCTATTGTTTGCTTAAACAGGATAAATCTATACTGTATCATGTAATATTATGTATACAATAAATACTATACTATAAATAACATATTATTTCCTCAGAATGCATAGGTGTCATACCTTAACTTCAGTCTCAGGGGCTAGTTTCTAGCAGTTTGCTATAATTGCATAGGGTGAATGTTCAATAGGGGGAAGGACCCTGCAAAGGTGGGATGAGCCCACTTGTAGTCATGGCTCTTATGAGCTGATGGAGGTTTGATTGAATGAAGTAACTCTGAGGAGCTTTACTGATTATGGGACCACTGAAAAGGCAGCACCTCTTCTTAAAATCCAGTTCTTATTATATATTTGTATTTATTATGGATTATATATCACCATGAGCATCAACAAATCTGCAATCCTCACTCCTTCACACATTTCAGAAATGAGCTAACCTGCACTTTACTGCTGGAGTCACAATGTTGTAGAAAGATGTAGTTTGGGAAGAAGCCGTAAAAAAGGCAACAAAGCAAGACCCACAGCAACTGTCTACCAATTTCTATGACATTATGCAGGTCTAACTATCGTTTGTCTTTTTAACTTGGTCAAACTCTCTTTGAAAAAGCGAATCCTATGCACAAAGAAATATTGCTGTTCTAGTTACATTGTTGTACATGTTGAGAGATAGATCACATTTATTATTGTTTAGTCTTATACATTACTTACTCCACTTCATCAATAGCTGTGCCAGTGCACGCAGGAACAAAAATAAATCCTAATGAACACTACAGTGACAGAAAGCAGTTGTGCTGAAGTCCGGGACATGCTTCGAGCAATGAAGAATGACTGAGGGAAACCAGGCAAAACTCGCAAATGCTTGCTAACTGACGCAGAAATGTTCCATGAGGGTGTGGAAGAACACACCTCCACTAGAAATGTATTAAAAGAAAGAATTTCAGGGCTCCTTCATGCTCCAGACAAGCTACACTGGCACTTTGGACTTAAGATTGGGACAAATTTATAATGATTTGCAGGATCCTGCAATGAGTCAGAGATTGTTCACTAATGAGCAGTAGACAGCAAAGTACAATTTCCCCATCACTGAAACACCCAGCATTTCACCATGGGCTCCTCAGAGTCAGGATATTGCTTTACATTTGAGAATCCAGTTCAGTAAAGCACTTAAGCAGATACCCAGTAGTAAACGCACAAATCAAGAACACATTGCTGCACAGGAAGGATAAATCTGCTCTGGACCATGCTGCAAGGCACTCCCCTCTCAGTAGCACAAATACGACTGTTGTGTCTCTGGCTGCCAGCTGTTTCTTCTCCATCCCCACTTCATGTAAAGTCCAGCGTTAAAGTGTGAGCATGAAAGGAATCCCTTTGCAGAAGATGAAAAATCCATCCTGGCTTGGCTTGCTTTATTGCATGCTGTCACTCCTGTGATTGCTCCTTCTGGCATAGCTCTGTTGTCTTAAAATAGACCAACTCTGAAAGGGCAGTTGCTAGAGTCAGCAGTTTATTTTGAACGGAGAGAAGTACCAGGCATTTCAGGAGCCTGACAGCTTCTTCTTTTCAACCCCATGATCAAGACAAATCTTCTGAGCACGTTTCTGTGACAAGCATCTTTCTGGCTGAACTGATTCTCCCATCATTTTCCTTTCATGTTTCCAATTAGATGAAATAATTTTGCACGGGGTTTCTTGTAATTACATTTATTGTCACATCTTTTGTATATGGGCACCTACCTATAAGCTGTGTGGCAATGACATGAAAGTAAAATTGAGCCTGAATATTGCAGGTCCAGATAATTAATGTAGTATGACAGAAGCTTTCTTTAGGAGACTTTCCATCTCCTACACTCTGTGCCAGGGAGCTTTGTCCACTGTGTTGTAATCTTGTTTGTCATGGCACTTCCCACAGTAGGAAACAAGTGTCCTAAGAATTAATAGGAGTCTTAAGGATATTAAGTCATTAGGGCCTTTTCTAAGTGAACACAGCATTATTCACACACTTAGAGTTTAGCATGCGCTTAAATGCTTTTAACAAGTGCAGCTGAAGGAAGGAGACGTTTCACCCAAAAACATGCTGCATAATTAGAGGTGAAACAACTATATGCCCCTTCCAGGCCATAAATATGACCTGCTGTCTCACCCCAACTTTCTATGCATGTATATGATTTCAGTGTCTGCTTCCCATATATCCTTTTGCAATGTTCCCTCTCACTCCTTAGATGCTTTTACAGTTTCTGATGATGTATTTTGTGAAAAACAAAGTAAGGCACATTAACTGAGGCAGAGCATCTTCCCTTCCCTGGGCTGATTTTATCTTTTTGTCTCCAATTCACCCCACTGTACCTCATTTCCAACCAGCACTTTAAAAGAAACTCTGCTTGAAAAGCTATTTTTTAAATGCTTTTCCTTTTTAAGGTAATTTTCCTTATCACTATGATGTTGACTCAGAGCAGCTCAGGGCAGACGGAGGGAAGGAAGCAAGGACGCCAGGTCAGTACCAGGACTTCTCTGTGCCCCAGGGACAAGCCAATTATATCTTTCAGCCATCCCTTGGGAAAAGTCAGTAAAAGATGTAATTGTAAACTGTTTCCTTTTAGTTGTGAAGATAGAAACGTCTTTAGCCAAGCAGAAGATTTTTAAGCATCCGTGTTATAGCAGAGCTGTAGATACAAGCAGAAATGCTTCCACACCTGCAGATTATTTTGCCTACAGTTCAGTTCCTGTGTCACAGGAACATAGAGCAGTGATGGTTTACTTGCTGCCACTCTTTCTGCATGGCAGCATATGAAGATACAACGCAAAAGGTGGATTCACCTGAACCTTAGAAGCTACTTAGAAAAAAACACAAGACTTCTTGGAAAAGGTTTGCAGTTTTGTATCTGTTTCCATTACAATGACTTCTGAGCCTGAACATTTGCTCATGATTTTTCTAGTCTACTAACTCCCCTATTTTTCCTCAGCTACTGTCAGAAGTTTGTGCCAGTGTCATTTGGCAGGCCTGGCCCTTGGAGGGAGCTGTTCCTTCTCCTATGACAGCTGTCTTGGCCTCTTCTGTTGCCAAGGCTTTTCAGGATGTGAAGATGAGGAAACTGGCAGCAGTGTTGAACAAGATATATTCAGCAGTTCATTTTCGCAAAATCACAGACCCACATAGGCTGGCAGGGGCCTCCAGAAGCCACCTGCTGTGACCTCTGCTTAAAACTGGGCCAGTGAGAGCAGGTTGCTTAGCAGAGTTTCAAAATTTCTGAGGATGAAGATTCAACAATCTCTCTGGGCTACAACAGTCTTCTTCACTGTTTGACTACTCTCACAATGAAAATTTTTTTCCTTATATCTCATGATAATTTCTTCAGTTCCAGCTTGTGCCCATTGTATCTTGTTGTAGCCCTGTCCACTGCACTGCTAGGAGTTTGGCACCGTCTTGTCTATACCACCTCATCTGATGGCCCTTTGCTGGACTCATCCCAGCATATCCATGTCTTTCCTGTACTGGGAAGCCTGAATCTGAACTGCTTACCAGAGGGGAAGACACACTTCCTTTGACCTACTGGCAACACTTGCTGATACAGCCCAGCACACTGTTGGTTCATGTCCCACCCATTTTGCATCAGGACACCCAGATCCCTTTTTGCAGAGCTCCTCCCCAGACAGTCAGCCCCCAGCCTGCACTGGTGTGGGGAGTTGTTTCTCCCCACGTGCACAACTTTGCATTTCCCAGTGCTGAGTGCCATGGGATCCCTGTCTGCCCATTTCTCCAGCCTATCCAGGTCCCCCCACACAGCATCCTGCCCTTCAGCAAACTGGTGTCTTCTCTCAGTTTGATATAGTCCACAAAATTGCTGAGAGTGCACTCTGTCCGATCAACCACAAAACTAGTAAAGACACTAAAGTGTTGACCCCAACAATGTCCCTGAGGGTTGTCACTAGTTGGATTTTGCACCACTGGTCACAGCCTTTGAACCTTCATGTCCAGCCAATTTTCCACTCACCATCCACTGATCTAGTCCATATCTCACCAGTCTGGCTGCATGGATATTGTGGTGGGCAGGTACTAAAGTCAAGGCAAACAGCATGTCCTTCTCTACTGAAATGGCCATCTCATCATAGAAACCACTCAGGTTGATCAGGCACGATTTACCTAGTCACCTTCTTACCCTTCATGTGATCAGAAATTACTTTCAGGGGGATTTGCTTCATGGTGAATCTTCAGTAGTAAATGTAGAAAGACTCTCAAAATATTTCAGACAGAGAATAAAATATCAGCTCCTGGAAAAGAAGTAGTACCCTTTTAAGCATCAAGAAATATATCTGGAAAAGTGGGCTAAAAAAATGAGGGATTATTGTACTGCTTTTACATGAACTGGGGGTGAATGAGAGCAACAATGGGACTGTCACTGCCATGGCAGTGGCATGAGGGGTGCTGCACTCTTAAATTTCCCACTTAACTCCTACTTAAACTTTCAATGATGAGACATCAGCCAGCACTGCTACAGCAGTCCTACCTGCATCCACCTCCACACTATGTTGGTCTGTAACCCTTGATGGTGAAGTCTTGGTCAGATTAGGAGCACCAGGTAGTCCATGCTTGATTGAAAACCCACCCACTTTTAATACTCAAGTGTTAATTTACAGTCGTTAGTGGCACAGGAGGCATCTAAGGTGAAATGCACAGTATTCAGGGCAGGTGGTGAATCACTGGACTGCCTTCGGATTTTAGGAAGCTGTTCATCTGCCTGCAGTGTTTCCTTCCACGGATACTCTACTGAATTTTCTTTTTCTTTTTTTTCCTTTTTGACTGGAAGGACAATAAGTACTCACAATCTGTTCCTGCTCATTGTGCTTCTGGTAGCCAAAAAAATGCACCAAAAATACCATTCATCTGTGCATAAAGATTACTAATGGTATTACACTGCCTGTAATATTTTATCAGAATGAAATTTAAGTAGGTCAAGAAGCTCATACAAATAAAGATGCTCTAAAAGTTTGTGCTCTGGAAACAGGTACTTTTTGCTAAGAGGAGTCCCCTGCTTTCTAGTTCTCAACTTATGAGACCAAACAACGCGATGGCAAAGAGCCAGGCATGGAAGGTTCAGTACAGGCGGCAGTGAGGAGTAAAACAACACCTGTGGAGCTAGGCAGAAACTGACATTTTGATTATCAATGCTAGAGACAAAGTCCTACTTCCCATCGTATATGACATAGTACCACTTTAAGCATGAATGTTATTGAATCTGCTGGATCAAAGAAGATTTTTTAAAAATGTGTGCGGGAGGAACAGATTCAATAGGTGGCATTTTCATCCTGACTTGGTATTAGGGACAGAGGATGGCAGGATGGTTTTCTTAGCCCTGGTTTCAGAAGGAACATGGCCATGTCCCCAGCCTTGTGTATGTAGCTCCAGTACATGTCCCTCTTCAGCCTAGACCTTCCTTCCAGCAACCTTGAGTGAAAAAGTGACACACATTACAGTTTAAAACAGTTGCAGCAGTGTTTAGGAGAAATGGAGCCCTTCAAAACAGCATGTAACCATCCACCTCACTGGCATTCATTTTGGAAACGGGTCATTTTTATGAATGAACAGTGACTCATAAAGCCTGATTCAAAGCTCACTGAAATCAAGAAGAACATTTCTTTTGGTTTCCCTGGATTTGAGTCAGCTGCATGACAGGCTAAAGGAATTTGCACACATCTAGTGATAGCATGAAGACAATTAAAAGCTTATCTGCAAAAATGTGGTTTACGAGATCCTGTTCTAAGGGTTGCCACTTGGCCTTGTAAGATAGTCTGCTGCCTGCTTTCCTGCCTGAACAATGAAATGAACGTGATGGATTAGCTACTATATAAAAAGTATAAATATTCTCCATGAAAAAATAAAGCCTGCCATTCCCTAACGTTTTCTGTTGCTGAATTCTCTAATAATTGAGACTGCTCTGTCAAGAAAAATTTGTAGGCTCCTTGGCAGTTTATTACAGTGTCTGAAAGGCACATTACCCGCTCACTACAACCTTTAATACCAACTCACAGTGATCTCAGAAACTACATAGGGAACTAACAGAATTTGTGTGTGTTCATCCTATTAAAATTATTGCTGCAATAGAAGGACCATCTGTCCATTTAATGGGAGAATCTGCTTTAAAATTACCTAATTCTCTTCTCAGCTAAGTATGTATATAATTTGTTCTCTTTAAAAAACAAAGAGAAATGGGTTCTTTGCCTTTTTTTTCCCACAAAAAGACTAAAGAGACCCTTTTCTGATACCATTTTGTCACGTTTTCCTGTGCTGTAGCACTGTTAACATCAGTGGGTTTGGTTGGTCCTAATTTACCCCAGTTCAGTGGAGACCAGACCTGCTGAGGACTGAGCCTGGACTACTACATTTAATGACATGCACATTGAATGGTCCTGGTGATCCACTAAGAATATTCCAGACAGACTCATAGGGTTTACTTACCCAACAAAGAGGATGTTAACACTGATCAGGCTAATGGAAGAGAAATTGCAACCATAAGCCCATGCTCCCCTCAGAAAATGCTGTTTTGAACCTGTCAATCAGACAGGATTGGGCAGGATTTTCTGTTGCAGATCCCCCAGGTTTGAGGGTAGTAAAACTATATCTTTATTTAAAAGCAATACAGGTCAGAGTCAGATGCCACAAAGGGCAAGTGGCACTTCACAGTTTGTATCCTTCAGTGCAGAGTCTCTTCTCTGCTTCCCTGAATCAAGGTGGCCTCATCCAGGGTGCCCACAGGGAACCAGCCCTGCTCGCACTCTTCCCAGTACATGTACCAAACCTCTTCTGGATGCCTGTGAATCTCCAGAAGGTAATCTGTAACTACCAAATATCTTCTGCAGAAATGACATAAATACTGGCTATTGTTAACATAAATAGCCAGTCTGGATAAGACTTTAAGAATAAAAGCTGCTCTGAAATATATGGTAGGCACCTGCAAGATGTTTTCTGGCTTCTGTTTATCTTCATTGTGTGTGGAGGTGTTTATTACATTTCCAAATAACTTTAGCTTGTCAAACTGTAATTTGTCTGCTTTTCAAATTAAAATGGACGATGGAAATATGGCCATTTTCCCAGCTCACAGTGCAATGTCGGCCATGTGTTACAGAGAGTGTTGATCCTTTAATCATGTAATAATGCAAATGGCTGGGAAGAAAAAAATATAATTAGCTCATTAAGAAAACAGAAAATGTCTCCTGTCAGGCCAGACCTGATTTAGCAATTTCATCCTTCATGTCCAGCCAGGCAATACAAAGTGCAAACATTCTTTTCATTTAGTTGTAGCCTAGCTAAGGCATGTGAAAACCTCAGATGCAAAATTAAACAACATCTAGTATGCTACTATGTAAGTCAGGCTTGGTTCCAGTAATTACTAAGCTCTTTTTTCATGCATAGATCTTTGATCCTAACCTCAAAGAGATACCTGGATTGATGCAGATGCTGCCTCTTGTCAGGTTGTCCTTGACTGCAGCACGGGCTCCATACATTGCCTTGCTTCTTGGGCTCACTGCTCCTCATCCTTCCCACACTTGCCCACAGCACTGGTAGTTCAAAGGGATGCAAACCCCCAGCTCACATCCTCATGCAAGACAAAACAAATACAGGAAAAGCTTATAGTAAGTTCTCCATGCACAGGCTGGCAGGGTGTCAGAATAAGCATTCTTAAGAAATACATATTTTATTTCAGTGAAACTTGAAAAGTGTTAGGGCTGATCATTCTCTTTTTGAACACAGACAAAGATGAAAAGAGTGGAAAACTCAGATTTCAGCTGAGACCCACAATTGCTTTTCTTCAACACCTCTGGTTATGATTCTTTTAGCTGGTCAAAATTCAGAATTCTGATATGGTGGGCAATTCTGACATTTAAAAGAAAAAAAAAATCAAGTGTCCTGAAAAATATTCAATGAAAGTTGAGTTTTCTCGAGCAGTGGCACCCTAACAAAAATCTTATGCTCATTACTTCTTTTTTGCTAATAGAGATGTCCTCCTACAGAGTGTTTCAATTTCCCTGAACAGGAATTTCCTAACAGTGAAGAATGATCTGTCAGAAAATGTACAACCAATTTACCAATTTTAATAACACCAAAGAAAAAGTATCTTTCCAGCAGAAGAGCAAGTTGTTTTAGCCCTCAGCTTTCCTTGCAGAAGAGAAGGTATTTGCACTGTTCTGTACCTTAGAGCTGTGGTGCAATGCCAGGTATTTTGATGGAAATATCTCTCTGCTGCACTAACGCTGGTAGAACTCGTAGAGTCAAGGCCTGTTCAACCCTTGATCTTCACACTAATCTAACTAATCATCATGTCAGTGAGTGATAAGGAAACCTCTCACTGGGTGCTTGTTTCAAAGGGAGAAATTCCAATCTTTTCCTTGCTGTCTGGCCGTGCAGGAAGAATAACACTGCCACTGGCAGGGCAGTGAGGGCCACTGCTTTTAATCCACTGTGCAGAGGGAGCAGAGGTGTGTAATGCGGGTATAGCTCAGGGCTCCTCTCCTCTCGTTAATATTTGGCTGCTTAAGGATTAGCTGTGCTTGATCAAATGAAAATTATCTAGTATTAGTGAAGCACCTTCATCTGACAAGCCAGGATTCACGGGAACATTGAATGCAAATGGGACTATGGTAAAACTGTCAATAAAATCCTTCTGCTAATATCAGATGCAAAGCTCTGAGTATCAGGAAGTCATGATAAAATGCAAGAAAAATGTTTCCCACCATCCAGGGATAACAGATGAGGCAGCAGATGCTGGCATAACAACTCTGGAAGTGCAATACTTTGGTAGGGAAGTGGCACATCTAAGCGGGAAGAAAACACAACAAATGAATCCAATGCCAGAAGGTTCAGCAACATCTGCAGACCCTGCTATGTGGTGCTAAGGCATCCTTCCCTGTGTGAATGCCCAGCTTTGAGACCTTACCCTCCCATCTTGTTTCCTCACAATCTTCAAAGAGCAATTGGATCATTCATATACTTGCATCAAATTTTAGAGAAGAATTTTGTGAACATCAGGAACTGAAGGAAAAATATGTCGGTGTCCTTGGAATAAGTAAATGCTCCAAAGGATTGCTTTTTGGCTTTGCAGCTCACCTATACCCCTGTAGGCTTCAGGCAGGTCATTTCTTGAACCAACCATGAGAGCTAAAAGTGACTGAGTAGAAAAACCCACCAAGAACTCCTGAGAACATTGCCAGCTCCAAGTCACGATCCAAACTACCAAAATCAGGCAGAAATCTTTAAAAAAATTTCAAACTAAATAATGTTTGTTTCCTTTTCTCTCTCTTCTGTGCCTTCACAGCACACGTTACTAAGCAGTTGTGTGCAATTCCATTGCATTTCACATAACTCCTCTCACAGTCACATCTTGGGGATGAATGAGTTAATTGTGTGACCACAATTTGACAGCATAATCATAAGACTGGGTGAACTGGGACTTTGGGAGAAATGCTTCATGCCATTCAAGCTTCATGATAACATATTGGGCTTATTAACAGGGCTTATTGACAGGGCTTTAAACTAGATATGATGGGGGACAGGGAGATAACTGGGTCTGTTAGGAACAAGCTCAAGGGAAGCGTGCCAAAGCTTGAAGGATGCTGGACTGGTGAGGGCTCTCCCTCTGCCACTTCATTTGGGAGAAGGGAAAGATGTTTAGGGACTGTGGAAGCACCTGAGAAGGGTCTGGTAGGGAATGGGGCCCACACTAACAAAAAGGTGTTGGATTCACTAGCTCATCTCAAGTGCATCTATACCAATGCATGCAGTATGAGCAACAAACAGGGTGAGCATGAAGCCATGATGCAGCATGAGAGCTATGACATAGTAGCTGTCACAGAAATGTGGTGGGACGCCTCACACGACTGGAGTGCTGCAATCGATGGCTACAAGCTCTTCAGGAGGGATAGACAGGGAAGGAGAGGTGGTGGAGTGGCCCTGTATGTAAGAGAATGCTATGAGAGCTCAGAAATCAAGTATAGTGATAATGGGGTTGAGAGTGTTTGGATTAGGTTAAGGGCCAATAAAGCAGATCTTGCTGTGGGAGTCTGCTATAGACCTCTGTGGTGGTTTGACCTTGGCCAAATGCCAGGTACCCACCAAGTCGCTCTATCACTTCCCCCCCCCTTCCCCTTTTTTTCTCAACAGGGCAAAGAGGGCAACGAAAATAAGATAGGAAAAAAAGCCAACCCTTGCGGGTAAAACAAAAGCAGTTTTAATATAAGCAAAGCGAAGCAAAGGTCCGTGTGTGGAAGCAAAAAAAAAGATAACAGATTTATTCTCTACTTCCCATTAACAGGCGATGTCGGGCCTTCTCAGGAAGCAGGGCTCCAAATCGCGTAGTGGTTGCCTCGGAGGACCAAGGGTGACCCCACCCCCTTTCTCCTTTCTCCCAGCTTTATACTGAGCAGACATCATATGGTCTGTAATATCCCTTTGGTCAGTTCGGGTCAGCTGTCCTGGTTGTGTCCCCTCCCAAGATCTTGCCCACCCCGTCCCACTGTGGCGGGGGGGAAATGTCAGAAAGAGCCTTGGTGCTGTGTAAGCACTACTCAGCAGTAGCCACAACACCAGTGTGCTATCAACACCCTGCCAGCTCCCAATATAAAACACAGCACCATGAGGGCTGCTACAGGGGAAAACCAATTCCAGCTCAGTCAGACCCAGTACAACTTCCCAACCAAAGCAGTGAGGTGGATGAAGCTTTCTATAAACAATTAGGAGAAATCTCGTGGTCACTTGCCATTGTTCTCGTGGGGGACTTTAACCTCCTGGGTATCTGCTGGGAATACAACACAGCAGAGAGGGAACAATCCAGGAGGTTCCTGGAATGTATGGAGGATAACTTCCTCATAGAGCTGGTGAGTGAACTGACCAGGGAAGGTGCCCTCCTGGACCTGCTTCTTGTGAACAGGGAAGAGCTTGTGGGGGAAGTAAAGGTTGGAGGCTGTCTAGGGTGCAGTGATCATGAGATGAACGATTTTTCAATCCTTCGAGAAGCAAAGAGAGGGGTTAGTAAAACTGCCACCTTAGACTTCCAGAGGGCAAACTTTGACCTGTTCAAAAGACTGATTAACAAAATCCCTTGGGAGGCTGCCTTGAAGGATATGGGAGTCCAGGAAGGCTGGACATACTTCAAGAGAGAAGTCTTAAAGGCACAGGAGCAGGCTGTTCCCGTGTGCCGAAAAACAAGCAGGCGGGGAAGGAGACCGGCCTGGCTAAACAGGGACCTTTGGCTGGATCTCAAGAACAAAAGGAGAATCTATGACCATTGGAAGAGGGGCCAGGTCTCTCATGAAGACTATAAAGACGTAGTGAAGTTATGCAGGGAGAACATTAGGAGAGCCAAAGCGCAGCTAGAGATCAACCTGGCTACATCTGTTAAGGATAATAAAAAATGTTTCTCTAAATTCGCTAACAGCAAAAGGAGGATTAGGGAAAATCTCCCTCCTTTATTGGATGCAGAGGGAAACATGGTAACTAAGGATGAGGAAAAGGCTGAGGTGCTCAAGGCCTACTTTGCCTCAGTCTTTAGCAGTGGAACTGGCTGTTCCCTGGACATCCAGCCTCATGAGCTGGGAGATGCGGAGGGGAAGCAGATTGAGGTCAGCACAGTTGAAGAGGAGGTGGTCAGAGACCTGCTGCACCACTTGGATGCACACAAGTCATCTGTGGGACCAGATGGGTTACACCCAAGGGTGCTGAAAGAGTTGGCAAATGTGCTCACCAAGCCGCTGTCCATGATTTACCTGAAATCATGGCTAATTGGGGAGGTCCCATTGGACTGGAGGGTGGCAAATGTGACACCCATCTACAAGAGAGGCAGAAAGGACGATCCAGGAAACTATAGACCTGTCAGTCTGACCTTGGTGCCAGGGAAGGTCATGGAGCAGATCATCTCGAGTGCCATCAAAAGTCATATAATGGACAACCAGGGGATCAGGTCTAGTCAGCATGGGTTTATGAAAGGCAGGTCCTGCTTGACAAACCTGATCTCCTTCTATGACAGGGCGACCCACTTGTTGAATGAGGGAAAGGCTGTGGATGTTGTTTACCTTGACTTTAGTAAGGCCTTTGACACCATTTCCCACAGCATTCTCCTGGCGAAACTGGCTGCTCGAGGCTTGGATGGGCACACGCTTTGCTGGGTAAAAAACTGGATGGATGGCCGGGCCCAAAGAGTTGTGGTGAACAGAGTTAAATCCAGTTGGCGGCCAGTCATGAGTGGTGTCCCCCAGGGCTCGGTTTTGGGGCCACTCCTGTTTAACATCTTTATTGATGATCTAGACGAGGGGATCGAGTGCACCCTCAGTAAGTTTGCAGATGACACCAAGCTGGGTGGGAGTGTTGATCTGCTCGAGGGTAGGGAAGCTCTGCAGAGAGACCTGGACAGGCTGGAGCAATGGGCTAAGGCCAACTGGATGAGTTTCAATAAGGCCAAATGCCGGGTGCTGCACTTCAGCCACAACAACCCCCAGCAGCGCTACAGGCTTGGGGAGGAGTGGCTGGAGAGCTGCCAGTCAGAGAGGGACCTGGGGGTGTTGATTGACAGCCGGCTGAACATGAGCCAGCCGTGTGCCCAGGTGGCCAAGAAGGCCAATGGCATCCTGGCTTGGATCAGAAATAGCGTGGCCAGCAGGGACAGGGAAGTGATCTTACCCCTGTACTCAGCACTGGTGAGGCTGCACCTCGGTTACTGTGTTCAGTTTTGGGCCCCTCACTACAAAAAGGACATTGAATTACTCGAGCGTGTCCAGAGAAGGGCAACAAAGCTGGTGAAGGGTCTGGAGCACAGGTTGTAGGAGGAACAGCTGAGGGAACTGGGGTTGTTTAGTCTGGAGAAGAGGAGGCTGCGGGGAGAACTCATTGCCCTCTACAGCTACCTGAAAGGAGGTTGCAGAGAGCTGGGGATGAGTCTCTTTAACCAAGTAACAAGCGATAGGACAAGAGGTAATGGCCTCAAGTTGCACCAGGGAAGGTTTAGACTAGATATTAGGAAGTATTTCTTTACAGAACAGGTTGTTAGGCGTTGGAATGGGCTGCCCAGGGAGGTGGTGGAGTCCCCATCCCTGGAGGTATTTAAGAGTCAGGTTGACATAACGCTGAGGGATATGGTGTAGTTGGGAACTGTCAATGATAGGTTAATGGTTGGACTGGATGATCTTCAAGGTCTTTTCCAACCTAGACAATTCTGTGTGATTTCCATAAGGAGAGTAGAGGACACTATTGTGCTATCTCTGGGCAGCAGAGCATTTGGGCAGGAATAGCTCTGCATGCCCACAGCACACCATGGTGTCAGCAATTTCTTTAAGTAAAGAGTGATTTTTATGTTATGAAGGACCACGTCTGGCAACTTTTTGAACCATCCATAAACATCAACTCTTATTTCGTCCTAAGCTGAGTTTCAAAATGGCTTTAAGAAATGTGTTCATCTTGCCTGCTGCAAAATGTCACCCAGCCCCTAGCCTACAATCCATGCCAAGTGCTGAACCCTGCTTGGCAGCTGTCCCATGGACACACACAGATCAGAGCCATCTCTGGGGGCATCTGTTCAAGCCTTTGCACAAGAGTTACCCTCCGTGACAGGGTCTGTCACCTCCACTGGGAGCATCTCTGTGGAGATCTACCTTGTTCAGTAACATCAGCTGGTCTTTCTTCTGTCCCTGCTTGTTGGAGAATTTTTATGGTACCCCTTGAGGCGGCTCCAGGAGAGCTATTCTCACCAGCTGGACAAAGCTACCCTCCTCAGGCTCAGGCTCTTTACAGGGAGCACTGACCCTGCCTTTAATCAGCATCAGTACCTGGAAATGCTGAAATGTCATGGTCTGTTGCAGAGAAACAGATCACCTCCTGGTATGGTTGAATACAGAGCAGTGCTCCGTACCTCACTGCTGCCCAAATCCACAGAGGTATGAAAGGCTAACGTTCAGAGGGGGGTTTCTAAAGGCCCTCTGCCCTCTTTGAGGAACAAGATCATCTCTGTGGCTCATAACACTTTGAAATATTAGTGTAAAAGTCCTTAAAGACCAACAGCATTGCATTTGCTGTCAGATCACTGCTAAGCGGAAAACACAGTAGGCGAAGAACTCCCTGCTGAGCCCTAAAGTGGTGTCTTGTATTTGCAGTGAGTTTACCAAATCAAATCACGGGGTAATTTAGAGAAACTGAAAACTATGTAGTCTCACGGGCAATACTTGCTCTCAGATGCAGTGGAGCATCTCGCATTCAGCTCTGAGTGAGGAAGGGGTGTATATGATGGGACTGCAGACAAGGCTCCAAAGAGCAGTGCAAAGCAGGTGATAAAAGTGCACCAAAGCACCAGGAAAAACACATCTCAAGACAGATGAGTGCCTCAGCTGAGAAATAGACCCCCATTTACAAGGTACAGCCAAGTTTGGGAATGCAATTGCAGGTAAAATAGCTAGAGATACAAATAGGCTTTTGCTTGAGAGATCTGCAAATCACATACCCCATCTGCAGTAAGCCCAGCAAGCTAAATTGGATTTGGACTCGCTGAGAAATCTTTAGAGAAATTATGTTTTCTTTTATTTCCCTGTGGATATACATTTTCACTGGTCTACCTCCCACCGTCTACCAAGAGGACAGATAAGAATGATTGTCAATGAAGTGTAATGTTGTGAGCAACACGGGAAAAGGAAGCTGCTGCCTCAACAGTTATGCTGATGTGTGCCTGTGAATTCCTGTCAGATGTGGGCGTAACAGCACTCTCTCTAAGATGGTTCATTTTTGCATCAAAATTGATAGCGTGCAAAGACTTACAACAGAATTTTTCAAACTGGCCTCTGATTTGGGACAAGTTCAGTTGCTTGCTTTTGATAAACATTGATATGCCTCACTGATGCCATGGGTGATACTTTTCTAAGAAAAGGTCTGGGCTGTTTTTCTATAACAGGTTCTGGACAGTATAAGACCCTGATTCAGGATGTATTTTGGTCACCATCTGTACATGCAAAAAATCAGAAAAACTCAAAAGGAAAAAGATTAAGGAACATTTATTAAATTATTTTGGTTTTGAATCACTGACTTTGGAAGAAAAATAGCAAGAGAAACTACATGGTAATTTCCCTTGACAAGCAATGTTATTACAAGCAACAGGACGATACTATCTATTGACTGTAGCTAAAATGAATAAAGCTGCCTTTAAGTGACTCTTCATTCTTTTTGCTGATACAATAATAACATTTGCAACAGTACATGGCTGCTCAAATCTTCCTAAGGCTACCAGAAAGAAAGGGCATGTTTTGTCACCTGTATGTGCAAGACCATATAGGAAAATGCCAAGAAAATCTGTAACACTGTGCTGTGTTACTAGGAGTTAAGGACTCCCCATTTCAAGTTAAGTTTTCCTGGACCAGCTCAGTACAGTTAGCTGGAATAAAATGGTTTGAGGGGAAGATTGGACTGCTGAAACACAGGAGTGGCAGACACTTATTTGCTCTTTTATATGATCACCTGCTTCAGGGGGAGGACCTGTGGCTTGGATTTTCAAAAACTCCTGTTTAAGGTCCATTAAAATCCACACGAATTGACATTGATCATCTAAAGTTGCAGACCCCTTCTGCAGAGGTACCTTGACATTAACTTTCACCAAGCAGTCCTTACTTTTTGCTGCAATTAAATGTAGACTGGTTTAGAGAGGGATTTGTCTGCATTTTCTGATAATTAGATTGTATTTTTATTACTAATTTATGTAGCAGCATTCTGCAAATGTAAATTAAAACAAGATAGATTATTCTTTTAAATGGAAATTTCATAGTTACCATGACAAGAAACTGAAGGTAGTGGTGCTGTCTACTTAGATCAAATGTCATATTGCTGAGCAAGATGAAACATCACATGGCAGTGAACATGCAAAGAGAATTTGTTATTGAACTGAAAGTCTCCTATTTCTTGTGCGGTTCTTAACTCACAAGGCCACATGTTAACCATCTATGCCAAGGAGGGTTGTAGGCAGAGTCCAGCGACAGCCTTTGCTCAGCAGGAGGAACAAATACTCTTCCTCCTTGTCTCTCGCAGCTGGGGCTCAGAGACATCCCCTGCACTGCTCTGGATGGTAGCTGCAGATCCTTCTCGGATGTGCTGGCGGCTGTGAAATCCCTGCAGGCAATGTGGGAGACATTTCATGTGAAGTTATGCCCAAGATGAGACTCCAAAGGTATTTCCTTTCTCCTCTTCATTTCTGACCTCCATTTCCTTCTGCTTTTTCCCCTTTCAGCTTTTACTGCTTTTCCCTCTGTATTTCTTCCTTATGGGTCTTTTAATCTTTACATAACAATTTCCCTGGAAATACCATAACAGCTTTGGCATTTTAGTCAGCAGAAATCTGTAAGGCAATAACCTTGTCCATTATAAACAAGAAAGCATGAAGGAGCCAGATAATTTCATTTGCACATTTCTCCATTTTGCCCAATACTCTAATAACAGGGTCCAACTGAAAGTAAGAGTTTTGTGCTTTCCAACCTGCCGCTGCATTGTACAAAATTTATTGAGTTATGCTGCATCAATTTGTTGGAAGAGAGTGTAAAAATAGTAGTTGTCTCATTCCCAATTAATTTCTGAGAGAAAAGTATTATGATGGACTAACAGTGTGTTATGAATCATGACATCTACTCATTTAATGGCTTTTGCACTGCAAATTATGCCATGTAATTGCAGATATGCAAATATAAAAATATGGTAAAAGGCAGTTTCCTTCAAATATACCCAGTGTGAGAGGAGATAATAGCTCACTGCAGGTTACAGAGATACCAGCTGTAAACAGAAACGAAGGCAAAGTCTGTGTCCAATATTAACTGTGAATGTGAAGGTCTGACAAGTACAGGCAGCCTGAGGCCACTTAAAATTTAATAGCACTCCCCTGAGAAAGTCTAAACGAGCCAGCTGTCCTCAGCCAACTTCAAACACAGGATGTCACCTACTACAGGAATGCCTTTCACCTGCCATGGACACTGCACGGCAGTCTGTGCGCACCCAGCCTGACATCTGTGTTACTGATTTGTTATTAATTTGAGCTGATTCTAATGATTTTTGGTGATTTGGATTTAAATAAGGAATGATTTAGAGTTACCATACAACCAGTTATGCTGCTACAAAGTCCTTTGTAAAGTCCCAGGCTAAGACAACGTAGGCTGGTAATAATCATTAACCAGATTCCTATTCAAAGAATAGGATTCATGACCAGGTACCATTGTTAGGCTGTCCGGTAAGGACGATTTATTGCCCTGTCGACCAACATGTTCTAAAGGATACATTGTGAAAGGGCCTCGAAGTATGTTAAAATTGCAATGTGAGCCAAAGTCCTTGAGTCAAGGACACTGGAGGGTCTTTCTTTTGAGTCAGTAGTCCATGGTGGTCATAAAAGAAGCCCCCTGACTCATTTCAGGACTCAAGTGTGCATGACCGGAAAGGGGTGGGAATAAGAAAATGAGTTACAGGAATTGTCATGTTCATGTATGAGAACTTATTATGTATTACTCTATCCTATATAATCAGCATGCTACACGAGTTAGGTGCGTGGTTGGTGAGACGGCTCCCCTACGCACCCAGTCGTTAATAAAAGAGTGTCTGCTTATCTACATCACATTGGTGTCGATATGTTCTTTTATCCCATTTTGGTGACATCTGCAGGGGAAAATGTTCACAAACATGAAGCATAACTCTGGGAAAGTTAACAGGTTTGGGAGAGGGATATTGCATGAGCATAGAAAAATACTCAAAAGCTTACTTTACCAGAGTAATGATGAAAGATCCATGCCCAAAGAAATTCTGGGAGTAGTGTTCATCAGATGTACACAATTCCATTGGGTCCCAGATTACTATGATTTTTAAAAGGTGGTAAAATGTTTGATGTATACCAGAACAAGGCTGAGATTATGTTTTTGTGTTAATAGGTGATGCAAAATCCTCTACAA
This sequence comes from Strix aluco, assembly GCF_031877795.1. Classification (NCBI taxonomy): domain Eukaryota; kingdom Metazoa; phylum Chordata; class Aves; order Strigiformes; family Strigidae; genus Strix; species Strix aluco. The sequence goes on from NC_133933.1 coordinate 92,710,511, forward strand.
CCCATGTCATGTAAGAAACTAACCTTCAGCGTAAGTGACAGGATTTACAGATAAAATAGAAAACTCTGGATCTAGTTCTTAAATTCCAACAGTTTGGTGTCAGAATGATTTGCTTCTGAATGAGACACTGTTTGGTTTAGAAGTGATAAAGTAAGACTGATCAGCCAGAACAAAACAGGTGGGTAATATTTCCATTGGGAAAAGAATGGATTAAGATGGTCTTTGATAATAATTTTATACTGGCACCATCTAGAAACTTCACTTTCTCTCCACTGAAGTGCCACTCCTATTCTCTGAGATGAAGGATTTAGGAGAGTTAATGGGTCTGAAAGTATTCTGCAAGGCTCAGATCACTACAATTAATGGTTTGGGAGGCATTTAAAATGCCTTTGGATAAACAACTTAAATGCCTAAGCACTAGGATATCCTGAGAAACGATGAGATGAGAAATGGAATAAAATTGTGAAATATTCTGTGAAAAGATGGAGGTATAGAGAGAAAACCTCAATGTTTTGGACTATGGGAGTGGAGCAAGATTTCTTTATTTGTTTGATCATGAGTTCCAACCTGTTGCATACCATCAACTTTCACTGTCAGCTTTGAAATCTCCAAGATATAGAAGCATCAGATGCAAAGCACACAGTGTACACTCAAAAGCACCAAAATTTTTCTGTTGTGGTTGGGTTTCGTTGGTTTAAATAGAAATAATCTGCATTCATAGCAGGTTTGGAGGAATCAGAATCGCTGCCTAAAGATGGGTTTGAGAGCTTCAATGAACAATCAAAATCATCTTACTGAAAGATCTCAAAGTACAAAGGGAAGGCATTCACCTTAATCTCCTTCGGGTGTTCATAGCAGAAAACAGAGACCGACTCCCACATTGCCTTGCTTTGGGGCAAGTGGGGCACTTTAAAAATGGGGTAATGAACTAGTGGTATGAAAATGGAAGTGAGTTGCATACTTTCTAAGTATATCACTTAATATAACACTGCTATAATACTCCAAAAGCTTTCTTGTCCTTTTTACAGGAACTGTTTGCCCTTCCTCAATCCATTGAAAAACTTTATGCAGGAAGAATTATTCTAGAGATTTCTTCCACTTTTCCTTCACTCTTCATGTGCTTTGAATTGATTTATGCTCTATGGCAGTTCTTGGAAATTAAAATATGACGGAGAAAATGGTGCCAGACTAAAAATAACAGCTGATGAAGCATAGGTTAATATTGATAGTTTAATATGCTAGTTACTGTAGCCAAAGCTGAGAATCCCCATGGATCAGCCTCTATTTTTACTTCTGCTCTAAGGATGGGGTTCAGTCCACCTAACTCCAGCTGTCTCAGGTCACTGACTTCAGTAGCTCCTTTGATACTCAAAGAGGATAAAGAGATACCAGTAAACATGAATGCAACCCACTTTATAGCTGTGGGTCAAGGCAGGTTACATGAACCACCTTCTGAACGTGCTCTCTCATCCACTGACTGCAGAAAGAGGCTTAGGGACAAGTTTTGTTCAGACATATGCATTTAACTGGTAGATGAGATGAGCCCCAACTCTCAACGGCAATACATTTGTGAGTAAATACCATGACAGAGATGCTAAACAGCTGTGTTAATACCTTGGGCATGTAAATGCTCCTTCAACCCATTCCACACACACCTGCTAAGATCATGATCCATATTTTTTTGGGTCATTTTCACTGCATCCAGGAACCTTTTCCCTCCTGCCCACCGCTCTATGACACTAAATCCTCTGCTTTAAGATGTGCTGCTCCCAGCTCCTCACTTACTTATTCCTGCAAGCAATCTCCTCAGTCCCCTATGTTACACAGTGAAGGACGATACAAGCGTGCTGGCCTGTATTTTCCACTCCCTCCAGAAATATGTTAAACTTTGCAAAAGGAACTACATAAATTTTTCCTCTGGCCCCCTTCAACTCTCATTCCTGAGATCTCTTGGTTCCAGCTGTGAACAACCAAGCAGAGGGCAACTCCAGTGTGGTGTCTGTTATTGCATGCATATTTGTATCTGTTGTATCTGTGTATGGACAGATAAACACACAGATATGCTTTTATATGCACATCAAAATAAAAATTTAACAAGTTTATTATAAAGGTCCTACTCCTGCAGAAATCCCTATATGAGAGGATCCTCACACCTGTGTGGGTCCAGATGCAAAGATGTGGATCACAGCCAGACTGTGGAGCCCATGGTCCCCCTGAGATGCCACTGAATTTAATTCCTTCAGAAGCAGAAATGTTTGGAGCTTTTGGAGAGACTGAATTTCTATATACACCCCACCCAAGAGGAGTGAGGTGACCATTTCAGTCCATGAGTCATGACGGGCATGATGATATAGGTTTGAAATTTAGAAAATGGTCACTGTTGATGAGGAGTAAAAAAAAAAAACAACAAGCTGACATGACTGTGTTGAGATCTTGGAGCTGAATGAAATACACACTCTATATTAAAATCAAACTCCAAAATTGTTTTCAGCCTCTTGACCTTGAGGAGGCTACAGAAAATGGGAGGAAGTAGAGTGCTTTTTTTGGATTTTTGCTCTCAGCAGTAGAAACCAATGCATTTGATAAGCAGCAGGTGAGCTTTTGATGCTCTTGAAATTTCCAGTACTTCAGCATCTGATTTTCCTGGAGACTTGGCCATGAAAGTGCTAGCAGGAAAATGTGGATCCTTGCAAGTGTATTAGGCAAGCAGACAGCTCTTTACAAAACCTTTAAGAAATGAAACATTGCAAATATCACGTGATTTCTAACTGGAAAACTCTACCAGCAATCATAATCTGCACCACTGCATCTTTTAAGAGCTCAGCAGGAAGTTTTTCCTGAAGCAAATAGGTTTAGAGCAGTGTTACCGAAGTGCTGCAGGTAATGTAAATGCAAAAGGTATTACAAATGTGGAACGAGCATAAATAAGGGAAGGAAGAAAAAATTATGCGTTCAAAAGTTAACCAAAAGAGTGTCTTTTACTGAAAAGATGCAAAGAAATGTTTGAAAAGCTCTGACCTCCCTATGAGCAACCTTCAGATATAGAAATGGAGCAAGCTGTAAAGACAGGGATGTTTTGTGAACTGGTAAGAAGGTATTGGCATTTCATCCTTTACTATTTTAAGAGTAGAAGCATTCCCACTTGAGCCCTTTTTAATATCCAGCATTTAAAGGTTCAGTAGCCTTAGTCCAGCTCCATTACTCAAAATGGACATGAGTAAATTTGCTCTCTGAGTAAAGAGACCAGTGCCAATAAGAGAACAGGGAGCTAAAACTCCTTCAGCAGTGGTCAATGCAAAACAGGGCCACAAGTCACATTGGAAAGGAAGGAACAAACTGGACAATGTTTTCCCATTCTTACGTTGACAGGCATTCACTTTCCCCAGCATTCAGGTTCATTATTATAAATGAAAATAGTCAGGTTCTAGGAAATAAAGTATAAAAGAAATTAATTCAGGACTGAATTATTTATTAAAATTTCTCAAAATTCCTATTCTTAAAATAAATTATTGGGAAGTGTCCTTAAATGTCAAGGCAAGCCTGACTACCTATACTGGAAACATCTACAAATAAAAGGCTTGTGCTATCCTGTATTGAGACTCTAAATTTAATGATACCACAACAAAGTAAATTTCCCCCAGTGTTAAGTTAAAATCTTGCAAACCTATATTCATGGTACTGGTAATGGCACAGAAAGATGCTAGCATATAATGAAATGCTTAGTGTAAGCTTTTAAAGATACTTCCATACAACATTTTTAGAAATGTTTCCTTGAATACATATAACCTGATTCAAGGAGACTCATATAAGACTCCTACATGTTACTGCAGCATGATTAAATGTCATTATTTTGTTCCTTTTTTTGTTATTATTGTTGCTATTTTTATTTTTAAAACTACATATTGTCAGTGGCTGTCTGCACCTGTGCAAGATGTGCACAAAAAAGTCGTAATCTACAAATTTACTGGGACCTGTGTGTCAAGACACACAAAAAATCAGTGTCATAAGCAGTGTGGGTCCAAATGAGTCAATATTTGCAAAGAAGCAGGATGGGAAGAAGTTTTGGAAGTGCCAGTCCCTAAGAGTGGAACTTGAGTGAATGAGAACTGCCAAATAATGCTAATGACAACAGATGGCAGTCTGCAAGTAGTGCTTTATTCAACTGAAATATAGGTGACTAAAAAAATGTTGCCTCTTTCCAGAAAACAGCAGGTATGGGAACTTTACCTTACATCCTTTTTCCCATCAGAAATCAAACCTGTGCTAATGATGCTGAGTTATTTTCTAGTGTAATTTCTATATTTACTGAATATAAAGTTGAATAGAGATAGTCAAAACCATGTATAAGGCAATTTTTCTTTCAGTCTACCAAATGGGATACCCAAACAAAGGAGCCCAGTTAGCCCTAAGCCACTCCCTTTGTTCTTAACTTTGATCTCCATCCCTTTGCTTCCAGCTTCCCACCTGGTCACTTTGGGAGTTTGTCCCCTTGAGGTCTTTCACTCTGACTCACTGGCCTTTGAAAGCACAGTCTTTTGTACAAAACTAAGCACTGCCTAGCGCAGTAAACATTTTATGCTAATGCTCCATCTGTGAATTGGCTTGGCTATTCAGAAAATTTAAATACGTCCACTATCCAGAAGAGCCCCATCTTCAGCTGGCTCCCATTTGGGGAAGAGGTAACTAAGTGTTAATCCACACATTATCCCTCAGGGTCATTTAATGCCACGGTAGGAATCAGTCTTCAAAGCATCTTTTGGACCACATTTCTACATGACTCTCTGTAACTCATTCTCCTCCCTAACACTTTTGCCATAACAACAGGGAATGTTTTGGAGCTCTCAGTTAATAGAGAGCTCACAGTGAGAGATCAGATGCATCTTTTCACTCACTGCCTTGCTTTCCACTGTGCTCACACTGTTAATATTGTAATATCTAGTACACAGCAAGCCAACATCAGACAAGAAGGAGAATTAATTATCACAGGCTTTGGGGCTTTGAATCACCTACTATCTGCCAACGTTTTTGTCTGGAACAACCAAACCCTTGCAAGAAGACTCAAATATATCATTAAATATATCATTAAATCCCAAGAAGACATTTCAAGGGCAATAGCTCAGTAGCAAGTAGAAAGGTAACTTCTTTGGTAAGTTACAGTCTCAGGTACAGGCTCAAACTGAAGTGATTTCACAGTGATGGTGTGACACTTTTGCAACTGATAGCGTAGTGACACCTGCTGATGAGCACATAAATTGCAAATACTTGTAAGATGAAGGGCTGGTTCACACCTGCATTAAGCCTACTTTTTCTTCTGTCTCTGAACCCGCTCAGTTTATGGTACTACAGTAGTACCGAATGCACATTACTAAGAGCACCACAGACCCCCAGCCATTCCCCTCAGCCTGTGTCTGCCTATACCACTGACTGGCCATACCAAGTTCATTTGCTCTCTAAATGTAATGCCAAACCTTTTTTTTAATAGGACTACAGGTGAGGGAGGGTACCTAGACCTTTCTCCTGGGGCAGGGACAGGTGGCAGATGTGCCTGCAAAAGGTGTGCCCAGGTGGGGAACCTTCTGCAGCAGGAGGCTGAGCTGCGGGAGGTGGTGAGAAGGCTGCGTAGCATCAGGGAGGCTAAGAAGGAGTTAGATAGCTGGTTCCAAGCGCAGTCTGCAGTGGACCCACAGTCCACGGCCAAACAGCCAAAAACTCCCCCACCAGCACACACAGAAGGGAGGAGGGGCCAATAACGCGGAAGAATGGAAGCTTGCAATGGCAAGGACCTGCAGGAGGAACAGACTTCCCCCAAAGCCTGAGATGCCTTTGCAGAACCGCTTCACTGCTCTGCAGACTGAAGAGGAAAGATCTGTCACATCAGGAGTGATAGTAGTAGGCGACTCTCTCTAAGAGGTACGGAGGCACCCATCCGCTGACCTGACACACTCTCTAGAGAGGTGTGCTACTTACCAGGGGCTTGAACCAGGGATGTCACCGAGACACTGATGAGCCTTGTACAGTCCACTGACTATTATCTGCTGCTGTTTTTTCACATGGGCACCAGTGATACAATCAAGAAGAGTCTGAGGAGTATCAAGAAGGACTACAGAGCCCTGGGAGCAGCAGTAAGGGACTCTGGAGTGCAGGTAGTTTTTTCATCAATCCTCCCAGTCAAAGGGAAGGGGTTTGAAAGGGCCATTTGAATCTGGCAAATCAACAGTTGGTTACAGGACTAGTGCCACAGCCAGGGATTCAGTTCCTTAGACCATGGGACTCACTTTGAGAAACCTGGTCTTCTGGGGGCTGATAGGGTCCATCTGTCAGAGAAGGGGAAGCGCATCTTTGGTCATAGTCTTGCCAAGCTGGTGAAGAGGGCTTTAAACTAAAGTTGTCAGGGTGGGGGAACCTCAATCCATCCCACTCCTACCAGCTTGATGCCAGTGCCAGCAATAGATGCCCAGAGCCTGGAGAGGGATCACAGATCAGCAGAAGAGCACCTGAAGAGCAGCACAAAGGAATTCCAGCCAGTAAGTCAGCTTCATCAGGGGCCTAACTTAAATGCCTCTATGCAAACGCACATAGCATGGGGAATAAACAAAAGGACCTAGAGACGTGCGCATGCCTGCAGGGCTGTGATCTTATTGGCATCATGGAGACATGGCAGGATGACTGCTATGACTGGAGTGTTGGAATGGAAGGATACAGGCTCTTTAGGAAGGACAAGCAGGGGAAATGAGAAGCAGGGGTCACTCTCTATGTCAATGACCAGCTGGAGTGCATGGAGCTCTGCCTGGGGATGGATGAGGAACAACTGAGAGCTTATGGGTCAGGATTAAAGGGAGAGTCAGGACAAGTGACATTATAATGGAGTCTGCTACAGGCCACCTGACCAGGAAGACCAAGCCATTTATAGACATGGAAGATGAGGCCCTCTATAGACAGAGAGGAGCAGCCTCATGTTTACAAGCCCTCATCCTCATGGGGAACTTCAACCAGCCCGATATCTGTTGGAGGGACAACACATCAGGGCATAAGTAATCTAGCAGGTTTCTAGAACACACTGATGATAAATTCCTTCTCCAAGTGATAGAGGAGCCAACAAGGAGAGGTGTTATGTTGGACCTTGTTCTCACCAACAAGGAGGGGCTGGTGGGGAGTGTGAAGCTTAAGGGCAGCCTTGCTGCAGTGACCATGAAATGGTGGAGTTCAGGATTCTTAGGGTAGTGAAGAAGGCACACAGTCAGCTCACTACCCTGGACTTCAGGAGAGTAGACTTTGACCTCTTCAGGGATCTGCTTGGTAGAGTACCAAGGGAAAAATCCCTGGAGGGAAGAGGGGCCCAAGAAAGATGGTTAATATTCAAGGATCACCTCCTCCAAACTCAGGAGTGATGTACCCAGACAAAGAGGAAGTCAGGTAAGAACACCAGGAGGCCTGCATGGATGAACAAGGAGCTCCTGGACAAGCTCAAACATAAAAAGGAATCCTACAGAGGGTGGAAGCAAGGACAGGTAGGCTGGGAGAAGTACAGAGAAACTGTCCAAGTAGCCAGGGATCAGGTTAGGAAGACCAAAGCCCTGATAGAATTAAATCTGACCAGGGACTTCAAGGGCAACAAGAAAAGCTTCTATAGGTACGTCAGTGAAAAAAGGAAGACTAGGGAAAATGTGTGCCCTTTCCAGAAGCAAGCGGGAAACCTGGTTACCTGGGACATGAAGAAGGCTGAGGTACTCAACGACTTCTTTGCCTCAGTCTTCACCGACAAGTGCGCCAGCCACACCACCCAAGACACAGAATGCAAAGGCAGGGACTGGGAGAATGAAGAACCATCCACTGTAGCAGAAGATCAGGTTTGAGACCATGTGAGGAATGTGAAGGTGCACAAGTCCATGGGACCTGATGAGATGCATCCGCGGGTCCCGAGGGAACTGGCAGATGAAGTGGCTAAGCCACTATCCATCCAACATTTGAGAAGTTGTGGCAGTCCAGTGAAGTTCCTACTGACTGGAAAAGGGGGAACATAACCCCCATTTTTAAAAAGGAAAAAACAGAGGACCCGAGGAACTACAGGCCAGTCAGTCTCACTTCTGTGCCTGCAAGATCATGGAGCATATCCTTCTGGAAACTGCTAGGACACATGGAAAACAATGAGGTGATTGGTGACAACCAACACAGTTTCACTAAGGACAAGTCCTGCCTGAATAATATGGTGGCCTTCTATGACAGGGTTACAGTCTTGGTGAATAAGGGAAGAGAAACTGACATCATTTACCTGGACTTGTGCAAAATATTTGACACTGTCCTGCACGACAACCTTGTCTCTAAATTGAAGAGATATGGATTTGACAGATGAACCAGTCAATGGATAAGGAATTGGCTGGATGGTCACACCCAAAGAGTTGCGGTCAATGGCTCGATGTCCGAGTGGAGAGCGGTGACGAGTGCTGTTCCTCAGGAGTTGATATTGGGACTGGTGCTGTTTAACATCCTTGTTGGTGACATGGACAGTGGGATTGAGTGCACCCTCAGCAAGTTTGCCAATGACACCAAGCTGTGTGGTGCGATTGACACACTGGAGGGAAGGGATGTCATCCAGGAGGACCTTGAGAGGTGGGCCTGTGCAAACCTCATGAAGTTCAACAAGGCCAAGTGCAAGATCCTGTACATGGGTCGGGGCAATCCCAAGCACAAACACAGCTTAGGCAATGAATGCATTGAGAGCAGCCCTGTGGAGAAGGACTTGGGGGTATTGGTGAATGGAAAACTGAATATGAACCAGCAATGTGTGCTCGCAGCCCAGAAAGCCAACTGTATCCTGGGCTACATCAAGGGAAGTGTGGCCAGCAGGTTGAGGGAATAGGTTCTCCCCCTCTACTCTGCTCTTGTGAGACCCCACCTGGGGTACTGTGTCCAGCTCTGAGGCCCCCAGCATAAGAAGGACATGGACCTGTTGGAGTGGGTCCAGAGGAGGCCACGAAGATTATCAGGGGGCTGGAACCTCCTCTATGAGGACAGGCTGAGAGAGTTGGGGTTGTTCAGCCTGGAGAAGAGAAGGCTCCAGGGAGACCTTATAGTGGCCTTCCAGTACTTAAAGGGGGCCTACAGGAAAGATGGGGAGGGACTCATTATCAGGGAGTGTAGTGATAGGACGAGCAGTAATAGTTTTAAACGGAAGGATGATAGATTTAAATTGGATATTAGGAAGAAACTCTTTTTTGTGAGGGTGATGAGACACTGGAACAGGTTGCCCAGAGAAGTTGTGGATGCCCCCTCCTTGGAAGTGTTCAAGGCCAGGTTGGACGGGGCTTTGAGCAACCTGGTCTAGTGGAAGGTGTCCCTGCCCATGGCAGGGGGGTTGGTATTAGATGATCTTTAAGGTCCCTTGCAACCCAAACCATTCTGTGATTCCATGATCATTTTTCTGGACATAACATACAATAATAACAACACCTGCTTTTTGCAGTGTCACAGCACAAAAGACTTTTCTCACTGGAGTTTGAAAATTAAAGGACTGTCTTTGGTTGGTTCCCCAATTAATCTCTAATTGTTTGCAAATGATACCCTGGGGATGTATCTCAAGACAGGAGCAGGATTCAGAAACAGAGTTGGAGGGCTCTAAATACTCGTTTGAACCCGAAATCTGAGATTCTTTCAGTGACACTGTTTAATGTACTGTCTTGCATTTCCACCAGCTGGATATATATGTCCTTATCTGTGTGTTCAGGCTACACTTCTACGTTTGCCTTCATTCACACAATGGTTGAGGAAAGACAGGGAGTCACTTCAGTTACTACTAGGCAAGGTTAATTTATATGCAGCTTGGAACCCTGAAGATCTGTATCCTTTTCTCTGGCTCCACTACTGAGCTCTGCAACGATCCTATCAAGGCACTCTTCTGGGAGGTCCAGCGTGCTGTTACCTCCTTCATTTGTGTCTGTCAGCTTCTCAGTGATTAGCATTTTTGTGCTGCCTGCTTTGGGTCTGTGCTATAAGCCCTCAGGGCTTTTCCAAACCCTACCAACTATAAAGAACAGCCACAGATCCACTGAAAAATCAAGACTTCTTAACAGGCAAGGGATCAGTTTAAGATTGACAGAATAATGAGGTAACATCCAGCTTTGTAACAGGACATTTTGTAAACATTTAGATTCCAGTATTTGCTAAAACCTTAAAGGCAATCAGCTCCTGGTGTTATAGTAATTCTGTTCCTTTTGCCCAGTGATTGATTAAAATCAGTCAACAAGTGTGTAAGGCTAAAAATGACTGCCTTGTTAAATGTCATCGGGCAGGATTTAGGGGGAAGTTGGTACATTGTCATTCAGGCTGAGGACTGTCATGACAATGTGGTTTTAAAATTTTACCTGAACTGTGTTCCTCCACCACAGTCTTGATCACGGCTTGGGAGACTCTTCTTTGAGAGCTGGTGCAGCAGGAACCATGAGCACAGCAGCTGCTTCTCAGGCTGGCTGGAAGCTCGAACTGCAACTTCCCAAGTGTGGTGGGTTGACCCTGGCTAGATGCCAGGTGCCCACCAAAACTGCTCTGTCACTCCCCTTCTCAGCTGGACAGAGGAGAGAAAATATAATGATAGGCTCCTGGGTTGAGATAAGGACGGAGAGATCACTCAACAATTACTCTCATGAGCAAAACAGACTCAGCTTGGGAAAAGGAGGATGAAACCAGATGTTTCTGCTCAAAACAGAGGTGCCAGTTATTCTGGCTTGCTGATTTTTGGTATATAAGGCTGGACCCGCTTGCCGCGACTTCGGATGCCTCACCTATGGGTGGACGCACCGCATAGGACTTCCCACTTGCCAGGAATGGCTCTCCAAATCCTCGCTGTAACCGGGGCTCCCCAGAGACTGCAGATCTAGATGTTGGTAATGTATGCAAGTGGTGATGTATCTTTCTTAATCACTATTCTCCCCATCGTGTAGTAATGATTAGGGGCATTGCCTTGCTTAACTGTATGTAAGTGTACTATTCTGTATTTTTCTTACTGCTTATTTTCTGTATTACTTAGTTATAGCCTTTATAGTAAAATCAGTAAAATCAGCCTACTCTTTATACTTGGTGTCTGAGTTTAATTGGCATCCTCGATCAGCAGAACAATCGCTTTGCACATGCTAGTGTCCAGAGAAGGCATTACCCTTGGCTTTTCACAGTATCTTTTTTTTTTTTTTTTGGTGATATCTTCTTATTTTAAGAAACTTGGCACCTTTCACAAGACGATACGATAAGTACTGAGTCATCAGTTCTGTAGTAATGTGTAAATTTATATGTAGACCATGAAAAACATTTTTAATTGGGCTCCTTTCAATGTATTGAGAATGACACCATTTCATTTAATATCCCAATAAAATCCCAACAATGCAATAGATGGTCTTCTTGGGTTTTTTTGTTGAAAAGGTGCCAGGACAAGCTCCCTGTTTTACAGATTCAATGCAATGCTAACACTTCCTCACCTTCAATACTTCCTAAAGCCAAGAGTGGCTCTAATAGTTGCCATAAAAAATGAAAGCTGGTTACAGCAATGAAATACCATATCCATTTCAAGTCTAACTTGCATACAGTTACACAAGATGCATCTGGATGTTTATATGGCAATTTATTTGAATTGCACAGTGCTAAGAAAGGCAAACTCCATGGTGTTCATTTATTTTCTTCCCTCTGTTTTATTTCATATTTCCCAGAATATGTGCATGTCTTCTTGGGTTTTTTAAGCCTACAGGTTTAGAGTTTGAAATTTTTTAAGTGATTTTGTTCTCCTGCAACTTGACAAAAATTATTTACAAAGTTGTTAATGATCTCAAACAGAGGAGAAGCCCTTGGGTGTCTTAAAAATGCTGCTAAGCACCTTTCTGCACCTTTGGAGGGCAAGACATCTTTGAAAATCAAGCCCCAAATCCTCTTTAAAATGAAAAAAACCCATGGGTTTTAGGCTTTTGCATTTCTAATCTGAATTCTGTTCATTGCTTTTTTTGACCCAGTCCACAGCACCAGCCAGCAGCTAAGGCTCCAGTCTACCTGAGCCTTCCCCAGAGCACAACCGGTGGCTTTAACTGCAGCCTACAGCTTACCCAGTTTGACACTACAGGAAAAAGCCAAACAAAAAGCAGGGCACATCCTCAACAAAAGAAGAAAATCACCCAAATGAAGGGTGTCTTGATCTTTGAAGGGAGCTGTGCTGATCCTGAAGCAGGGCCATAATTATCCTCCTCTTAACTGGCATAGATATAAACAGGATGAATGATCATGATGCTGAATCTCCTTGCTTCAAAATCTGATCTTCGAGAAGCCAAAATATCCTTCTTCATAGCAAGGCTCAGCAAGCAACAGGTACCAATTCCACTTGTGGCCACCCTCAGTAAGTTATTATTTCTCAAAATTCATCCAACTAATTTAAAGAACACGATGGTCTGTGAGAGTCTCATACTGAATTTCCTCCCTTCCCTGCCAAAGGAGGTGTTATCTGAACAGCTGTGCTTTCCCTCTCCCAGCTGATTTTCCATAGTGTCTCCAGTGATGTTTAAACTGTCTTAATTATTGTCTTTGGCAATTGTACAAGGAAAATAATTATTACAGTATTTATCTTTATTACTTAAATGGTGCTGGGGAGAGGCAAGATGCCTTTTTTAATTATTTGGCAATAATTAAAATTAACACACAGTTTCCTATTAATTTAGAGTTTTGCACTTCTTTTAAAGGCCTCATCTTGCCTGCCTCATACAGCAGTGGAAAGGGAATGCGCAGCAATGAAGATATGGTGAAAATTCCCTTTTTCCTGATTGAAAACAGAGTGGGAAAAGAAACAGAAGACATGCAGTATTTGTTAGAACACATTTTACTAATTAAACTGTTATTATTAATGGAATCAAGCTGTTATTAACAGCAGATAACTATGTGCTTCATCTCCGCCCACTCGCACCCTTCAAGGTGGGATCTGGGGGACCCAGACAGGACAGGAGGAACGAGGTATGCAGAAAGCTGGCAGAGTTGCCCACTTGCCTGGCTTCCACCCCATTCCCAGAGCCCGTTTAATGTTGTCAAATTAACATTTTCCAGTGGAAGACACTTCTCACTGAATATTTCTGCCCAGCATGAGGGCTGGACGTTATGTGAGCTTCAGTCCTCGCAGTCTTCATTCTCTATCTAGTGTCACTTCCCTCTTTGTAATACGTTAACATGCATGTCTAACCTTCCCGCTGCTAAGTATGTTTTATGGAGGCACTAGGAAGCAATGCTCTCGGCAAAGATAATTACTGTGTGCAGTAGTGCAGAGCTGCACATGGAAGAGCAACATCACAGTTCTGGCAGTAGCTCTCTCAAGAGAATTGTATGCATAGTGTCAAAATGAAATCTTAATTGATAAGAGATACTGCATTTGTTGCCTCCCTGAGGGCAGCATACAAGCCATATACTTAGGGTTTCTTATAATCATTTGTAAAGATGTACATCCTGATTCAGGAAGGTCACATGCTTCATTGAGACCATGGGGAAAGTCCCATTGGAACCAAACAGACTGGGCTCAAGCTTGTCACTAGCCCCAGGCAGGGACATGGGCTGAGCAAACAACCCCGCTGCTTCTGTCAGGGCAGAGCGGGCACGGGCAGCAGCACCCGTCCACCTTTGAAGGCACCAGCACTCTTTGTTTGCAGAGAAGAGCAACGTGTTGTGGCTCAGAATATTAACTTGCTTAAACTCCCCTAACCTTAAGAGGCATTGCCTTCCAGATTTATCAGAGCAGTGGTGATTTCTCATGCATATTATGTCCCTTATTTCAAGATACTTCAAGAATCTGTTTCCTTGTTACAGTGCAGAGACATTTCACATCTATTCAGGCATATTGGTGCAGTTTTGGGCAATTTTCCACATATCTCATGATGCTATTTGCATCATGCTGAAAACAGGTAAAAGCACTGCCTAATCTGTCAGATCACAACATCACACTTTGTATCCAGAGAAATGGCAGAGTCCAAACCCTGCCCAGACCCCTGGAGGGCAGTGGGCTGAGATACCAGGCACTCTGCAATACAATACCTCCAGTCCCTGCTTCTCAGTCCATCGTTACCACCAGAATGATGAAGAGAAGACAAATAACTCCAGACAGAAGCAGGGAAAATCCATCTTGTCCAAGGTATCCTGCTGGTATGTTCCCAAGTCAGAGAGACTGGTAAGACTGGAGTTTACAGGGATAATTTCCACTCTCACTCAAAACCTCATCACAAAATGCTGCACTTTCTGTTCCTGCTATTTTAAATTTTGTCTTCATGACATTATTTTGGAGGGATCTGGTGATTTTACCAGCTGCTGTTCATCCAGATTTGGTGGATGAAGAAATTCTGCTCTTTTTCTGAGCGAGGGAGCTGGCATGGGAAGAGCCTCTGAGGCCAGGCAGGAGCTGCCCCAAGAGCACGTTAAAGAACATTTAGCTGAGGATTCGATGCGTGTGCAAAAGGGGCTGTGCTGTTTGAAGGGCTTTGAGCATGTGTGTGAGCTACTGCAGCTAGACGGAGTTTAGAAGTAGTCAGTAAAGACAGAAAAAAACGCAAGGTCAGCCCAAGTGAACTGTCAGAAAAAGCTGAAGGGATGTGTGGTGGAAGCACAGTGCTGGCTGGAAACAGAGGTTTGAAAAATGAAGGAAGGACATGAATGGCCTCCAGGCATTCACAGTGACTATGTCCAGCAAGACACACGTTTACACACTTTGTAAATTAAAGGGCAGCACCAAGGCCCATACCCTACTTCATCATCAAGCTCTGCCCCCAGAGGCGGGGAGGTGACCCCTTCTCCTAAGGGATGCCTGAAACCTTGGGCCTCACTCCTGGGGCCATCCCTCTCACCTCTGGGGCTACAAAGGCAAGAGGGTGCCCACCTTCAGCCGTTGGTAGCCCATGCTGTGACCCAATGGTGAGAGCAGCCCAAGACAGGCAGTCACTATCCAGCTGTGAGACTGCTTTGCTGCTCAGCTGCCTCCTCCACTCCTTCTTCTCCATTAGCAGGACAGCTTCATTGCATTTGTTAAACTCTTAAACTAAACTGCAATCTAAATTTGGGGCTGTTTAATAGAAACCATGATTTTAGCCACTTTAAACCTGTGGGTGCTTTTAAACTGGTTTTATCCTGGTTTATATTTGTTTAATTTGCAGGAGGAGCTGCAAATCAGACCAATTTTATTCTAATGAAGTCTATTTGTCCTACTTTATCCAATTTAGGATTTTTTAAAATGATCTGACGTAAATTAGTGTACTACCCGTGAGCAGACTACCCTGTCAGGTCAAGGAATCAGGAGTCACTGGCAGCACAGAGCACCAGATTTCTCCAGCACAGGATACAAATAATACAACCACAGTGCAGTTTTTCACATTAAACATAACCCTAATTAGTTTCTCTAGGATTTTTTTAATTTGTCGCTTGTATTTCAGCCCACGTGAAAAGAAAAAAAGAAAGCTGGTATACAAGGTCAATCAGGAAACAGAGTCCCTGCTGCTAACTGGAAATCCTATTTGCACATTCCCTGTTACAGGCAAATCCTCATCATTTAGGGTCCTGGCAATACTGAATGGAAACCTTTTGTTATGAGTCTGTGATTACATCGTGCTGTTGTCTTACTGATATCGGAACACATCCTACCTCCAATCTATGCTCTACAAACCCAAAATTAGATCATACTACACTTCTTCCTGCTGAATGAGTTTGCCTTTATCAAAGTATCACTGATGAATCCTCCCACCACTTGATTAGTATTACCAAAGAATGAACTGTGATGGGCAGAATATGAACCAGTGAAGTTCAGACGGTTGCTGTAAAAAGAGGGAAGGATCTCAGGGGAGTATGGCACACTCGGGTACCTGTGACAGCAGGGACAGCAGCAGAGGATTGGGATGCCAAGCTGGGGACCAAGGACTGGGTGGTCAGTCCATCCAGGCACCACATCAGGGCACAGGCAGCTCTGGGAGGCAGAAAGGGGATGTCACTCCATCCCACTGCTCCATTTGAAGTCACTGGTGGGGCCACAGTCCCCCCTGCCTGGTGGCACAATGTGATTTGGGGGAAGAGGCAGATGTTCCTGGATGGTAATATCCCTCTCCTCACAGATTTCTGGCATGCCTGGTTTTCCTCCCGGGGAGGTTTGTTGTGCTGTGTTTTGGTTTTTTCCTTCAGCTGTGTCTCATGCTCACGTAAGTCAGTAACTAGAACATATTTTGACATGAATTTAGAGCATTTGGAGCCTATTTTGACAGGAATTTAAATGTGTCAGGAGTGATTACTCCTCTTTTTGCTACTTTGTTGAACAGAAACTCCATGAATGAAGTAATTTGAGGACTTCCACATTGCTAGGACACTTGCCTGAGATAGATTTAAGTCCCCTCAGTCCAGCAGGGCACATGCTCTGGCCACCGGCAGGGAGGTTGGAAGGGGCAGGCGGGGAGGGCAGCTCGCAGCAAAGTTGCTGCTCGCTCCTGCACCCAGCCAGCACTCACCTCCTCCATGCTGCAGCTCCCTGAAGATCTGTACTCACAGACCAGAGTGACTGATGTTAAAAAATAATTTTCCCAGATGAGGGACCAAACCTGACAGGAGCACAAAGGGGGGTGGGGGGCAGTCTCCCCCATTTTCAGCAACAGAGTGAATTTAGGGGAGCACCAGTAAACACAGAATTAAAGGTTTCTGTGCATGCCAGAGGCAGAAAATATCAGAGGCAGATGACCAAAAGGGAATAAAAAAGACTCTGTAGACGTTATTTGCAAGAATAGACTATGGTACAAAGAAATAACTGACCCATAGAATCAACGGCCCAGCATGGCCCCTGCTACCAGCAAACTGCTCAACTTGTCAGGACCACATGGACCAAAATCTGGAAATCATGGATAGAAAAAATAAATTGTGCCTATGGACTTCAACACTAAGCTAAATTATTTCCAACACATGAACATTAATGCTGCTTTAAAGAAATGTGATGAAATTTCAAGAGAGGCTAAGAGAATGTGAGGTTTGCAAGGTCTGTGCCTGATAGCCCACACATAATGGGAATTAAAAAAAAAGAGATAGAAAAAATGTGATGCAGACAATTATATCCCAAGAGATTTGAAAAGTGTCTGTGCCGAGCCGTTTGGAAAATCTCATGAAATTAAATAATTCAATGAAGAAAAAGGTTCTTCTATGAAGCAAAGGGGCAGGGGGAGGGAATAAGCCTTATAGACAAGATGGAAATGTGGATTAAGTATTGGAATAGACTGAAATAAGTGAACAACATACTGTCAGACCATGCTGCATTTTGTTTAAACAAAGAACAGGTGAACATTACAATGTAGATTTATCTGACAAATATAGCTGTAAAACACAGCACACCCCTGGGAAGGGAGAGTGAGAAAAACCTACCTCAGAGATGGAGAGGTTTGTTTTGCAGTGATTGGGGTCAAAGCCAACCACAGTCCCCTGGTTTAGGTGGCTTTTCTGCCCCATTGCAGATCCTCACAGGGGAAACCTTTAGATCAAAGCTCCTGGAAGAGGATCAAAGGTACCAAAAAGTACACAAAATAACTCTGTGAACTGGTGTGGAAAACTGGGGTCACAGGGAAATCATTTGGGCTGAACCCAAACTTCCACACAACCAGCAGGAAAACTGCTGCTGACTTTGGTAGAATCACTCATGACTTACAAGAAGCAGGTAACTGATGCTTTCCTGGGCTGGGATTTTAACCGTTAATGAACAGGGTAGTACAAGAATATTTGCTGAAAAGGGCAGAGCAGCCAGGTGAGGAAGGGGTTGTATGGCATCAGCAGTGAGTGAATATAGCAGGACAACAGAGGTGAAGGAAGATGCTGATGGGTGGGACTTGTGAAAAAGGCCCCTAAGACCATACAGCCTCCTTGTTCATGTCCGTGTCTTTTGTGTACTGGGGAGCCCAGAAGTGAACACAGCACTGCGGCTGTGACCTCACCAGTGCTGAAGTAGAGAGGCAGGATCATCTCCTTCAGTGTTCTGGCAGTAACACCAAAGCTCTGAGGTAACATCAAAGAGGAGCTCCATACTGTCTTCCTCCATACTCCTTCTGGAGAACCTGGCATTTCCTATGGGTATGATAGAGGCCTGACCATGAACAGAAATGAAAGAGCTGTGAAAGCCAACTGGGTCATAAAAATTTTAAATAACCTAGGCTTCATGGGTAGAAAAGCAGACAAGGCAAGCTTTGTGATCTTATTTCCTTGAATATGTTTCATATTTCACTTTTATTTCCTGGGAAGGACTGATACAGACAGACCACATTCATCTATGTCAGAAGGTCCAGCCCTCACTAACACAACACAGGAGAGGGCCAAGCCAGAACAAGCACTTTTCAGGGTAATTACTTAGCCTCAGCGATTTTGTTTTATCATAGCTGATGTAAGTGAAGGTGAGTGAAAGGGACTTGAGAGCACAACATGAAAACAGCATGGCACATGAAAAGCTTCAGCTTTCTCAAAGACAGATTGAGTCTGTCGTCTTTATCTGACATGAATTGGGAGCTTTTTCATTATCACAGCCAAATTCTTCCCTTGACTACCTGCCCATAAATCTTTCTGTCATGTTCCAGTGGGAGCTGGAGGCAGATAATCTGAGGTCAGAATCTGATAACAAACTGGTAGAAGGACACAGGGGCACTGAAAGACTCTCCTGGGAATTCATCCCTTGCCCTGAGCCAGGCACATCTGCTAGCTGCAATGACAGCAGCTCATCCTTTTCCCTGGATCTGGGGTGAAGGGAAAGCATAAGAAGGTTTGCTAGTTTTGAGAGAGCTGGGCTTTAGCTTAGATTTAATTTTCATTATTTGTTTGACAACTTCTGGAGGTGGGCTGGGGACAGTTTGCTCATTTTATTATCATTGTTTGCACTGGGATTTCAATGGAGTTTGAAACTGCTTACACTTTTGGATAGGTGCTCTTATTCTTTACATCTACTTTCAAGTACTGTATATGAGTTATATACTTGGAAAGGGGCAGCATGTAGCAATCCTGACCAGGAGGCCACTGTACATCGAGGAGCCGGTGATGCAAGCAGCAGCTAACCCAGGCAGGTTCCTATACAAGCTTCCTATACAAGATGAAACTAAATCTCTCTTAAAAAAGAGAGCACATCTGAAACAAACAGCATTATATGGTGGAAAAGGCGCACCAACTCAGGCAAAAAATGTGGATGCATGGACCAGAAAGGGAATTATAAAGAAAAGCTATTTTGAGCACAGGATGAGCTTTAGCCTTATTTTAGCATTTCTTTCTCTTGTAAAGATGCAAATGAGCCCACAACCCATAATTTCCACAGCACTGCTAAAATGTTACAACATGCAGAGAAGCATTTTATAAATACCTGAAATCCAAGAGGGAAATAGTAATATAATTAAATAAGGACACTCCACTGTGCAAGTGGGCTGGCCATACATCTATCTCATTTCGTTTATGAGAGCATTCACACCATTATTCACAGGATTGCTTTAAAAATCCTGTGTCTAAATTGGAAGCCTGCTACAAGGAGGCACAAATAGCAGTTTGGGGAAGAAAGATGCTCCTTCACCTACCCGCCTTTTCCTGTTCCTGTGCCTCACAGATTGATCTGTGGACGTACAAACATGACTACTGACAGCGAAAGGATAAGCCTCACACTGGAAGGATGGGTAGCATTGATACAGCAGACAACGTGCCATTGCTATTGTTTGTTCATCTCTAATCACTTTTCTAGCCTCAATTTTGTGTAAAATGGCTGATTTCATACATTGGCTTATATATTACTACAGGAATTAGAGAAGCAAGCATTATATTGCTTGCATTACTTTGCTGTTGTACAGGGCAGGCTGGAGGGCAGAACCAAGTCAAGATATTGCTATTTATATGTGACTGTAATTCACAGGAAGCCCAATGATGAATCAAGGCCCTCTGACAGGTTTTGTGTGAACACAGACTGAAAAGCTGATCCCTGCCTTCAGCTGCAGTTTAGCTTCAAGAGTGCTTTCACCTGATCTCAGCCTGGAGCAGCAGTGAGTTAAGGTTCTTGTTGTCTGGTGAGGGGATTGGGGTGGTGTCAGTTTACCTCCCGGTTCATCAGTATGTAAATTATCATGACACCTTTTCTGGCTTCCACAGCAGGATCTTCACCCTATGAGAGACATTCAGAGGCCTGAAAAGATGTCCTCTATCAAGGACACAGCCTGCTTCTGTAAGGTCAGCATCACTAATCCCTTGGAAGGAAAACTCACATGCTGTACAACCACCAGCGACATCTAAGGAGCTTCGGAAGCATAGCAGGGATGGGGGATAAGGGAGAAAAAGTGGAAACATTTCACAAGGAGATGAGGCTCTTGCTGCTATCCTGAGTGTCAGCCAGCCCCTGCCAGTGGCCTTTAGCAATTTTTTAATCCTTGGTCCATCCCATTACAGGTCTCAAATGAACTAAGTTGCTGTAAGTTTTGTGAGTATCAGCTACTTCACAGAGGCAGAGTGACTTCAGTCATCCCCTCTTCTGCCTGGCAGTAGCTGTCAGACCCACAAGCAGAAGTATAGCTCAGGAAATCACCATCCACATCATTCCATGTCATTTACAGTATGTGCTGCCCGGTCCTTGATTTTCAGGTCAAAAGAGATGGGTAAGAACTAGGAGGTAATGAAAAACATTGTATTGCAGTGAAAGTGGGAGCTGGGAAGAAGCTGAAAATACTGCAGCGGATCTACAAGAGAGGGAAGGGCAGCAGAGGTGCTGTGGGCTGGGGGGAGGCTTGTCCAGGGCTGGGGTCTGGGATCCTGCTGTGCAGATAGCATTGAGAGGAGGAGACAACAACAACATAGTCCTGAGATGGTTATGGTAGAAGTATAGGGAATACTAGGGAAAACTAGGTCTCACAAGAATATTTTTTTAAATTAGTTTAAACCCACTTTCTGTTGTATTAAATACAGAATGTTAATGAGGCAATACCTCTTGCCCTTCGCCCAGGCTCATCATGGACAGCTTCCTTTTGAGGGCGATTTGTGTTATCTAATCATTTGTGTCCCATGGTTAGACTGGGGCTTATGAGATAAAGGATGTCTTATTTAACATTAGAGCTGACCGTTTATCTGTATTTCAGGCACTTTATTACAGTTTGTAACTGATACAAAATTGAAGGCACACTTGGTAAAGAAAACAGTCCAGACCCTGTCTCCAGAACAGACATTTTATTCCTGATTCCTTCGTTGTTCCTTATTCAATCTTTTACTTTTTAAATCTCTCGGATGTAAGTATGTACCAATGCTAGCAGTTTTAGGTTACAAATCTAAATCACCAGCACTGTAAGGATGACTGGCAAATGTATTCTGGAACAAGTCTCATGCTTTCCTTCCTTGAATTCATACTCATTTATCAATGGGAGACAAAAGAGGAAAAAACCAAACCAAAGTATACAGTGTCACTGAGCATTGTCTTTTATGAAGACAAGCCCTACTCTTATACTCAGAGCCACCTTTAATGATATATATATATTTATACAGAAATAGCTAGTGAAAGCTGTTGATTTTGGTTTTAATGAAAGCTATTAATTTTAAACTTGTATTAATAAATTAATAAATTACTTGTATTAATAAAAATCAATTTGTCTGAGACCCCATGCAGTTTTGTTGCTGCTCTGCAAATCAGTTGTGCAAAGTCTCGTCCTGTTCCAGTTCAGGCTCAAACCCATTGTACATCAGTGTGCAACAGCTCACTGGAAAGTCATGGATAAAAGCATGGATGGCACATGATATATTGGAGGTCAAATTATTTATCCTAACCTCAGTTACATGCCATGAAAGTGTTTGGTGTCCCATTTCTTCTGACATAAATTTCTGGTATCTATTTCAAAATTAATTAAGGATGTGACCATCTTTTGTTGTAAATGGTTCAGATTCCTCTTTGTATTCCCTAAGAACAGACTCACTTCTCTCCTCAGCCTGCCAGGGGCTCTTGATTTTCAGTTGCATGGCATCCTACTTCATTTCCCAGCACTGGCCAAACCATGCTTTTCCCCCTTGTGTCTCTTCTCTCTCAATGGCTCATTTTAATACATATTTTTGAAATACAATCATCTCATTTTTTGAACACAGCGAGGTTTGCCTGTTTTATATTCAGGTATGTACTATTTTTATGCTCACTTTATTTTATGTTCACTTTAAGAATGAGTAGTAGGAATTAGACTGACAGAGCTGTAATTTTATGTCATCTTTCTAGAAGTGAATTGTTCATGGACCGCAGCCCTGTGATCTGAAAGCAGCAGTTCACAGCGTGCCATGCAGTGGCTGCTTAAAACACCTACCAGATGTTCAGTTCAAGCTATGTTTAAACCAAATAAATCTGTACCACACTTTAGAACATGGGAGATCAAGAGTCTCACTTTATTTTGACAATTCTTTGGCATTCTGGTTTCTCTGCAGACTATAGTTTGTACACAAATGTTCTGGGGGAAAAAAACACAGAGAAAAGGTGCACAGGCAATGACAGTTCGCTGTCTCTTCTGATACAAGAACCACGTGGCAGCAAATGAAAATAGCAGGTGGTAAATAACAAATTCAGAACAAATAAAAGCTCTCTTTAAATTTGGTTGAAGCTGTCTGACATAATCACAAGTTTGTGGGGAAACTGACAGACAGATGACTGCATTAAAAAAAAAAAAAAAAAAAAAAAAAAAAAAAGACACGGTTTCCCCTTCAGAAACAAAGCATGCATCTAAAAGAAAACAGCAGCTTCTTTAAGCCAGGCTGGGCATGCCTGTCTGGCAGAGAGAATTTATGCATGGTCATTTCCCCCTGTGGATGCTGAGGACACAGCCCAGCGAGGAGGATGAGCCCCAGGCAAGACCTTCGCTGCATCTGCCTGCTGGGGGCCGAGACCTGGCCAGGGAGTTGCCCCTGAGCCAGTTCAGTGCTTGCAGAGGGAGAGCTCGGAGCTGGGCTGAGGCACAGAGCGGTGTGAAAGCACCCAAGTGCAGGTGAAAAATCAGATGCCATCGTTTTGCTGCCTGGAGTCAACGTGACAGAAGTGCTGATGCTAAGATGTTTTGTGTTGAGCCTGCTGTCTTGCTGTCTTTGAACAAAAGACTGGGTGATGGGAAGAGGGTCACAGTTCATTAAGGAAAAAGAGGGGTTGTCTGTGCATTTTTGTGATCTCGAAGTTGCTAATAAGCAGGCAAGCACTGATTGTGCCTCACTGCAGTTTAGCAAGGTGCACTCCTCAACAAAATCAAGGAGGTCTTGACGTTACCCTTCCCAGCTCCACACACCCATGTGCCACTAATTACTGACAGGCTGCAAACCAGTTGACACAGAGAGCACCTCCTTCTTGTAGGCAGGCCATTCCCACCACTGCCTGCAAACAAACCATTGAGAATCAGGCAGCTCTGAGCTGTAATGCTTTCTGAAATTCCATGCTCACTTTGTTTAACTCTTCCTGGAGTTACAGCACTAACTCTGAGATGGTTTAGGACAATTTCTTATACATGACTGAGTTGCTTGGTTGCTCCATGAACAAGGATGGATGTTAAAACATGATGGAAATCTTTTGATGCTTGTTGGAAATGGCACTGATGAGGAACTTCAATTACAAGTTCAACAGAAAACTGAAGTGCTTTGCAAACAGGTTTTCTACAGCAATTTGTTGTGGTACCATAAATAGTAACAAATCTGAAAATATCAAAAGGGGAGTAAAAAATAATAGCAGCTAGCAGCTCAAGTACTGCCACTCTTAATACTTGTGAATTCTAAATAAATAAAACAGTGCTTCCAATTTTGGATAATCACTGTGCTAGTGATGCCCAATTAGTCTAATAAATTGCCAGCAAAACAATTGAAAGCACCTGTGCAATGATGCATTTGTTTTTCCCTCCCAGACATTTCATTTGCACAGATTTATTAAATCAAGACATAAAGCATGCATAATAATCCTTCTTGGAAATCAGCTGTTAATTTGCATAGAAAATCAAACAAAGGAATATTTTTTTGTATGCATTGCAGGGATAAGAAAGGCCTGCAGAGTGCTACAGGATTGAATAGGTTGTATAATACAAAACTGACAGAGAGTCAGGATGGATTGAAGGAGCTGAATGGACAATCGAGTCTATGAATTTGGCTCAAGGTGGGCTCATGGGGCTGTAAGGCCAGATGAAGTATCAGTACTGTGCCACACGACTGATCTCTGCAAATACATGTAGGGGTTTATGAGCATAGGAAACCCAATATAACAGAAGTAAGTTAAAGAGCACTGTTAAGGTTGGGAAGCCAAGCAAAAATAATTTAGGAACTGGCAAGACTAAGGTCATTGGCATTTTTCCTACTTATAATATGTCTTATGGCAGTCTTTCATGATGTGTTCATACATCAGTTTCCCATACGACCCTTATAAACCATTTTAGGGCTGAACTGGGGTCACACAGACACAGGCAATGTCACTCATCGGCACTCTCATGCTTATGAGAGCAGGATGATGGACACCACTCTGGTCAGAGCATGCTGAATGCTGACCAAAGGTGTGCCCTTATCCCATCCCTCCTGGTGTTCCCCAGAAGTGCTGGGTGAGGTGTACAACTCAGCAGCTGTCACCAGCTGAATGCTCCTCATTTCATGGTGCCTGGGGTTTGATTTACAGAAATACCAAGCACTTTGGATGACAAGCTAAATCAGGCAGAGGTGCACCAGGCAAACCAAGGGCAATTCTGCTGTTGATTTCAGCAAAGCCAAATTCATATCAACTCCTGCATTCCCTTCCAGACCTGCATTTGAGCAGAAAGCACAGAGGAAGAAGGGAACAAAAAAAAGAGGGGCATTTAAAAATACAGCATGTGCAATCCACTGATCTCCATACGGAGCCATCCTATCTAACTGGGAGAAGGAACCGTCTCAGTATGCCTCAGGACAGAGCCATGAGCAAGAAGTCAAGGTAATAGGAGTCACCTGCCTTAACTTAGGTGTTTAAAAGACCAATGTCTGAGCCCAGGATAGCCACTGTATACCCCCTTAATAATGGAGAGAAACAGGTAGCTTTCACACTCTAAAGCAAGTGTCTAAGATAGACCCCTTCAGAGCATGTTGTGTGGCCTTTTCCCTCTGTTGACTATGATGGGACACTAAGGCTATTTTTACCTCAGCATGTACTTTGGCACAACAGAAGAGCAAAGCAGCTGGTGCTGAGGTCCCAACATCCACTCTATACACAGTCTGGGGTTTTGCTCTGGACTACATTTAGTCTGATTCCCTTAGACCAGCTATCCTACCTAGAACAGCTATTCCACCACACACACATTTCAAAGTTGCCTCAAGAATTTGTTCAGACCATTATGACGTTCTAGAGATAGAAGAACATTTGGTGCACACCTGAAACAGAGCTTTTGGTTAAGTTTCCTCCAACAAGAATTCAGCTTAGCAGACCAACAGCTCCAAGAGCCAAGCCATAAACAGACACAATGATGGGATTTGCTTTAAAGCAGCACTGCTGCGCTGACCCTAAATACTGCTGTATATACATCAGGTCAACTAGCTCAGACTTAGATATTTAATTTTTATATGTCTGTGCTTGGTGAATCCCAGGCTTAGTGACATAGATCATAAAACGCAATCATATTATTTTAACAAAGTCAATCAAAACTATTTACATAGCTGCAATTATCACAAATTCTTCTGAAACACTGTTTGTTCAACAGATCATAAAGTGTGCAGGGAACAAAATGAAAACATAGGAATGGTATTTTTCATTAGAAATTAATTAGCTACAGGGGATTGCTAATCAAGTTGCAGGTTATCATCACAGAGTAACTTTTCCTACGAACATCAAAAGCAAACTCTTAATTCAAATAGTTATAAATAACAGCAGCTTAAGCAGGACTGGAAGGAAAGACTCTTGGCTGAATGCAGAGCACATTCAAACACAGATTCAATGCAATTTCTCTCTGTTTTCTCAGATGTAATGGAAATGTGCACAAATTGGTCTCAGCTGTGATGGTAAAGTCTATTTATATTCACTGCAACTTCTCTGGGAAAATTCTGGCTCTAATCACAAAAGACTCCTTCATAATTTTTACCAGGGCCTAGATTTTCTCCTAAGCTCCCCTTTCTAAGAATGAAACAAAGATTCCTTTAAGCATTGAACGGCCAGTATCCTTTGACCAGAAAAAACTACAAACTCCCTACTCAAGCTTTTCAAAATATCTGTTAGTAAAGAATATTTATCTTCTTATATGGTTGCTCTTGTTTATGAGAACATCACTGAGAACATGCAGCGTTTTTCCATTCCCATCAGAGATAACAGAAGCCCTTAATTTCTCAGATGCTTGGGATGGTCACTTTGGTTATGTGTTCCTGGGCCAAAGCTTGTAGGGAAGATGAATAATATATTGTAAAGCCAGAGTAAGGGAAAAAGACAGGTATTTATGAGAAGAAAGGAAACCCAAGTGGTGGACTAGGCAAAGGGTTATGAGTGGCATTATAGGAGGTAGCTAAGCCTCCAGTGGAAATAGGAGTGCTCTGGACAAGCTGGGAAAAGTGGTGGTTGAGTGTTCAGTGACTTACCACCATCTGGTTTGCTTTGAAAATGGATCCTTGGGCAGGTGGCTTGCATGGCCATCATAACTGTGGCACTTGAGCAGCTCACAGTAATAGCTGGCCATGGTCAGTGTCACTTACCAGGGTCCAGAAGTTACCCTTGCGCTGTCTGTTCAATGGCTGTCTGCTCTAGAAACCTGCTTCCCAACAAAGCAGTGTTCAGCTCTCATATCTAGACAGGCAATCAAAGGCGATTTGGGAGAACCAGGGTGACTCATGTTATTCCAAGGAACCAGATTAATTTTATAGCCCTGACAGAAGTTTACACATTGAACAAGCCCCAGCTGTCACATTTTATCACCTATTTCTGCTCTCAAATAAAGATATTATTCCAACTCAGTTGCAAAGTGTGGATACAGAGCCTGAAGTGCTGATTTCATCTTTGTGCCTTTAATGAGACTGTCTAGTGTTTTCCTTTTGCATTTTATTTTTCTGTTTTTCTTTAATTCTTTTGTCCTTAGGACTTCAAAATATGGGTGAGCATTCTCCTAACAATAATCTCTAAGCAAACCCTGGGGATTACCCATGTCTGGCTTGACAGCCATGCAGGTAGTAGACAACTTCACTCCAAAACCCAGAACTTCTGGAAGACTCCCCAATGTTTTTGCTGGGACATATGACATGGCACACTGGCACCGTCCACTCACTTGTGGGTAGCACAGCCTCAGGTTCCTGAGGTATATTGACATTTTATTTTTGTTAACTGCATTTTACATGAGCCATTGGTTTGTATAAAGCCTCTCTGAATGAGAAGGAGAAGGGAAATTTTTTAAATCCTGATTAATTCAGTGTTTTGGTTTAGAGTGTGATTCAATAAAGAGCTCCAACCAGAAGTGGAGAAGTGAAATAGCACAGAGGGAAGAAGTAGCAGTCAGGGGGTAATATGGAGAAGATCAGGAAATCCTCAAGATGCCTTTGTCCAAAAAGCCAGCACCTTGTGAATCTAGACTCCTAGCACAACTGTTCCTAAATTCCCAGATAGATCATCTGGTCTAAGAAAAGGTATTAACTCTCCCTCCAAATCTTGTTACTGTTATTTGTAAAAGAATAGTCCTAGTCCTTGATAAAATATTTCTTAAAATCTTTGAAAATCATGTTAAAACAAGAAAGCTGAAGACAAACTCTTCTTCTCAGCCATAAAAGATCCTTCAGGACTATTTTATTTTAAAATAACATGGATGGGTTCTGCCACCTCCAAAGCTTTTCAGAAGCTTTTTTTCAGAGCATAAAACAGCTCAGACCAATGTTGCCAGCTTTTAGCTGTGAGCAGTTGAATCTGCCCCTTTTCCCTCCTGCTGCCAGAGTGGGAACTGCTCCCTTCCACCATACCAAGGACACTGCTGGCCCCAGAACAATTGTACAAAGAAGCAGGACTGCCTTTAAGAGCAAGTTTCATCCTAAGGGACCATCTCAATAAACTAACTGTGCAGTCCTGCTATCCTGAATCCATACCAACACTTTCCTAGCCTGTATAACCCAAACTTAGCCAGAAGAATGAAACTGCTGCTTGAAAAATCAACTTCCATTTAACTATTTCTTGCCACTCTGCAGTTGCTTAAGATGTCTTGAACATTCAAGACACTTGAATGCCTCATCCATACCATTAAAGTTTAGCTCGTTGACTCCTCATACACATTTAAAGTATATCTTATTTTTGAGGAATGATATATGCTTCTGAAAATCAGATAGGATTTGATTTGAACTAACACTTCCAGCCAAGATAATGAGTACAGGAAGGTGCAAGAGCAAGATAGGGCAGAGAGAGGACAGCTTGGAGCAGACTTGAACATGTACCTGAAGTCACAAGAGGCAAAGGTGGAACAAGGAAACCTGTAACTGGAAGTGCTCATGTACAGCAACAAACCCAGCTGTGAACGGGTAAGATAAAAGAAGCTCCGGGAGGATACCAGCTTCTAGATGAGGATGAAGTGGGGTGCTTGACATAGTAAAAAAAGCACAATACAGAAGCCTTAAATGTATAGTAGGAAAGAGAGCACTGGGTGGGGAAGGGGCAAGAGACAACAAGGGACACCCAAAGTGCAAGACTGTGTCCCCTACACACTAAGGAGGTCAGGATCAAAAGGACATTACATGCCAGACAAAGCTATCTAATTAAACACTTTCCAAATATACAAGCATGCCTACTTACAAACTGGTTTAATTAAACTGAAGTAAAATTTGGGAGATTATTATAATGATGTTGGACTAGTTATAGGCATTTGTTTATTGCCAAACAATATGGAAATGTCCACATGCAAAGTTTCCCCAAATTCAAGTCAAGGTCTACACCTGATCTGTAACTAACATGATTATTGTAAATGCATTTTCCTTAAAACTGGCTTACTTTTTATATTGTTTTTACTCTCTACATAAAGCCCAGTTTCAGTTACAGTCACTGACTTCAGAAGCAGCCAGCCAGAGCTGCCTACAGTCAGAGCTATGGAAACAGCAAATTTTGAGTCTGCCCCAGAATACACCTTACCTTTTAACCCAGTTCTTTATTTCTTTTCTCACCAAAATAAAAATGTGGGGCCAAATAATGTTTCCAGTTTTTCAAAGACAGAATAGTGGTAAGTGAAGCAAAAGCCAGACATCCTTCACAAACCAGGACAGTAGTTCATGCATTTTTTTTTGTGATAACTTAATGGTTAATGTGCTTACCCAGCACACAGAGGAACCTGACTCAGCTTCCTGCTCCTGCTGTGCAGATCCCCAGTTGGAGGGTGAGTGTTGCAGTGATGCTCTCTGGACTCTGTGTCCTCAGTCTAAGCATTGTGAGTACTTTTCATTCATTGCCTCACACTTTCTCTTTGGTTCAGCTCCTGCTCAGCTATTTTGCAAGAATCAGGACAGTGCTGGTTGGACAGACTTGGGTCTGTACTTGCAGGATGGCAAGTCCTCATTCTGCATTAAAATCCCATGAATAAAAGAAAGGAATGAACCCTCACCTTCAGCTTCCTCAGGGAATTCAGTAATAACTACAAGCTTGAGTGAAGTCCTGGATCTAGCTTCAAAAACAAAACTCACAGCACACACTATATTCTGGTCAAATATTAAGATGTCCTTAACTTCAGTTTTGGTGAATAAACTATTTCCCAAGAGGGAGGAAAAAAGAGATTCCTTTACTGAGCTTTTAAACACTAACATGATGAAATGAAAACAGACTCCAGAGCCTCCTCCCCACAGGTGTACTGAATTTCACCAAGGTAAATTAGCCCACTGCTGTGTCTAGCCTGAGTCACCCCACTTTAAGTCAGAATATGTCCTGCCTGCAGCACTCCATAGGCAGCATCAGGACTGGAGTCAGCAGTGTGAGGGCACATGGCCACTTGCTGAGTGGCAAAGCATGAAGCTTTGAGCTTACACAGCTGTGAGAAGGATTGCCTGTGTGCCTTTGTGAGGCCATGCTCGGAGAGCAGCCAGGGTCAGGCAGGAGCAGAGCAGGCTTGAGCACAGCATCTTGCAGGCACAGCTCTCATCCCTCCCTCCCTCCCTCCCTCTGTACCTTCCCAGAGGCAGCGTAGCCAGGGCTGGCTGCATCCCTCTCCACTGCCCAGGTGGACATCCTTCTCCCAGGCACAGTTTGCTGTGGGTGAAGTTTGCAAACTGCAGCTGGATGGAAAGGTTTCAGCTCAGTGACACAGGTGAGAACTTAAAGGGACTTCTATACAATGCTTCAGTATCACAAGCTAAAGAAATAAGTGTCTCTTTTATCTATTTCAAGTACCTCAGTTGAGGTACAGTTTGAACTTCTAGTTGCACCCCTATTACACAGTACCTACACGTCTGCTGAGATACTGGCCCTGATCTGCTCATGGGCAAAACACCTCTGTCCCTTCCTGGTGCCACTCCAGGATGTCCTTAACATCAGGAAGAGCAATGTGAGAGTTGACAAATAGCTGTGGGGGCAAAATCTGTTGCCAGGGTCCTTCATTATTCACATGCAGATTATCTTTTTGAAAATGGGCAGTAGTTACACTGTTAGCAGTCTATAGGGCATGAGAAGCAAAGCCATGAGAACAACAGAAAAAACTAACATTTAAAAAAAGGAAAAAAACCCTAGAGTACACATGCGAGTGGCTATACCTACAAACAGATTTATGTGTCAATTCCTAGAAGTGCCTGGCTCATACAAGAACCTAGATTTTCTTACATTATCCCAGAGGACAGATGAACACAAAAGCCTTCTTCATATCATAGGCCAAGTTCTTAATTACATTAACAACATCCAATTAAGGGTTCTGCACTCTTCACAGAAAATCCTAGCTTGATGTAGCTCAACACCTCATGGCTGTCAGGACCAGAGTCTATCTTTTGAGAATTTTTTCTTTTTCAGAAGTCGCCACACTTACTCATGCAAAGCCTCAGGAGCCAAGTCAAACAAAGCACAGAAGCATGTGACATGTTCTTTATGCATCAGGATTTAGTTCAAGCAACGGCCTTGTCTTTATGCATTACTACCAGCCAATTTCTTTATCACCTTGGGGAGGAAAGGTTTGTCCTTTATCTTTGCGCTTCAGCTCTCTGCACATTATTCTTCAGCAAACATTTAAATTCACTATAAATCCACAAGAAATTTTTTTTCCTGCCAGTAGACCCCTTTGCTTAGCCGCAGCTTACTCTGCCTCTGCAATCATTTACTCAGGTTTCAAATTCTTTTCCAGTGTTCCTAGACTTAATTTGAAATTATTGCAGGAGACAGCAAAAATGAGTTTAGAGAAATAATTTTTTCTGCCAGCTCTCATTCCACTATTTCCTATCCCATCAATTCTCCAGCCTACTTTATTACTTTTCTTCCTAAAAGGATTTTCTGCTTTATGATCCCTAAATTGTTCATATTCCTGTTTAGGCTATAGCATTCTTATTGCAAGCAACAACAGTTTACATTTTGTGCTTCAGGCATTTCTTAGAGATAAATCATCATGCAAATTCTCTTCTAGAGTAACACTGTGGAAGTCAGTGAGACTCTGCCAATTCTTGCTAGCAATCCCTCAGACCTGATATTTCTAACACTTCATCGACACTAAATATATTTTGATATAACTTGCATTTTAAAATTATATACAATTTTGTTATTTATTATGACTATTTAAAACCCTGGGTTCTTCAATTTGGACAACATCAATAAGAAATTTAACAGCCCAGAGAAATTAATAACACTCATCACTGAGCTCCGTTGTCAGGCCACAGACCTCCTGATCTCAATGGATTGCTTGGCACACTCTCAATATCCATTATTTATCTGGAGATAATATCTTTTTGCTCAGTATGATGGAATTCTCAGAAATAATTCAACTGGAAGGAAAGTTACCTTGTCAAAAAATCAGCATCTTAACAGTTGAAAAGAAAATTTGTGAGATAAGAACTATCGGTATTTGAAAGGGTATTTGAAGAAGCAATATTCCTCTGGAACAAGTCAGAGACTTGGACTGCTAATATGAAGTGGAACATTTATCAGCTGTGCTTATCCTGGGACAGATTGGTAGGGCATTAAACTGTACTAACTTTCATTGCAGCTAAAAACATGATCACACATCTGTTTCCAAAACAATGAGAAAAGTTTATCCTCATCCACTCTGCTTCCAAAGAGTGCTTAATTGTTTGTTTAGCCATTACTATGCAAATAAGATAAGTTTTTTAATAAACATCAGGACAGAAATGCTTTATTACTGATTGCATTACAAGTATATTACCACTGTCATCTCTGCGCACACAGCCACATCAATTAATCTTCCAATTTTTTTCTACCAGTCCTAAGCAAATTCCCGCTTTGTGGCAAAACAAAATTAATGGCCCAAATGGAGAATAAATGACCTCCAATTTCAGTGGTAAGAGATATTATTCAGCAGGGGATTCTTTCAAGTATTCCCTAATGTCATTCTACAGTATGTTCCTTCACATAACTTACAAGGTTAAGAAAAACAGTTCTATGCTCACTAGTTAAATGATCAAAATTAAGTATTCATATAAGCCTGATATTTACTGAAATCTGGCAGCTCAACCAACCCTGCAGAAAAAAGTGATCCCCTAACAATCCATGGCCATTCACCAAATATCACTAGCACTGACATTGCAGTAATATCTGCTCAAGAATAGATGGTTGCTCTAATATTTGCATTCAGAAACTACAGTGTATCTACAGAAATGTGGTATGACTTATTCAAAAGCCAAGCACTGACTTTTTAATAGGGTTAATGTAGTACAAGACAGACAGATAGATAGACACTGAATATATAAGCTGAGCTATCAATTCAGAAGCTAAGAAGTTCACTGTATCTTGCTTTACATGCTCAGCTCTAAGCACTGACACTTTGCCTGGCACAGGAGAGATGTCACATCTGAATGGATGGCAGTGCCTGTCCTGCAGAACAGGCACACACAATTCACTAACATCCCCATCCCTAGTAAGAACCCCTACAGACCATGCATACTAAGCTAGGTGTAAAATTTAAAATAGTCTTGCTGGGATGAGCCTCAGACTTTTTTGAGGGGACAGGGATTTGTTAGTCTTTTTAGTAATCTGGAGGGTATGATCTCTCCAGGAATAGAAAGACTCCCAAACACTAGTCCTGATTCACTGCTGGCTCATAGGTCAGTCTTCATAAAAACTATAAATTATCTATATGAACAGAGTATTCTTTTGAAAAGCAGTCCTTTTCCTGTTTCATAGTGTCTCAGTGTTTGATATCCACTGATGTCTTCTACTAAATGCCTCTGTCAACATGGTGGCCCAATGTTTTACTGGTGGAAACCAAACATCAGTTTCTAGACTGGTCTTCACAAGTTACATAAAAGCAACAGCAGCTCATAAACCCAGTCACAGAGGACACTGATGACTTACATCCAGCCTGTCCCCTTCCTCCCCCATGAAAATTGTAGCAGCACCTCAGAGGCAAAGTTTGCAGGCCAGATGCAACCATTCCCAGCACAGCTGGTCCCCAGGCCAGCAGCATACAGGACTCCTATACTGAAGTAATGATAGGTTAAACATGGCATTGAATTGAAGCTTGCAGCTTCTTAACTACTGATGGACAATCCTGCTCAGCTGCAGAGGAGATAATGCTTGAGTACAAGAGGAGAGAGGAAGGGCAGTAGTAGCAAACGCTTTTCATATTTCACAGATGAAGACAGAAAATGCAATTCTTATTAGTATGTTTTAACAGACACTCATTTGCAAGAGTGAAATTACTTTGGGAGGTCATTTCTACTTCCAAGATACTCATTCCTTCAGAAAAATACCGGAGTGTTTTGAGTAGTTTAACATGTACGAAAAACACTGGTTATACAATATAAACCGTTTACAACTACTTACTACTTCTTTTAAATTATTAGTCATCTTCCAATAGCCCAACACAATGACTGATTTCACATGTGACTTCTTAGTTATGAAAGACCTACATAAAATTCACTCAATAACAAAGAAAGACAACAAATATTGGAGCCAGTTTCTACTCTGAGTCAACATTGCTACCTCACTGGCAAGAGATAGCATTGTTCTGGATTGAGCCCAGCACTTCTAGCAAAAAAATAGAGTTCAAATAAAACATGTTCCCACCTTTAACAAATACATATTGACAGCTATGCTGAACTTTGCCAAGGGCTTCCCTTGGTGAAATAGTGACTTTTCATTCCATCTTCCAGCAGCAGCAGGGATCTCTAAATCCCACAGTGCTCTGAGAACAAGACTTCTGGAGTTAATGTCACAATATCACCCCCTTGCAGTATGGTAATTTACCCAGAGAACTTTCTCCTTTCCTTTCTTAATACCTTTCAATCTGTTTTTCCTACTTTGCTGAAATCAACTTTTTTTTTTTTTTTTTGCCACGAATATGCAGAGATTAGAACAATATTATTATTTATATAGTAATATTTACATGCTGGGAAGCCCTTGCCTTAAAAATATTTCAAAAAGATGCCATTCTTCATAAACCTGTACAAATGATATTATGTTTAGGCCAGTGTGTCCAAACACAACTGTTTTCTTTCCCCTGGTTCTTTGTAAGGCTGATTCTGTTGGGCTGAAAGCTTCTTCCTCCTGTGGTTAGTCTTTCAGCAATTACTTTTATTCCCTTTTTTCTTGATCCAAAACCAAGGAATATGTGATAAAACTGCTCAGCAGCAAACTGAAAGTCCATAAAATGTCATGTTGTTTCATGTAGGTGAGTATCCCATTGGTTAAAGACAACACTGGGGCTGAGAACTGAACTCAGGTCTTCTGGGCCACTTCTTGGTCTTCTTAAGCCCTCGGTTACATTCCTGGGATGAACAGGTTTCTGTCAAAAGAAAGCTCCAGTCATGAACAGCAATCCTGTCACAAGGACCCAACTGAAGGGAAAGAAATATGAGATGCTGAGGAAAAAAACAGCACTGGCGGTGGAAGAAAACAGAGGGACAGAGGACAAGGGGGAGGAGGGAGGCAGGAGCACACAGGTAAAGTGCCAAAAACATACAGAAAGGAGAGTGTTATTTCCAAGAAAAGTGAACAAGTGCAAAAACAAAGGGAGAACGTGGAGGGCAGGTGAAAGCAAAATTGCAGAATAAGAAGTCTGTGAAACAAAAGGCTTCAAAGGCAGCTGGTAGCCATGGGAGAGAGGGAAACAACTTCGAGGCACCCCTCTCTCACTCCTGGGTCAGCATAATCTTCAACTGTTAAAGTTCAGTTCTTTTGCCTTGGAGGTTTTATTTTTTCCTAGAACTGAAAGATTACTGCCTTGACAATTTTATTTTGGTATGGTTCCTACTTAATTAGACACACACAGGTGCACACATGTGAAATGATGTGCCAGCAAAAGGGGCAAAAAACAACCTAAATTATTCACCTACCCATGGGGGGGAAAAAATTACTTATTTTTAATCTCTTTTCTTGGAAGTAGTGAGAAAGATCCTGACTCACATGCCTTCCTCCCTGGGGAAGTCCTGTCGACTCTCATGTTTCCTGGAGCCACAAGGAGCTGGTGGAGCAGGCTGAACTGCATGGCGTGGTGTTTGTGGATTACTGCACATGGTAACCCAGCCTGTCCTCCGAAGTCTGCTGGGAATTTGCAACTTGGCTATCTGCACACGTGCAGATGAACCAGCAAAAGAAGAAAGCAGTAGACAGGGATTGTTCATACAGAGTATACTTTCACAAAGTGAAAAGCCATTTAATGTGACTGTTGTTCTAAGAATACCTTCCAGAGTCACTATTTAATATAAAACATGTATATCACCAGATGCTACAAACATAAGCTGACTCACACTTGTGATTGATCTGCATCTCCTGAGTGAAACAGAAACAGTGATCACCTCCTCAAGCATTTTCAAGAGTTCCTAGAAACAGGCAGACACAGTTTTCTTCAAGCATTAAGGAAATATTTTGCCTTTGAAGAGAGCAGTGATCACAGACAAAACCTGAAATAATGGTTACACCTGAGAAAAACCATGAGGTATGCATTTTCAAAGCACTGATTTCTCAACATCTAATTCTTACATCTCTGCACGCTCAAGTATACATTGTAACGAAAAGCTTTTGTGGATTGGTACTATGTGTTCTGTCACAACACACTCAGAAGGTCCATCACAGAGACATCCCTTCCTAAATTCAGACATGGTAATAAGCTGCAGCAAGTAAAACGGTCTTAAAACAACTCCAAATTTCACTTCACTGCCCTAGACTTTGGCAGGCCTTTCCAGCAGTGAAGGCCAAAGGAATAGTTATATAAGGAGGTAAAAAAAATAGGCAAAATGATAAAGCAATGTACTTTCTCAACCACCATTACCACAATGTTTCTGTAGATTTCTCATTGTTCTGGAAAGTACCTGCCTTGTTATGTACAGTAATACATTTTATAAAGAGCAAAGCACAACATTCCCATAAGCTATACACAAGGTACGTACATGCTTATGCAATATATATATATACACACAGGCATATACATGCAACATATATGGATCATACAGAGCTATCTGAAATCATGAACAAATCACACTCTCTTTGTTTTTCTTGCTTTGAAGTACAATTCAGTATCAAAAACCATCTCTAACAACCTACATCAGATATTTTGTGCTTAGGGGTATACAGGGGAATAATTCTGTCTTCAGTAGTTCCAACCTATTTTCCTAAATACTTTTCATCAATTTTTCTAATATTAAATACCTGCTGTCACAACAATTTTTATTTGCCTACAAAAAGAATAGCTAGTACTTTGAGAATGGTATTTTAAACAAGCCTTTCCTAAGATGAGTGGAAGAAGTTTCTACGTTGCACAGGGGCTTATGATGTGCAAGGAAGGGTTTGCTGTGGACCTGCTGGAGCACAGATAGTGAAGGAGTCCAGTGAGGGACCTCTGCTAGATCCACGAGGTCTAGAGAGTGCTGGAGAGCAAATACTGTGATAACTTCACAGCAATCCAGTTCACAAGGATATTTGGAGCCTCATGCCCCTAAAACAGAAATCCCTTCCTTCTGAGCTAGAGTTAAATCTTTGGACAAGGTTGGTGAGATCTGAGCAGCTCAAAGGGAGCAGAAAGGAGTAATTTCTCTCCCACTAAATGAACTTCCTTGGCTGTTTCATGGAAGCATTATGTTACAAAAGTTTATGGTTAAGTTTTATAACACAAATTCTCAAAGATATATAAAGATTCTGGGTTTTTTTTACAGCAATTTTAGTCATTCAGCTGACTGCAGGAAGCATTGAAAATATATAGAAAATACTGTGATGAACAAAGAAATGATCTGTATTCTGCTCAGCTAAAAAGACTGCATTCCAAGTAGGGCAAAACTGCCCTTGCTGGGACCCATGCCAATAAATTACAGAGAAGATCTGCTCTATATGAGGAGACATCTTTTAGCCTATATCATTTTCAGTTGTGAAATGTTGCTCTTCTTGAAACAAATTTCTTCTGATATGGCAATGATGCTTGTCTTTATGGGGAAATATGTCCATAACAACTCAAAAACTTTAAACACAAAGGGCCAGATCTATTCCAGATGTAATTTTAATTACAATGTGAGATTTGGTCTACTGGATCTAGTGGAAGATGTCCCTGCCCATGGCAGGGGGGTTGGAACTAGATGATGTTTAAGGTCCCTTCCAACTCAAACCATTCTACGATTCTATGATTCTATGATTAGGATGTTTATCACTACCAGATTCTTGCTTTTTATGAAGCACAAATATTGGATAGAAGCAATTGTGAGTGGCATATTAGTTCAAAACAATGCTCAGTAAATGGCATCCTGCAAAGCAGGTGTTACAGTAATTCACTATCAGATGATGAAAAGCCAATTGAAAGAACTTTTTCTTCTGACTGATGTGATTTCTTTAAATTTTTTTTTTTGAAAAAAGGACGGAGTGAGAAAGAAGGATGTTTTCTAATCACAGAACTGTTTATGTTCCAACCGCAGCTTCACATCAGTTGGCAATTTGAAACTCTAGACATGTTATTTCATTTCACTGCAGGGCACAATGCAGTTCAAATACTTTTGACTATGAACAAACCAGTAAAGTTCTCTGGCTATTAATGCAGAAAAAAGAACACCTCTGTGCAGGCACTATCTATTTGTTAGCAAGGCATAAAGAAAACTAATTGATTTTGTACTCCACACCTTACTAATTATTTTAGACTGACACAAGTCGATCTTTTCATGAGCTTTTTGTATATCACTCAAAAGCTGTATTGTTGACTTGCATGAATTTTGACAAACTAAAGCAGATTACTTAACTGAAAAAAAAAATCCATAGTTTATATGCTTTAAAACCTTCCAGGACATTGAAAAACTAATGTGATATTCGTAAGAAGCCTGATTCAAAGCCCACTGAAGTCAGTATGAGTCTTTCCATCAAATGTAGTGGGCATGGATCAGGTCTTTGGTGTAAAAACATAGAATTCTTAAGGAAGATGATCAAATAATGTACTAGCCCGATCTAGGTACATTCATCTATAATTTCCTGTATGTTTTACTGATAGTGAGAAATCATCTCAGACTCATCTCTCTGATACACCACTTAATTATGTATGTTGTAAATCCTCAGGCTTATACCTGAATATATCATGCAGCCACAAATTCTACTCATCTTCCAGGCATTCAAGCAAATTAATTCCTTGTATGCCCATTTTGTATTGTAGTTGTTTTGCTGCTTTTTTGCAGGATAGGAACAGATGAACTTTTCTGAAGTCAATGCCTCAGTTCCGCATTGCTGTCTTCAGTCTTTTCTGCACACCAGCTAGCCACAACCTACTTCCTTGCCACTGCTTAAAAACTGGGGTTTACTGCACAACCCCCTGCCTGTGACCTCCAACACACTGCTCAGTACCCTGAAACAGACAAATTGTCAGTAACAGCTGGAAGCTGTAGAGAAAGTGTCATGACTTCTGGTGCTATAGTTGGAATTTCTAACACAAAAATGTTTTTTTGCATCACTTCACACCCAGAAGTTCATGAGGCTTTGAGTACATCACACATGATGGCTCCTCCATTTATCTAGGTTATACAGAGCTGAATAATGCTTTTCCTGGACCTCCAAGCACAACACCTCATCCTTCCACAATTCGTTTTTGAAGAAAGAGTGAGGTGGAGAGGGTCTAGTAACTCAAGGGTAAAAAATAGATTCACACAGAAATCCTCTAGACACAATCCTTTATAAAAGACTTGAAACTGTAGGAACCCTGCAGCAGCTCAGTGTAGACCCCCAATGTGCTCTGTGCCTACAAGACGGTCTCCTTTACCGTGCAGAATTATTCTGGGGAACTGCTGAGCTTCCTAATACTGCGATCTTCCCAGCTCTGTTAAATGGTGCAGTCTTATTCTGCCCTCTGTGTTTGGGATACACTGACAAGAAGTCAGGTTAAAATTGTGTGTGTGCATGTGTATGTGTACTCTTCCAAATTTGCATAGTCCCTGATGCCTCTTGCAACCTCCAGCCTGTGAGGGTGATTTGATTTGTGCTTTGAATATCAAAAGACCCTTCTGCCTCTTCCTGCATATTTCCCTAAGAAATGAACACTCAGGCTGCAATTGCAAAACACTCATGTGCCACATATGCATGTTCTTCTCTCTGCCAAGAGCATGTTTAACCAGGCAGATGTGATGACTTCTGCCTGTGGGGAAACTGAAGAGAGACAGCTGATCTTCAGTCAGCTTGTCTTCTCTGGACAGTGCAGGCTCCCAGGGTACACACCAGAGGGTATTGCAAGAAGCTGAATGCACGTCAGGGAGCAGCAAGAGCAGGGCTGCTCCCATGGGTACCCCAGGGTGGGTAGGGTAGAGCCCCCACCAGCCAGGGCCCATCCCACAGTACCTGAGTGAGGTAAGCATGACAGACCCTGACATGTTGGTCAGTCCAATCAAAAGTGCAGATCATAAAGCAATAGCGTGGTGATGAGGCAGGTCTGAGATCAAACTGGAAGTCAGTTTGCAGGTCAGTGTTAGGATCAGGACCAGTGATCACCAGTCAGGACCATAGTGACGAGGCAGGGCTGACGTCAAGAGAGGAAATCAGTCTGTGGGTTGAGGCCAGCATCAAGGAGCACCATGGCCATGGGCCTGCATTTATATACATTGATGAGATCCCCCTGAGCCTTCTCTTCTCCAGGATGAACAGTCCCAGCTCTCTCAACCTCTCAACCTTTCTTTATATGTGAAGTGCTCCAATCCTTTCATCATCTTCATGGCCCTTCACTGGATTTTCTCCAGTATGTCCATGTCTCTCTTATACTGGGGAGCCCAGAACTGGACACAGCCCTCCAGGTGTGGCCTCACCACTGCTGAGTAGATGTTACCAGTGACAGCAGTGAAAACTGACCATGTGGCTGGAATGCAGCTTTCTTCTAACTTTGACCCAGGTTACATGACTCAGTTCAGCACCTTTGTACTGTCTATTGCAATACAATTATAATATTACAGAAGTTGCCCATGTACATTGCACAATGGAGTGCCCCAAGCCTTGGCAAGCCCTCAGCTTGTCCTACTGACATGCTCCTTCTTGTTCTACTGACAAGTCTACTCTGAATACCAGGTCTTTTATCTCAGTTCTCCTATTTGCCTTAAGCTGAAAACACTAACGATTTATTGTTGCTGACTACAGAGCTAAATGAGCTTTTCCTGTAGTGTGTCTGGTTGAGTAAATGTTATAGCAATATGTTAAGCATGGGCTTTTACCTATGAAATGATGTACTGCTAGAATAGTTTTATTGTTTTTCAATGTTAATTGTTTGAATTTGCGTTGAACTTCTGAACATTTTACCTGTATTATAAGCTAAATGTAAACATCCTGCTCTCAGAAGACCTGTTTGCTAGAAATTTGGATGGATGTTCAAACAGAAGGTTCATATTGTTCAAAAGTATTATTAAAAGTTTTGAATGTTATTTCTGTAAACACCATTTTAATCAGGTAGGGGAAAGGATGCTGCTTTTAAAAGAGACTGGGGAATTCAGAGTAAGCCCTGCAGATGTCCATAAGCTGTGTGTGCTTTTAGCTGAATAGTCTTCACACATTTTAACTGTGGAAGGACCCCACCTCTAGCACTTATTCCCCAAAAAGGCAATCACATACTTGTTCTTCAGTAAATGAAAACATGCAGATACTAAGAAAAAAAAAGGCTCTGAAATCAGAGTAAGTTACATGAGCATACCCTCTCTAAGTGGTCTTGTCACTCTGAGACATTCAGTAGCTCAAAGCAAGAACAGCAGATCCCAGTTTTCCTGGAATTAGCTGGGAAGTAACAGACTAGGAAACCATTAAACTGGGCAGATATAAAGGGAAATGTTTTGTTTTCCTGTTTATTTAACCACCATTTCTTTTTAAAATATTATCTTTTCACCTCCTCCATTTTTTTGGTTTGATTTTCCATGAATTCTACTTAAATTCATCTTTTCTTTTTGCTATTCACTAGATGATCCATATTTCCTTGTTTTTCCAAAGAGGTCTTCTGCATTTTTGAGTGGTATGGTTGCAGGCAAAAATACTGGCTGCATTTACTGCATGCTTTACTGGTAGGAGTTATAAGCATACATCATACCATCTTCCCGGAGAGAGAGCACACTCAAGTCTCTCCAGGTGCAGCTGTTGGTACAGATGTGGTTATATTGGAACAGCACTACCCTTTTTGGAAAAAGCAGTGCCTGGAGTAAACTAAACAGCACCAAAGTATCTTTGAACTAGTCATTGCGGGAACTTTCCTTCACACATTACACCAGCAAACCTGCAGTGACAGCATACTCTTTGATCAGGCTTGGCCCATGCACGATCAGATTCATTGACTTTTCCAGCAACACTAGGCTCTGAGCACTGTAACCTTTCTCTGATATCACAGTTCAGGATCGGCAGGCAGAGATAGAGGTGTAACTAAGCATGCAACACTATTAATGAATCTCATCAAAAGGAGATCACAAAATCCTTGAGCTGCATAAATCTCTAAAGGCTATCTACAGCTAATTTTCTCAGCCGTGTTTTTTCTCCAAGCTCCCTGTAATAATGAAACAGCACTTACACCTTTTAAACACCATATTGTGTAAATTATAAGTGACACATAACCCTCCCAGCAAGCCAAGGAAAATGACAGCATTAAATTCCCAACAGCTATCAGAATATATTAACAATTTTAGAAGAAAATTACTTTTGAGAAGACAAATTTTAAATTAATAAACATGAATCTACAAGGTTTCAGCAGACCATGGGATTCATCCGCAGCATTTTGCTTTGGGGTCACATAACTCCATCCAAAGCAGAGCAAAACCACCCTTGATTAGAAAGATATGCATGGTTACAGCAAGTTAATCTCAGCTCTGATCACAAATTTGTCAAAACTCAGCAGCTTTAGCTCAGAAGGGATTTATGTTGGACTGAAGTTGAAGAATTTATCAGCCCCTATCACAGAAAGCAGCCCTTGCAAACCACAGAGGGAGAGATGGAATAATTGGGACTACAGCTTCAGTTGATTTGGCGATAGTATCCCTTCAGCTGCTGCTCCCGTCAGCTGCTGCTCCCTTCTGTGCACTGCACTTGTCCATGTCATGACATGGCCTTTCAAGTGACCAGCTTTGCTGCAATAATATGGTCTGGGTCATAAGCATCCATTTGTTTGGGACTTGAGCTTGGCAAAAGAACAGCAGTAAATAACCTGGCACCTATGAGACAGCAACACAGCCAGACAGGCGGCTCCGAGCCAGCAGAGGAGTGGACATGAGCTCAGCTCCAGCTGGGATGCTGTGGATTGTGCTTCTGTTTCCGCTTACAGCTGGTAGTTGCCTCCATGTCTCCTTTTGCTACTAGTGGTGGTGGTGTGGCGAGTTTCACACTGCACTGCAGAGGGGCTTGTGGTCACTCACTTTTGTTGTCAGGTTGATGAGAGTCACTGGCTCCCTCTACCAGTAATGCACAGTGACGAGGTGCCATGCTGCCTACGTTGGCCTCCCAGTAGAATATTCAGTGCTCCCAAGGACTGTGCTGCACGCACATTCTAAGTGTGGTATAGGCAATTGTTGGAGCAGCCCCAAGGGTCGTTTTGAAAAGCAACTGTCACTCCCAGCCACATTTGGGCTGCAATAGCAGCTGAATTTCAGGAGGGCACAGATGATGTCTAAGCCCAGCATAGGTCCCTTAGCCCTCTAATTTCGGTCTAATGCCACGTCTCTAAGTCGCACATCTCTGAATCTGTCCCTGCGGCTTTTAAGCAATGCGAGAAGTGAAACCTGCTGAATCAGC
Source organism: Strix aluco (assembly GCF_031877795.1). NCBI lineage: Eukaryota > Metazoa > Chordata > Aves > Strigiformes > Strigidae > Strix > Strix aluco. The sequence goes on from NC_133933.1 coordinate 92,753,760, forward strand.
AGCTCTGGGAGAGAAGAGTTATGCAGAAAAGAATGCAGAGCTCCAAATTTCCAAGCAGTGGCATGGCACAGAAAGCAGAAGGCACTCAGCATGCAGGGAGCAGGCTGGAAGGCACTGGAGATCACTGTACAATCTACGAGGAGAGCAAAGGGCATGTAAACAGCACAGAAAGTGGAAAGTACCATGACTATTGGAATGAATGCAAATGGGTCCCCTGGGAAAGCATGTTTTTGTACAAAGACCCAGATAAGAAGTGAGGTGATTTGCTATTCATGCAGAGGACAAAACACAGTCCTGGCAGGCTTCACAGTTGATAGACAAAGCAGAGACCAGGGTCATATTCATATCAAAACAAGTGTGATGCAGAAAAGTGGATATTTGCATAAGTAGTAAAAAACTGCATATCCCATATTGGTGTAAGAAATACTCAGAGCTCAATTAATTAAAATCTAGAGTAAGAAAATGAGAGTTTGAAATGGTCTCATTGAAAAAGAATCTGCAAATGCAGACTAAGCTGATTCCACAGAAAGCGCTGTAGAGAGAAACTCAGATGTTCAAATGGATGCGTAACTTGTTGCAACAGGAATGCAAATTAGCCAGAGCTGTGAAGCATATCTTCCCAAAATAAACTCTCCAAGTGAGAGTACAAAGATTTTAAACTTGGAAAAGTAAGGTTTCATTAGAGTATAAACTCAAATTCTCAACTTCTGCAGAGAAAACCCATAGTTCTAAGTCAAGCTGAAAAGAAATAAAAACGTTTATAAAAGACTCTTTCCCCACCCACTATGTCTTTGCAGGGCCAGCCCCTGTTTCCAGTTTGCTTTTTTAAGTCAATTCAGGGATTTCCTGAATTGCAAAAAACTGCCCAAATTGAGGCACGTTCTCTTTCTGTCACCAGTGAGACAAGCAACAACTGAAGTAGTAAACAGGGCAGGCACGGACCTCTCTCTGTTCCTAAAGTCAATTGGTACAGTACAGATCACATCCATAGCGAAAAACACTCTTCCCCTCCCTCTCTCTCTCTAAGTAGGGTATCCATATCCGAATTGCCTAATCAGGAATGGTTCCTTGGTTCTTTGGTCTCAGGAATCCTTGCATCTGCCACATCTCTCATGGCCTCTGGCTCTGCACATCCTTCTTTTCCTTCTCTTGGATGTACACTTCTTGTGGGTCCTTCTCTCCTTGAGCACATCCCACTGCTTCCCAGGGAAGGAGCAACCTTCCCTTTACTGCCCTTGCCCCAGACCCAGCTTCTCTGTCTTAGAGATATTTGAACCCTTTGTTTAGTAGTTTAACTATGCAGCTGAGTTTTTAAAAAGAGGATATGAAAATGAGGCGGGGGGGGGGTGGGGGTGTATGTGTGTGAAATCCAAGCTTAGTTAGATTAAACCAGAGATGGGCACTTCTAATTCCTTAGTCCTGAATGTGGTTATAGAAAACGGGTCAGTCTCAGTGATAATATCATTGGATATTAATCCTTGGAATATGGCAAATGGAAATGATCTGCATCAAATACCGTAAAAAGGGTAGAAAATTTGGTACTGAGAAACTAACAGCAGTCCTGAGACTTCAGGTCAATGAAGGTAAATCCAATGACATGTTTGTATACTGATGAGAAGACCAATGTAAGTGTATGTAGCAGTTAATAGGTATAAATATCTGCAAGATGGGCAGCGTATGTCCTTAACAGCATTCACTGCTGCTAACAGCTTGATGAAGAGAGAAATCCTTCTGGCCCCCAACAACTCCAAAGATTTATGAGGATCATTATAAAGTCTATGAATATAAGGCATTTGGAAGTAAGAACAGGAAAAACACTAACAAAGCAGTGAGAGACAGATGAATGGTTCTGAAAACAAAAAATGTTGGCTACATTCAGAGACAAAAAGATGCATGGAAAATGATTTAATAATCATCCAACAAGTTTCCTCCAAATAACTCTCAAGTAAACAGGGTTGCTATTGGATAAGAAGAAAAGTTGTCATGTAGATGAAGAACTGGTTAAAAGAGAGGGAATGTGGTTGAAATAAGCAGTCACTTTTCATAGTGGAGCGTGACTCTTAATGAATCCCCACAGAGATCTCTGCTATGACCTGTGCTGTTCAATATCTTCTTAAATGATCTTGAGAAGAAGATGAATAGGAAAGTGAAAGCATTTGCTGGTGGTAAGCTTTCAGGATAGTTAAGATGAAAGATGACTGTGAAAAACTGCAGAAAGACCTGCTAGAATGGACAATAAAAATGGGCAGCTCAAATTCAGTAAAGGTACATGTAAGGGGATTTAAAAGTTTTGAAACAAACCCAGCTTTATGTGCAGAGTGATGGGCTCTGATGTCACCAAACGGGATAAAAGAATTTATCAACACCAATGTGATGTAGATAAGCAGACACTCTTTTATTAACAACGCGGTGTGTAGGGGAGTTGTCTCACCAACAATGCACACCTAACTCTTAACACACTAACGTACTACATAATAAACAAGTTCTCATACATAAACATGATAATTCCTGTAACTCATTTTCTTATTCCCACCCCTTTCCGGTCATGCACACTTGAGTCCTGAAATGAGTCAGGGGGCTTCTTTTACGACCACCATGGACTACTGACTCAAAAGAAAGACCCTCCAGTGTCCTCGTCTCAAGGACTTTGGCTCACATTGCAATTTTAACATACTTCAAGGCCCTTTTGCCATGTATCCTTTAGAACATACTGGTCAACAGGGCAATAAATCGTCCTTACCGGACAGCCTAACAATGGTATCTGGTCATGAATCCTATTCTTTGAATAGAAATCTGGTTAATGATTATTACCAGCCTACATTGGCTTAGCCTGGGACTTTACAAAGGACTTTGTAACAGCATAACTGGTTGTATGGCTACCCTAAACTAAATAAAATATTTCTATGGCTACTTAAAACATTACACAACTATCTTTTTATAAAACCAATATTCCTGTAAAATTCCATTTAACTGATTTGGCCTAATCATTCTTTATTTAAATCAAAATCACTAAAAATCATTAAAATCAGCTCAAATTAATAACAAAGCAGTAACACTGACTTGACTATTATCTCTTAGAAAGAAGATCTCACAGTTATAGTGGGTATTACTGTAACTTTGTTTCCACACACAGTCTTGGTATAAATTAGGTGTCAATGATGGTTAGCAAAGGAACAGAGAACAAAACAAAGCCACTGTGAAAGTCTTTCTGCATCCATGTCTTTATCATTGTAATCTGTGTTGCTCAACTCAAAACGCGAACAGGGAAAGATGGCAGAGAATAACAACATAGATGATCAAGGGATGACCGTGCTTCTGTATAAGAAACTGTTGAATACATGCAGATCCTTCTGCTTGTAGAAGAGGTGACTGAAGAGGATATGACAGGTGTCTTTAAGATCTCAAGTGGCAGGGAGGATGTGGCTGCACACCAGCTGTATTTCCAGCTGAAGAGCTGAAAGTCTTGGGATGAATTCAGCAAAGAGCTTTGCACTGAGGTTGAGCTGTAGAACTTCCCTGACAGCTCCTGATTTATTTCCAGGCTTATTCCATGCAGGGTCTCTCTGCGTTTGCTCCTACCTTTCGCCTCAGTGCTTTGGCCAAGGATCCCTTACATGGGCTCTGTGAACTCCAGCGGGCATAGTGTGGTGGTTTGACCTTGGCTAAATGCCAGGTACCCACCAAGTTGCTCTATGACTTCCCCCCCCCCCCTCCCCTTTTTTTCTCAACAGGGCAAAGAGGGCAACGAAAATAAGATAGGAAAAAAAGCCAACCCTTGCGGGTAAAACAAAAGCAGTTTTAATATAACCAAAGCCAAGCAAAGGTCCACGCGCAGAAGCAAAAAGAGAAAACAGATTTATTCTCTACTTCCCATTAACAGGTGTTGTTGGGCCTTCTCAGAAGCAGGGCTCCAAATTGCGTAGTGGTTGCCTCGGAGGACCAAGGGTAACCCTACCCCCTTCCTCCTTTCTCCCAGCTTTATACTCGAGCAGACGTCATATGGTCTGGAATATCCCTTTGGTCAGTTCAGGTCAGCTGTCCTGGTTGTGTCCCCTCCCAAGATCTTGCCCACCCCGTCCCGCTGTGGGGGAAAATGTTGGAAAGAGCCTTGGTGCTGTGTAAGCACTACTCAGCAGTAGCCACAACACGAGTGTGCTACCAACACCCTGCCAGCTCCCAACATAAACCACAGCACCATGAGGGCTGCTACAGGGGAAAACCAATTCCGGCTCAGCCAGACCCAGTACACATAGCCAGCATGGGAAAGAACAGAAATATTCTAATACATACTAATGACAAGCCCTGCCTCCTGGTACAGATGGTATCCACTGCTTTCATTGCCCTAAGCATTTCTCAAGATTTGGACTTGAAAGCTAAGTGACCTGTGTGCATTGAAATGAACAATCAAGACAATCCCAAAGGGACCAATAAAATCCCATATGTCAAAGCAGGCACCAAAGTACTTCTCATATTCACAGAATCACAGAATCACAGAATCATCTAGGTTGGAAAAGACCTTGAAGATCATCTAGTCCAACCATTAACCTAACACTGACAGTTCCCAACTACACCATATCCCTCAGCACTATGTCAACCCGACTGTTAAACACCTCCAGGGATGGGGACTCCACCACCTCCCTGGGCAGCCCATTCCAATGCCTAACAACCCATTCTGTAAAGAAATGCTTCCTAATATCTAGTCTAAACCTTCCCTGGTGCAACTTGAGGCCATTACCTCTTGTCCTATCACTTGTTACTTGGTTAAAGAGACTCATCCCCACTGCTGGCTCATGTTCAGCTGGCTGTTGATCAACACCCCCAGATCCCTCTCTGACTGGCAGCTCTCCAGCCACTCCTCCCCAAGCCTGTAGCGCTGCTGGGGGTTGTTGTGGCCAAAGTGCAGAACCAAGCATTTGGCCTTACTGAAACTCCTACAGTTGGCCTTAGCCCAGCGATCCATTACCCTGTTGTCATTCCTTCTCTCATAATGAACACAGGTAGTAGCTGAACACTGACATCTAGAAAAGTTGTTTAACTTTTTTTTTTCCCCCAGAAAATTATCAAGAAACATTGCCTTCTCTTTTCCTAGAGCTCCCTAAGTGTTGTTGTAGGCTTCCATTCCAAACGCATCCACCTCATGGCTTGGAAAATGAAATCATCCATTGTTTCCGTAGCAACAGTAAGCTCTAGGAAACTCAGGAATTCAGACAATGATGCTTTCTGAGGGCTTAGCACTTAGCTTGAGAATGAGCATTTCAAATCAATTCCTGTGTTAGAAAGATCTCAAATTCAGGGTTACCCCTTCAATCAGCAAACAGCAAGATATTCATAGTCTCCAAATTATTTCGGTGCTTTAGGTACAGGTCTGATAACCTTTAAACTACAGCCTAAATGGAGGTGCACAGTACATCAGTATCTATTTTTTCTTATTTAAAAAAATCCTAAAAACAAACAAACAAACAACCCCAAAAACCCCCAGAAACTATGATAAAGTAATGAAGAAAAATTAAATTCAGTTTAGGTACAAGCTGATATCCAAAAACCACAATAGCTGGATCACACTTGATTCCACTGATAGCCAGAGGTTTGTACATGCTAACCTAGAGGATTCGTTAAGGAAAAAATATTCTTTAAAATGTCTGGAGAATATATGTGCCTACATAAGCACAGTACATGTTGTCCCCTAAATTGCTAGTTGCTGTTCTTAAATACTCTACTGACAGTTCTGTACTTGCTGACCAAAATTTTTCATTGACTATCTACGCAACAGGACTCTGAAAATTAATACTTTTCATCTTGTCCTAATACCATTATGAAAGTCATACATCACAAACATCTACCCCATTTTTTAACTTGTACCACAAGGCTATATTGGAGTGCTATAGATCAGATGTACAGAAAAATGTACTGATCAAGACAGAGGCCAGATGTATTTTCTACAAGCAATTGTATGAAGGTTATGAAGATGTATCCACACAGAAGGGATTTCTTTAACATTTTGACTCAGGAATTCAGGAATGTTGGACTGGAAATGACCTCCAGGGTCCATTTCTGCAGCTAGAGACAGCTACACTGTATAATTCTGTAAAGGTATTTAACAAGCTGACACAAGACAGACACAACCAGGGATTAGTTCAGTTGCTTCTCTCACAGGCATTGAGAGCCATATGAGTGTCTAGTGTGTGGTGTCAGCTGCTGTGACAGAAGGGCACACTTCTGTCAGGTCCATGAGGATATCCCAGATACTCTAGAGCATCTTCAGTAGGATCCGATACCTATGCTTAAGCAACTGTGTTGTGCACTTGAACGTAAGTGCCAGCCTTCAGGATGCTCCAAAAGATCCCCATAAGCTCCCATTTAGAGTTAGTGGAGCAATATACACTTGGAAGTTATGGCATGGTTTAGCTGACCATCACTAGGACTCAGTTTGTTTGCTCAAGGTATCTAGTAATTGTTAAGATGCCATGCAACATCAGATATGTATTCATGGAATTCACAGTAAATTCTTGTCTTACCAGAGGCTAGGAGAGATAGCCTGTAGTATCTCATATATCTGTAGATCATTTTGGGAAACTGAGTCCTTTTAGGGTGAGCTGAGCTTCTCTCTAGGTTCTGTTGACTATAACAAGGGTTTGAAAATCTGTTATCTATGTAAACACCTACAAGTAGTTAGCTAAATTAGGTATCATTATTTCACACTGATTCTCAACCCAGGTTACAATACTCTCAGAGATCTGCTGTTCCCATCCAGCATTAAGTCCTCCTCTCCACACTGCAGTTCCTCATCAGATTAATCTCCTTTTTCTCCTTCCTCTCCACTCACTGTTTTTCATTTTTAGTCCCTAGTTTCTCTCTTTCCTTTCTTCTTCAAATCCCAATCATAGATTTTCTCTTTCTGTCCCTGAAATCAGTCTTGCTAACCTGCTTGTTTCCCTTTTCCCAAAGCCAAGCCAGTTACTATTCCCTTTGCAATCAAATAAGGCAGCTTCTACATGCCTACTGCAGAAAAAAGCACCCAGGGATCTGTAAGGATACAAGAAAGGCAGCCTTTCCCATTACTGTCCAGGGGACTAGGAGGGGAAAGAGGCAAGGCAGCTGCACTGTTTAGTGTACATGGAAGCTGCAGAGATTTATGGAAGCCTAAACTGTGATTAACATTTAATGACCATGAGTAAATGGTGAAAACTTAATCAAATTTGGATGCGTATTAATGGGAAAGTGCAAAGTTCACACCTGGCATAAAGGGTGCCCTTTAGCAGTTGTGATGCCTTTGCCTCAGAATATAAAGGCACCAGAGCTTTTCAAATAAAAGTAATGAACTATTGTTTGTACAAAATCTTTTTTTTCCAGTGTTGTTGTCAAAGACATATTGACTTAAACTGTCCAAAAGCACTCAACTCAAAGTGATGCTGTACAGTGATGAAAGCCAAGGTCTGGGCAGCTTGGCTACCCAATGGTGCTTCCAGCCACTTCATCTAATAGTGCAAGCTCTTAGCTACAATAATATTCAGCACCTTATGTGCAGTAATCCCTACTTATGCAGCACTACATTGCTTCTCTCAACACTTCATGCTATTCAAGGGGCTGCATTGCTGCTAACCAAGCCACAAACCCTTGGTCTGTCCCCTTCAAGCTGCTCCTGGCAATGCGGGAAGAAATTGCTTTGCACAATGGCATTTTCCTACTGGTACAAAACACCTTCAGCAGCAGCCAGGATCTGAAGTTTTTAAACCAGCTGTTTATTTGGAGAACCCAGAAAATTAACGACACATCCATACTTTCAGGTGCTAGGCATTCAATTCAAAGAAGATGAAAAGCTATATAATACACCAAGTATTGCTTTGAGGATATTTGTTCTTGCATCGCCACTTTCTTTTAACATGTCATCTTTTCACAAAGTCAGGCTCTTTCATCAATTTGCAGGTTCTGCATTCATGTTTCAGAGGTACCAATCTGCAGGTGTGATTTATATCAGGCTATGACAGAATATCTGAAAGTGACAGCACATTTGACAGAATGTTGAAAACTGGCATCTTTGCCTGGTATATCCAAGGAATACCCAAAGTAGCCCATACAGTTGGGCTCATTTGGACCAGTATAATGCTGTAGTCCCAATGAAGTTAATGGTGTTATGTTAGCAGCAGCTGTGCTTTTTAGGCACTAATTCATCAGAGCACTTAAATATTTGTTTATCTATCTCATTCCTTGATATGAAGCCAAAGATAATTTTGTATAGGAAAATGTACTGGGTTGTGAATGTATAAAATTGCAGCTAATATTGTTGCTCAGCTTACAGGTGGAATCAGCTTCAGATTATTCTGCCTCAAAATAAGCCCTGCTTTAAGCAAAGCACAGATCAGAATGCTTCAGTGAACAGGAATAAATTATTGAATTGCCACCTTAAGATTTGATTCCTGGTTTTGCAGCAGAAAAATCAAGAAATACTCAGTTAATATGATAAAGAGATATGTTGTTTTATTAGTCACATTGGACTTAGAAATATTTTGTTTTTAAATAAGCAAATAGTGCTGGACACAGACATAAGTCTGGGTACTTCAGAAAGGATGTATGAATTTATTAGAGATCTGGGAAAAGCTCCCATTATTTAATTAAGTGATAAAGCAATTACAGGAATAATAAGCTATGTGTGCATGTAAACATAGTACTGTATTATCTTGGGTAAATTGTGGATGTCATACATACAATAGAGCACACATACATTGAGCTGACAATTTTTAACTCCAAGTCCTAGAATTCTGGTATTTTGAAAATTAGGAAAGGAATGAAATAAAACATGAAGCATTTATGGAGTATATCAGTGTTAAAATGCTACCCATTAAATTGCTATTAATTAAACTCATTTAAATTCAGTAGAATTGTGTTGCTTCGCACAAATGCCGGAGTCACTCACATAGAAATATGTCAGTAGTTTCTCTTCAAGGACACCAATAAAATGATGTTTTTTCCCCACTCATTGTAAGAAAAATTTCAAAGTATCTATGATCCAGGTGCCTCAAGCAATGACTCCTAGAAGAGCTGCAGGGTATACACTGATAGGAGGAATTATGCTTTTCTGTCTGTGGAGCAAGAGTAGTGTATTGAAGCCAGGCACGTGCCACAGTAGCCAATACAAAAGAGAGGTGTCTCATAAGACCTAGTAGGAGTCTGCTGAAGACTGCAAACATAACAAAATAGAAAGTCTGTGCTGGTGTTGCACAGATTGTCTGCTATGTAGAAGTCTGGACACTTTTACTGAGTTAGACTTAAAATTAACCCAGTTTTATTTCTAAGATTACAAGTCTATTGTTAAAGAAAATTATCTCTGCAACTCTGAATTTTCTAAATTATTTTCTATTTTCTAAAAAAAAAAAAAAAAAAAGCATTAGTTTCATTTAGCATACCAATGTTTGCAAACTGACACATTGTGAAACTCACAGTGCTTTCTGTATAGGCTGATATTCACAAGTAAATTCATACTATTAAGCTCATGCAACATTTGCATTCAGACAGAGAAGGCTTTGGCTAGCTGTGTATTTTGTTGGAAGTTTGACATTGAACTCAAGTCTACCGTGCACCTTCAGGGCAGTTTGAGAGAAGAGCAGCTGGCAAATCAATGTGAAAAAACAGAGTTATATGAAAAAAAAAACCCCAACCCTGAGTTTTGGGAAAACCAGTGTGCCAAGTGACTCCCATCAAGGTGCGCCTGAGTACAAAGGAGAAGTTTCAGGACCAGAGCATCTGCCAGGCTTTTAGTTAAATATTTGTATTTCTTTTCCTTTGTGTGATTAGGGCACAACAAAGATGTGCAATGTCCTTGTGGCTTGAAGAAATGGCATGCTTCACATTTTGTCTGACTCTTGAGAACAATCAGTGAAGAAGCTCTGACAAATAAATCTCTTATGTGGTGCAATTATTCCATTTTTTCCCAGAGGTTTGAGTCAGATACATCCCCTCTCACAGACTCCTCTCAGATTCAGTCTCTTCCTAGTCCTTGCCTACCTGAAGTGTTCTTTTCAGCAGCTCTCTCAAAGCATGCTTGGAGCTTCTCTTTTAAAATCATCTTTAATCCTTCTCTGGGCAACCGGTAACAATCAGCCCTGATCTGGGCCAGGGGAGAGCAGCCTGGCCTGACTTATTCTGCAACACCCCCTTCCCAGACCCTAAAGCTCTGCCTACACACACCTCTCCAAGTACATCTATTCTGGTTCGTTAAACCATGCCAGGGCCCCAGCAGGGCTCTATGTATACTGCTGAAATTTTGCATGGCTACTTCCCAATCACAGTTCAGGCACAGCTCAGAAACTAGCATGGGCTGGGGGTCCACCACCAGGCAGCATGGATGTGGCCACCCTGGGTACACTGGTGGCTAAGAGAGCTTAATATCATGGACATGCCCACAGTACCCCTCCAGAGACAGAGAACAGACCTTAGCATTTTGGTCTATTGATACAGACACAGCGTAAATTTATTATAGCAAACTCAGTGCCAATCACCTTCAAAATCTGCACAGCCTTGGACTTAGATATGGTCAGGAACATCACCAAAGCCAACCTGCTTAGAGGTCTCAAAACATGCAAGTCTTTTAGCATACCTCAGTGCCCCAGACTTTCAGACATACCCCCCCCCCCCAAGTCAGCATGGCCCAGCACTCCCCTCTCACTCACCCACCACCTCACAGTGCCCCTCTTTCCCCATACCAGGCACAGCTCTTCATGCATTTCATGACCTTGGCTGCATTGATAGAGCTGCTTCCCTTGCAACAGGGGTCCAGCAGGGTGCCCACCTGCCCCTCCAACCATGGCACATCTTGAGCAAGGAACAGGGTGAGGAGATCTGATTGCAGACACCACCAGAGAAAACTTCTGCAAAAGACTGTGCTAAAACTGAGCATCCACTGCATGCTTGGTGCTCTCACAGGGGTAGATGACTTGCTCACACACCCACCATGATATTTGGTGGGAGTGGGAAGAAGCAGAATATTGCAGATGCCTTGTGATTTACATTATCCATCAAGGCTGGAGATGATAAGATGGAAGATGTGACCTCCTCAGAAGCACTCCTTAGCCTACTAGTCTAGCCAAAACTTCTGTGCCATCTCTCCAACACGCCTTCTTTCCTCTTGCCTGTTCCATTTATTAGCTTGGTGAGGTGGAGCCTTTGTTTCGTCTTGGGAAAATCGAGTTAAGATCGGTGCCTGTAAACAAAAGTGGGTTTATGCAAATGCAGTCTCTGTCAGCTTCTGAAATAAGAATAGCAGTAAGAAAAAGTCACAATAACCCTACATCTCCAGGTGACTGTTTATTCTACATCTTTTGTACCTATGTATCACTGACACTGTGTGAAAAACTACTGAGCCAAAGTAGGGAATTGCCCTGGGGAAGTTAAAGACCTTATCATCTAGTTATTGATAAATGTATCTACTTTAAAAAAACCCATAAATATAGAAGATTAATCAATGTCAACAATACTTTGCCTTCAACTAGTGTGTTCATAAGCATTCTGAGTATGAACAAAACTCAAGATTTCACATATAAGAATTATGTTACTTCAAATGACAGCATACAGCTCTACAGAGATCCAGCACTATGCAGAGCACGGAGCGTTCTTCCCTATACTCTCTCCATGATTTCTTTTTCAGCCAATAAGTTGAAATCTGACAGTGAAAGGATCACATTAACTTTCAAATGTTCAATATCCCAGTTCTCACTCCGTAGCTGAGACTATCTGATAGGCAGGGAAGTTTGGTTAATAAATTCATACTTGCAGTCATAGATCTGAATAACACTACAATTTTTGACAAATACAGTGAGGGTTTCAGCTTTGGAATTAACTTGGTTTATAAATCAAAAAGACTGCTAAGTTTGTGTTTTCAAAACCCAACTAAAAATTTCAACTCACCCACATGTGAAATTCTGCTTCTGGGTGTCTTCCATAACTCTGGAAGTTGATGTCATCTCTTCCCATATAAAAGACAAAGAAGCATATAACTCAGCCTTTTTTTCCCAAAACAGGGATTCTGGAGAGCATAACATAATGCCAGGAGGCTGTTTATTATCTTGCCCATGTTGCTGCTTTCCTACACTTGTTTGATACCTCCAAAGTGTTGCATTGCATTTGCTATGTCATTTACTATGTTATTAAGCAGCCATTAATGGATTCAATTTCAAATCAAAACCAGTACATTACCATGCTTACTTCTGTTATTGAATTGAATTTACCTGGTGTGATTCTCCATGAAATTGTAGAGATTGGATTCAATCGGGTCCTTTGAAGATGTGCAGAGGAGTATATTATGCCATCCATTTCTGCTGGAATTCATTCTGGCTGGATTTTTAAGGAATTACAGTGCTTAGGAGCCTCCAAATACTTACATATAGCACCACTCATGAAGGAAGTTAATCATGCACATAAGCATTGCCAAGTCTGAGCTCTCTATGTGAAGTACTAATGGTTTCAGTTATGAACTGATTGAGTAACTTCTGACATCAGTAGACAGATTCTTACTTTCCTTGGGAGGTGTTGGGTAATGTGACAAGAATTCAAACACAGGGAGAAAATTTACCTTCCTCTTTCAAGGGTATAAGCCAGTTGGTTGTGAAGACCAGGAAAAAAAATCATCATTTCCAAAATTAAGGGCTATATCCAATTAGCATTACAGAAGGTCTGTCTCCTTCTGCAGCATCAAGTATTCACCAATGTCAAAGCCAAATCAGCCATCCAATCTGATATAGCAAATTATACAGATTGATAGTTTGATTTTAATGTGACAGTTCCTGTAAACTGGTTATTCCTGGTAGGAGGCATTTAATTAAAAGCCAAAGAGCTCCAAGTCACAAACTATCTCCATAATTCATGCCGCTGTGCCTGCGTTTTTGAAGCTGGCATTGTTCCAAAGAGCCAGTTTCACAGTCAGTTTGGTTGGTTCCTATTTCAGTGATGTAAAACTTTCCTTTACCTCTGACAATTACTGACTGCATGATCAGTGGGGACTATAAGGGTCCAAAGGTTTTAGACATCACCCTGGTATTATTACAACATTTTCTAAAAATAGAGTTTTAAAAACATAAAAAAGCCCCAATAACCTTGCCTGTGTCTGAACTGTCCACTACGTGGAGGTCCCTCAAACTAAAGAAATCTGTAAGTCCCCTGTATAGCATCTAGAAGAACCAGAGTGACCAAAAGGAGTCCTAACAGCCCTGGAAAGGACGGATCTCTGCAGGTTAGGGTAGCTCCTGTAAATCAAACAAATCCTTGTTTATCTAAATCTCACTGGAGACCTCTAACACAGCCCAAAAATTAAAGATCAGCTCAAGACACTGTGTTGTTTCTTCACCTCTACAATATCCTCTGCCTGATGAGCTCCAGTCTACTCTTCTTGGAGCCACCTCACAGAAACCCATGCTGTAGTAACAGGCTTGTGCAATAGACGGATTCAGGTCCTAAAAGTCTTGAGTTTAAAGATCCTGTATGACCTGCAGTAGTAATCCAGTAAATCTCTGAAAGGCATCACTCTCCAATACGTACCAACACGGAAGCTTTTCTGAAAGATTATTTTCCTCATAGACTACATAATGACTTCAAAGGAAACTGTTAAAGTGGACAAAATTAGTATATGAAAAACTAATCCTTGACCTAATATCTAAATAAAAGTTTCCATTTGAGTCTAGCATTTAATTATCACATACCAGATGTGCATTTATGCTGTGCAGGCCCATGCAGTCAACTCAGCAGTCATGCTGAGCATCAACCTTCCAGTGAACCAAGCTTAATATACTAACATCAGGAATTCCTCAGACTTTGACATTAAGCTTCTCTGTTTTAAGCAACGCACTTTGCCTTTCCTCTCATTTTCCACAGCTGCATTTTACAGCTGTTACCAACAGACCTCTTGACCACTTACTGATCTCTGGATACTCAGAAAAATAATTAGCATTACTATTACTGGGATTCATTCCAGGCACAAGCAAAATACGTAGAAGTCTATGTAGTTGCTGCTCAGACAATAAAAGAAGCAGACCCTCTTCCCCTTTTTGCCCATGACAGGGTCAAGCTTAGTTGTGCTACTGCTGCCAGGCTTGAGAATGTGTATGGTGGTGGCAACTCCAGGCCGGCGGAGGACAGACCTCTTCTGAAGTCACCTACCACTCTCCCATTGTTGCTGGTCACACAGGTTTACCAAGCCCAGCTTTTCAGATGTGTCCCCCCTTCTCCTCACCCCAGCCTCTTCCCATTTGGGGCTGCTCAGCCCCGTCTATTGGGGCAGCAAAGTTCAATATTGCCTGCACTGCTGGGAAAGTTCGGTCTACCTTCAAATATTACAAGGTAAGGGTATTCATGTCAATTAATGAGTAACATTTGGAATAAATGTGTGATTTATATAATCAATGATGCTTCTAGATTAATTACAATCCTCTTTTTGGTGGAGTATCCATCCCCTTCAGCCATATAATCTGCAGTTTTGGCATTTTTCTTCCTTGCTTCCAGACGCCAAGACTGTTCAGACTGTCCACTTTCCCATGAGCACTCACCTCTTTTAACATCCTTTTTAGTATGTCAGGGAGTTTCTACTCAAAGCTTTGTTATGTGGTCTTGATTCCTTTCTTTTTGTTGGAAATTTTCTATTATGCAGATCTATTTCACCATGAAGCACATCTCTATTCTGTACACTGCTGCTGGGATAGCAATACTACCCACCTCTAGGAAACTAACAGGGAAGAGTTCAAGATGCTCTCCTAACTTCTTTCAGACTCACAATCCTCACATTGTAAGAAGGACAAAGTAAGGAGGAGGGTAGAAAGGGCAGGTAGTAGTGCTATTTCTCACAAATAGAACCAGATATGGTAGGATACACATGCTGGTCGCACAGTCAACAACAAGGAAATGCTAATTACACCATGATTCTCTGCTCCACATGCATGTGCATCCAGTTTACCAGTTCCTTAGTGACAGACACGAGATCAAGCAACAGGCTCTGCCTCACAGCTGTGTCATCCCAGAAGAACCTTTGGTGACCAGACACAGAATCACAGAATCTCAGAGTTGCTGAGGTTGGAAGGGACTTCTGGAGGTCATCTTGATCAGCCCTTTGCTCAAGCAGGGCCACCTAGAGCCAGTTGCCCAGGATCATATCCAGGCAGCTTTGAATATCTCCAAGGATACACCAGCAGCTCTTTCTCCCATTCTTATGTGAAAAGCTCCAAGGAAGGGCTATCCGAGCAACGTTTTCAAGTCTGAGGCTGCATCTGCTTTAGGCAGTAGATAGGGATCATCCTCATGAAGAGTTCATTGTCCCTGCAGGATGAGACACTGGTCTCCTTCGCCTTGATGGTGGTGCAAGTAATAATGCCCAGGGGAGGGTAGTTCCCCATCAAACATTCAGGTTTGCCTGATCTATGAAGAGGAACAAAGACCTTAGTAGCACAGAGATAACGAGTATGTGCTACTATAAATTAGAATACAGCCTTTAGTTTTCCATACTGGTCCTCTTTTAAAAAACTGCATCTGAATAACCTGTATTAACTGTTCTTAAGCTGTTTCAGCTCAGAGAAGTTCCACTTTACACAGTATTAGAGATAATATTTACCCCTACTGCCTTTCTTCTTCTTTCATTAATGTAAATGATGTATTAATTATTTTAAATGATAGAAAATAAAAATGAAATATGAGGTTCAAATGTATGATCCAGGGATTTAAATGTGCTAGATAATCTTGTGCTTTGTTTGGTAACAAGAGTCAGTTTGTTTCAAGATATTTTCCATGCTGCCAAATCTGTTTGGCAATATTAGGGGCTGCACATTTCTGCAGCTTCTACTACCTGAGCCAAAATGCACGTCAGACTACTTCAGGTTTTACTTGCTGACTACCCATTGCTTTCACGAATCTTTCTGACACTCCCTGCTGAGAGCACAGGGACTCTCCCACTTTGTTTTTCCCGCAATGCTTCGTGATTGGAGTTACAGAACAGACAAGCACTTAACACGAGCTTTGAAAACTCCTATGTGGGATTTCACAGGGAAGGATGGTGCATTCAGCTGCCTTCTCAAGCATGGTGTGCCTAAGTTTAAAATGTATGAATTGCACCACTATTCAGAGTATCCTCTAGTGAACATTATTCTTTTCCTTTTAAAAACAGGCAGAGCAAGACTCCTCAGTTCTGCAAAATCTGAGCTCTGGTAAAGTATATTGTTATGAGTTTATTTACTTACATTATTTTTATATCTTTTATCTGATAAGAAAAATATTACCCCTTCAAACATACAAGACACTTAAGGTTAAAGAAGTACAGAAATACAAGCCACTTATAGTTAAAAAGATGAGAAAAAAATTAACAGGGCTGAACCCAGTTAACACAGTGACACTACAAGGTTATTAATGCTTCTTCTGCAAATTGCTTCTGAGAGCAGAGCCATTAACTTGTCTGATATTTATGGATTTTCTTCCATTAAGAGGACTGGCATCTCCTGCTGTTGTAAGGCTCATGACAATGGTCTCTATAGAACTCCTCTTCCAGGGAGCCTGGTGCGGCCTATGAAACATTATTTTAATCAGGTGAAGCTGTTTGTTGTCCTCTTTTTGCTGAACGAAACTGAGGCACAGAGATGACACGGCTTCCCAAGGGCAGGCAGGTGGCAGCATAGGCAAGGAGAAATGTCCCTGAGCATCCTGAGTGCCTGTCCAGTGGCCTAGCCATGAGCTCAGGCTTGCTTTTAAGACCCTCATGTGGGTAGTCAAGCAGCAGTAATGCAAACATCAGTGATTTGTCCATGGTAATGCATTTCTTTTATCTTTCAGGTAGAAGGGGAAAAAAGCAATACAAAAAAAAAGCCAGATGATGTCCCCAAGCCTGAGCTGAAGGGACTCTCTTCTGAAAACCAAGGAAATTCAGAAAGCTCTGTTTGACATTCTACAGGACTGGAAAACACCGATGTGACCCTGGGACCACAGAGACCTTTCTGCACTTTAACAGTCTAAGCAGCCCCTTACAAAACGTTTATGGACAGGCAGCCACGCAAACCAGTTTTAGCCTGTTCAGACCTTTTAAATGGAAATAAATTCTTCAACTTCTGTTATCAAAGGTAGAGCACTTACCGGGCTGTAAGTCTCATAAGTTATAGCTTGTGTTAAATTGCCCCCTAGAGGAGCCAACACAGAGGCAACGGAATGAAGAGATGGAAGCCAATTTTAACAATTTTTTTAAAAAGCAGCAATAATACCACAGTAGTGCCATGCTGTTCTTTCAGTAAATCAGGAAAGAAATCTCATTGTCAAATCACTCTTTGTTCCATTTTGCTTCAAGGGCATAAAAATAATGTATTACAAAATAAAATTATGTTGTAGTTTCAAGATGAGGAGGCACATCTTCATTGATCAAAGGTGGAGTTCTTTTTTTCAGACAGGGAGCTGCACTCTTCATTTGTAATTAGCTTTAAGAAGAGCAGGATGAGGTTTTGATTAGAAATGGATTGCTACTGATCAGAGTCAACTCCTTCTGTTGTTTCACATCCATTCAATTCTGAGATGGCACTTTAAAGCTTTAATGTGTCCTGTTGCCATGCTTAATTGATAGGTGGCTTTTGCAAAAAGAATGCCCTAGAAAAAAACCTCATTATCTGTTGCAGCCCTTTGGTCTTGCAACAGGAATTTGATCAGATTTCTTTAAGTTTTCCGTTTTAGGAAAAGGTGTTTTTAAATTTGAAGTAATGGCTATATCTCTTACATAGACCTTTTCACCCTTACTGAGCCTGCCTACCAATGTCAAAAGAAATTAATAGCACTATATGTCCTAGGGGTAAAATTTACGTTATCTGTTGTGATAAGGGCCATCTGCTTTCATTAAAAAAGAGAAGTAGCTGATCAAAGCATTCTGTAACACTAGTTGAGTGAAAATGCAACACATAGGAGCAAGAATTTGGGTGAATGGAGGTAGAAGAAATAAAGAAAATTTAAATGGTCAGGCATCTGGGGAAAAATTCATCCCTACTGAAAGCTTATTGCTATGAATTTATATCAGAGATGTATTTGGCTCCTTTTTTTGAGAAACCACAAAGAGGTATATTGTCACATAAGCTAAAACAATGCATTAGTCATCATTTCTTACATGAGGTTAGGAAACATGTTAATCCTTTAATACAGAATTCTGTAAAAGAAAAAAAAAGGAAAACAAACAATTCTGCTTGCTACAGCTGTCAAGATGTGCACCTCATGGCTGTTTTATGAAAATAACAGCAGCAACATTACTGCAGATTGTAAATGACCAGACCGAAAAATGAGAGGAAGCTGGAGAACATAAGGTCTCTGATATGATATAGCAACATGGGAAATTAACTGGCTAACCTTGATACCTTCACCAGGCACCTGCCCTGCCCCTCTGATGGATGTTGCTGTCCCGAAGGCAGGGAAATCTGATACACTATTTGTTAGTTCCCAAACTGCTGTAAGTTTCCATATGCAGGTAAGATGATTCCTCTTTCAATATACCTTAACATAATGAGCTGAAAGCCCTGGTGTCCTGGGAAAAACATAATGAATGGATTGGATGTCCTTTGTACAGGCAAGGAAAATCAGCTGGAATTACACTGATTTAAATTTTATGAGTATCTTCTGTGTTGACCATTAAAATGGAAGTTACAAAGTTAATTACAGTAATTATTTCTGTGTGCGTATATCAGCCAGCTGCTTCAGTATTCATGGGTACATTCCATCATGGCCTATGGACTTAGATATGTTCAGTTTTCTTAAGTATTTTCCATCCTGATCATCTTCCACCAAGGACAAGACATCTTTGCTCCAGACTTTCCCCCTGATCTGCTCTAAATTGCTCCCACCCTGTCCATCTATGTGAGAAGAGGAATATATCATCTTGAAAATTGAAACAATAATTCTAAATGTAACTCTAGAGCCCACAGTGTATTCTGAAATAAACTTATTTTTGTAATTACTTTAGGCCTGAGACCCATGGTAACAAAGGGCACTTGACATTCTTCATAGCTATATGGAAGTATTTATAAATGCTTGAGAGAATATGAACAATATAGAAAGAGAAATGTAACAAAGACTGTAATCCCATAAATCTGTTGCTGAAGACACATTATCATCATTCTTATGATGCATGAGAACCGCATAATAATTTGATGGGTGCATTTCTAGAATTGTTTATAGTATCTCTCTACTGCATCTACACATTACAGATAGGGACAGTGTATTATTATGGGGATGAAAAAAATGAGTTAAGGCATACATTTCACAAAGTATTAAAATAGAACCATAATACAAAATCAATGTGAGCTACTGTAGAAAATACATAGTAGGAATGTGATCAATTTAGGCTTACCTGTGACTTTGCTGTAAAGTAATCTCAAGTTTCCACACAGGCTAATTTGAGTAAGAAATGATATTTCAAAAATGGAGTTAAAATTTATTTGAGACATTTTATGCAACCTTCTCATTTTAGGAACACATTTGTGGGTGCCTATCACTCTGCAATATGAACACCCTTCAAAATCTTTCACAAAATACTGTGTGAAACGCTGCTGGTTCTTTCAATGTGCTAGAGTGGGAGCAGTTGTAGCACAACAGCTCATTGCCACCCTCCATGCTCTTGCCAGGTTCTCAGAAATCATTTAATGTACCGATATTTGGCATTCTTTAAATTCTCTCAGCTAAGTACCAAAAGCGTGCCATTACCTTCACAAAGTGAGAAAACAGTGAAATTGTGGGAGGGAACAAGGGGGATCTGGAGTTATTGTAATGAGAGGGAACAGACTTTGTGAAGTAGAAATTTGCAGAAAATTAGGCTTCAGTCATTCCACTGGCTGTGATGAAGAATCTAGCTCTTATTGTTTTCTGTCAATCTTGAAACTACAGATATAAGAGGCACATCTGCCTGTAGGTGTAGTCCCATGACCACAGCAAGGTGGTCAAGGAGTGCAGTGCTGCTGAATGGGTGTCCTTGTGACACCCATGCACTTACACCCCGTCAGGTTCAGCAAACATCACCCTGGGGGTTGAGCTGGATTCACTTGCTGATCTGACTAGAAACTAATCCTTCCAAAGAGACAACTTGGTTGAGGCATGCCTGAACCAGTGCTGACACAAGAGAGCTGATGGGAACACCAATTAGACTGCCTTTATTCCATCACAAAAATGCAGGACTAATGTACACAGAGAAAAACAATAGCTCTAAGTACTGAAGAGCTGCATTGCTCTTAGCCACTGACTACAGGTACTCAGTTCCTGAGCCATGGAGTCTCCCATCCACAGCTGCTTCTTGTCCTCCAGATTTCTCCACAAGGATGAACTTTCTGAACTACAATACCATAGGTCCTGCCTTGCTCTGAGCCAAGCACCAGAATGAAGTTTGGCTGGTTGCTTGAAACAAATACAGATGGCCGCAATAACCAGGCATGACAATAATATATCTGTGAAAAGAAAACAACCTACCCAAATTAACTATATGCCAGCCTTTTCCCGACATCCATTTAAGGATAATACTACTACAGTGAGGGGAGACCCTTAAAGCAACATGAAATGCAAGAGCATGAGAAATCAAGATCTGAGATTTGTGGTACATATTCTTTTTTTTTGATGATGGTCAGATCCAGGGAGGAATCAGCACAGATTGGTCATCAACAACATGAGAGAATGTGTCTTGAAAGGGACAACACATTTGTTACTGTGGTACAGCAGGTCTGCTGTAAATCACACAGACTAACAAACCAGCTAGCAGCAGTAGCTCACAGGTACTGGGCATTTCTAGATTGGCAGAGTAAATCTTCTTTGATGCCAGAGATAAGCCACTTTTCATCACCTTTCCCCTTCACCAAGGGAAATCAGAAAGAGCAATAACAGGAAATACTCATTTACAGAAATGTCTCTGAAACAGATGTTGAAGAACTGATAACAGAAGATGTTTGCAGAGCATTTTGTAAACAATCTATAGAATCGCATAGGAAACTAACACATCATAGCTTGTAAACCTATGCACACACTTAGCTTACACACAGAGTAAGTGTGAATTACTAAGTGCATTCTTCTCAACTTCAATTTACACCCACTGTGTTCTTCCAGTGGCAGGAACATAAATACTGTGATATGCTAATTGCTACTGATAGTATGTCCTTATCTCTGCATATGTTTGCAGTAAAGTATGACCTTGAGACATCGAGATTTTTCCTTTAAGTCTGTACCATCTCTCAGACCCAGGTAAAACTGGTTTACCCCCTTACAGAGGTCTGGTCCACATGTCCAACTGGAGGTCCATGGAGGTGGGCTGTGCAGTTGTCCTCTCGTTTCTAGGGCAGCTCTGCCCTGATGATGCAGAGTACCGTGAGAGGCTCCCTGGACTTCAGACATACCTTTCACAGCAAGAATATTCTATTTATTTGCATAAACACAGCATTTCTGAGCATTTGAACTCCTTATGGGAATCCTCAGCGCCTCACACAGATTTAAGTAAGGAGGAGGTGGAGAGGGTTTTTGAACAAAACTCCACAGTTTAGTTCCTTGACATATGGGATTTGAAACCACAGGTTTTCTGTTTTGATTCAGGTATACAAAAAGTCATTAAAATCATTCAGCTAAAATAGCAAAATGTATACATACTTGTGACTCTTTCTGCCCTCAGATGACTCATGTCTTTCCTTCCCATAGTGCCCTGGTTAATGTTTTGCCAAAGAAGAAATTATCCACTCAGTATAATAATTGTGTCACGTCTAGGCATGCTAATTAATAACTCTGAGCTGTTATTACTGGCTCAATAGCTTAACATAATAGCCCAAACTGCAGTGTCTATCTGTTGGGTTTCTCAGTTTGCTTACCTCCAAAGCACTGCATGAGGATGCTGGAGGTACGTTGATCACGCCCATTCATATTAAAACTCAATATTAATGTTTTAATAGCCCATTAAACAACTTGATCTCCTATAGAATAATAGTATAGTGGCCTCAAAATTGTACATCCTTAATGTCAAGATCAAATTATTTTAAGCTGTAGCCTCGCTCTTAAGCTGTAGCTTCACAAAGAGACTGTGAGACAAGGCACGGTTTTACAGCCATTGCAGCAGTATCTGACTTAGCAATGCAAGCACTTTCATATTTTTGTTTCTGAAGTGCTACTGCTTTGGCAACCAGGGCTAACATCGATATATTGGGGTCACTGATAACTAAGGAACCAGACTGAGTTTATGTCTGCACCCAGATATTAGGGGGATAGTGTGGGAAACAGTATCTTTCTCTGAGCAGTGAAATCTTAAATTGTTCTCTGTGGCAAGACTTTTACATAAGAAAAGGGATAAACATACTTGCCACATGGAAAAGGCTTGGACTAAAGACTTTTTGAAGTAGAAAACGCCTTGGATAGGGATGAGGACATAGAAGACTGTATAATAATAGTATGGAATGAGAGGCTAATATAGTCCCAGAGGAAGAGGATAAGGCTTAAAGGAGTAAGACTTACCTCCCCACCCCATCCACATGCTTTCACACCAGATTAATAGCCACTGAAGAATGACACCAGTACATTTATACAGCTAATGGCAAGTCTAGGGAAGACTGCGTTGTGTGAACAAGCCCAGACTTCTGGCTGCCTTAACCAGTTCATCCTCTTGCCTGCAGAGGAGATTTCCGTTTTGCAAATACCTTCTGCCTCCTGGGCCTCAAGGCACATGCTGGGGACTGGCTGATTTCTCTGCATGTGTAGCAGACCACTGACTGCCAGAGAAGACCTGGCAGGTACTGTCAGCTCTCTGGTAACTTTGGCCTGAGAAAGGACTTACCGCAGATAAGTCAATAAAGACAGATTAAGAGCCCTGCCATGGGAAACTTGCAGGCCAGGTTAAAAGCTTAACTGAAGTAATTGAGCTGATAGGAGAATATTTTTTCGCAAATGTTTTATTACTCTGTCAAGAAGAAATGCCTAACCTTTCCAATTATATTTTAAGATTGCAATAATGATATCTATTAAAAAAGCTATAAACTGTAATGCATTTTAATGTATCTTAATTGTTCAGTGAGCTTGATAAGTATTGCAGTTAAAATGCCTGGCATTTGAAACATAAGAGAGGACAAACACATTGTACTAAAATCCCTCCGGCATTAAAAATAATATTATCTATGTTATGGATCTATTGAAGTTAATAGGAGTTTTTGCTGAGTAAAGATTGTAGCCATAATTATTTACATCCAAAATTTTAATCTTTGCTATTTCTGATGGCAACAGAGGATGACAGAAAGCCTTCTATATGCACTTTGAATATTGAAGGCCCCATTAAGAGAACCAAAATATTTTAACAATGAAAAAAATCATAGTGAGTCAGGCTTCTTCTATACTACTTATTCTGGAGTAACTGCTAAAACTTGAAGTTTGTCTGAATAACCTCAGACTGACAGCAGAATCTTACTTAATCAAGCAACTCTCCCTTATCTTCTGAATGGGTAAAGCAAATGTTATGATGGGCAATAAAGGCGATTTAACTTCTACTCCATATTTTTTGTTCTGCTCTGGGTACTTGGGGAGCTGAAATTGTCTATAATTCCCATCAACAAACCCTAACATTGTCCATGGGGAGATGTCAGGAGATGGTTTCATCCCATACTGCTTTCCCCACAGCCCTGGCACACAGTGAGGCAGCGAGGAAAGACAGGGAGGAGCTGCCAGTTCACAGTGAATGCCAGTAACCAACAGAAGGTTTTTGTGAAGCAGTAACCTAAAATGAGCTGGATATACATCATATAGCACAAACTTACATAGCATACGTACATATTGTATATAGAGAGATCTAGATACGCATACACACACTTATGTATAAAAAGCTATATATTATGCAGCATATAAATATATGACATATATAATACACTGTATATAATGTATCATAAAGTACACACTATTATGCTAATCACTGTAATGAGAGCTTTGAACCCTGACCTCAGTATAAAAATGCTCCAGGTTTCTTTGACTGCCTACAACACTCCACCACTTGTTATCCACTGAAGCCCTTTCCTTGGATGAGACTAAGAATATTACATAAGATACAAAAACTGACAAACTTTTATTGTACATTGCCCCCAAATCAGTCTCACTCCTTTTTTCTACCCACTCTTAAATTTGGTTTTCGGACTTGCTTTTATTCCTAGAACAATGCTCTTTATCAAGGCAGTCTCTACAGGGTCCCATGGAAATGCACTAAGCACATCATAAACCCAAGAGCTGCACCTCTTCTGTTGGCTTCATAAGCTAACTTTGTAGGTTTGCATGCAAAACCTGACCAGTTGTGGGAAAATAACAGAATATCAGTGAGGAGGATTGTAAACACACTCAAGTGACTTGCAGCTGGAGTGTTGAAAAACACATATATCATACTAATTGTTGTCTAGTTTTGTGTGCTTGACAAGTAGAACATCTGTGTTTAGATAGCATAGGCCTGTGATTGATAGATTCAGAGGCACCTTACTGAACCTTAAGAGGAGCGGCTGAAGGAACTGGGGTTGTTTAGTCTGAAGAAGAGGAGGCTGAGGGGAGACCTCATCACCCTCTACAACTACCTGAAAGGAGGTTGCAGAGAGCTGGGGATGAGTCTCTTTAACCAAGTAACAAGCAATAGAACAAGAGATAATGACCTCAAGTTTCACCAGGGAAAGTTTAAACTAGATATTAGGAAGCATTTCTTTACAGAACGGGTTATTAGGCGTTGGAATGGGCTGCCCAGGGAGGTGGTGGAGTCCCCATCCCTGGAGGTGTTTAAGAGTCAGGTTGACATAGCGCTGAGGGATATGGTGTAGTTGGAAACTGTCAGTGTTAGGTTAATGGTTGGACTAGGTGATCTTCAAGGTCTTTTCCAACCTAGACAATTCTGTGATTCTGTGAACGTGCTCGAGATTCCTGTCCTGCTGTAAGACAGATCAAAGCACAGTGGAAAACTGCGTCTGGAAAAAATCCCTCATATACAGGTGAAAGCAGCAGGTTCAAAATATCTCTCTCTCTCACTAGCAAGGACCGAGCTCTGTGGTGCTTATGTCCCTGCTTGCATCCCTCTGCCCGGGTGCTGTTTCAGAGATTCCCCCAGTTCGTGAGGTAATAAGAATAAATTTACTCTTTGCATTTCATCCGTGGTTTTGTGGTTGTTCCTGCATCCTGCCTGTGCCAGCTCACACATTTGGTGCAGTTGGCAGGATCCAGGAACAGCCATGCCATGGCTAAAAAAGAAGTAGGGGACTGGGGAGGCCATGATGGTGATGGCATGACCGGAACATCCCTTATTCCAGAATGGTCCAGTACTGAGGACTGGACCCCCATGGGCGCTTTCCTGGCTAAATTGGCTCCACCAGAACCGTGGCCTGAAATAGATAATGGTGTGGTGTTTACGCCCCATACAATTGAAACAGCTATGCACAGGTTGCCATGGAAAGCAGCACTGGATTCTTTTCGCAAGCTAGCGAGGAGACTGGGATGGTTGTTAGCTACTGGTTTTAGAGCTCTTCACCTTGAAGCTGTTGCATTATGGAGTAAAATGAGAGAATTGGAAAAGGAAGTCAGAACTTTACAAGATGCAAAGTTGATTGTGCAAGAAGCAATTACTTTACAAGAAGAGCAGTGCCATGGGCTGCAGGATCATGTAGAGAGGCTGGTAGCATGTATCGTTAATAAACAAAGGGACAAATATGGAAAAAGTAAGGTTTCCATTTCCTAAGTTCATTCTCTCATTGCAAAATGGTCATGGGATCCTAAGGAATGGAATGGAAATGTTCAGAGTGAGCCCTCAGACTCCAAGATTAAATTTGAATTTGATCCAGACTTAAAAGGCAGGGAGGTGGTGCAAGCACGACCCCTCAAACAAATGATGGGGCAACAGCAACAAGCAGACAGGAGAGTGCAGGTCATGCATACTTGCACTCCGAAAAAGTTAAGGGAATTTTTAGGCATCTATCAGCAAAAGAGTAGGGAAGGCATACTGGCATGGGTATATGTGAGCTTGGGATAGTGGAGTTGCATCTATTCATTTATTAGTAGGTGAAAAAGTTTTATTAAGCCCTATAGCCAATAATGATCAGGTACAAGGATATGCTCAGTTGTAAAATATCAAGGGTCCTAATGGGCAAGATGTTATTGCACCTATGCTGTATCAGTGGTTGCATGCAGCAGTTTTAACAGCATATGCAGAACCTGCAGCATTAGCGTTGTCCCTCAGAAGCTGGTGTACAATGGAAAAAAGTATTAATTTGTTGCGGCAGATGGGGATGGCTCATGTGTTGGTTGCAGGATCCAATCCAGACAGTGTAGCAGTAACGAGAAATACCAAAATGCAGTTTTTGAGAGGAGCGCCTGCCTCACGAAAACTCTTGATTATACCAGCAGTGACAAATGTTATGGGTAATACAGGTGCCCTAGCACATACCTTGAGGGAAATTTGGGCTGTAATTTCAGGGCCATCTGTTTGGGTGGTGAATAATGAATAAAGAAAAGTCAGCAAAACTGAAAGGAATCACAGCACAGGTGACAAGGAAACAAATGTGGAATGATCTTGCACTAGCCGATATCCCACGATCAGAAATAGATGGGATCACAACATCAGAAATGTTGCACCGATGGCAAAAGTTAATATTTACATAAAAAAGCCAACCACCCCTAACCCCACCACCAACTTTGCATCCACCCTCCCCACTGCCTGACATTTCATTGCAAGACACTACTTAGAAAATGTCAAAACAGCAAAAATGAAGGTCTGGTGGATCCTGCAAAATTGCCACCACTGTAGCCTCTTACTGTGAGGGGGACTGATGCCCTGATGTTCCTTTAACTATAAAGTGGCAGTCAGGAGGGGATTTTATATGTATTAGCTCTGGTATATACTGGAGCTGAGGTTACTGTATTACATAGTAATACTGATAATAAAGAAGCCACATCACAGATCTGGGGACTGGGGTGAATCTGACCCCTGCCCTCTGAGCTAAGGTTACCTTAACAACAGGAAATGCCACGCCAGTGTTGATTGCCCCAAATAAAGAATACATCTTGGGTATTGATGTGTTGGCAGGTGTGGTGGTTTAGCCCCTGCCGGGGTCTGAGACCACGCGGCTGCTGCCCCTCCCCCACAAAGGGAGTGAAATACAAAGCCCCGAGACTGAGATAAGGAAAGGTTTAATACAACAGAGCAACAGCAACACAACAAACAATAACAATAAGAATAACAGTGATAACAATGAACAGAGCAAAGTATATACCGATACAGCAGTGAGAGAACCGGCTGCGCCAACCCACGCGATCACCGATTCTTCCCGCGCTCGCGCCAGGATGTGACGTCAGCATGGTATATGAATAACCCGGCTAGAGCTTCCCCCCCACTGCTGGGGAAACTTAACCCTATCCTGGCTAAACCAGGACAGCAGGACAAACAGTTGAAAATTTAAATCTTTGTTTCTGCTTCAGGACTTAACAAGAGGGATTCAATAATCGATCTATAACTATCTTGTGTGGATTCCCAAAATGGGACCATGTTGCACTGCCTGTGCCTGACAAGGTGGTAACTGTAAAACAACATCATATTCCAGGGGGGAGGAGGAAATTACTCAAGCCATTCAGGCATTTCAACAAGTGGGAATTGTTAGAGGAAGTAATGACTGCTTTTAATAATCCTCTTTGGTCTGTTCATAAAACAGGTGGCACTTAGAGAATGACTGTAGATTGTAGAGAATTGAATAAAGTCACTCTCCACTTGCAGTTATGGTACCAGACATGGTTACTCTTAATAGAAAAAATCAGCAAAAATTTACAGCCCTGAAAGTTGGGGATAGATCATGCTAATGCTTTCTTTTCGATAGCCATTGCTTCAGAAAGCCAAGACCAGTTTGCCTTTACCTGGCAACAAAAGCAATATACTTTCCAAGTATTGCCTCAGGGATACAAACACAGTCCCTCTATTTGCCGCCAAATGAGAGCAGCTGATGTGGCACTATGGCTGGGTACCATTACTGTTTACCATTATATTTATGATTTATTGATTATGTCAGAGTCACAACATGAAATTGAAATAGCTGCTGAATTGCTGAAAGTGCATTTACAGGACCAAGGCTGGGCAATTAATCCAAAGAAAATACAGTGCTCTAGTACTACTGTACAATTTTTGGGAATAGTCTAGCATGGACAGATTAGAGAAATACCAAATAAGGGATAGCAAGCAGTCCAGCAATTTTCTGTGCCAACCACAGTAAAACAGTTACAAACTTTTTGGGGTCTTTTAGGATATTGGAGAACTTTTATGCCACATCTGGCAGTATTAATGTGCCCTCTTCAGAAATTAACTAAGAGGGTTGTTTGGCAGTGGATCAAGTAACAACAAGCCTTTGATGTCTGCAGAAATGCTTTGATTGAGCATGCTCAATTATACACTCCTAGGCGAGGATATCCTTTTGAATTAGAAGTAACAATTCTAGATTATATAATCTTGTGGGGATTGTGGCAGATGACTGGGCCATGGGAAAAGATACAGGGTGGCCAATGGGCCTTGAATACCTGGCAGATCAATTATATGGGCCCCCTGCCCCTGTCGAGGAGGTGGTGATATGTATTTCCTGCTGCGGAAACAGTGTCAGGACTGGTTTTTGCTAAGCCCACCAAGTAAAATACCCAGCATAACACAACTGAAGCATTAAAACAACTCATTCATCAGTATGGACCTCCTCACCAAATACAAAGTGACCAAGGAATTAGTGGACATAATGTCCAAGATTGGGCTCAGGGGCTAGGAATAAATTGGATATTCTACATTGCCTACCACCCCCAAGCTAACGGCTTGATTGAAAGAATTAATGGAATGCTGAAGGAACAATTAAAAAAGCTAACCCATACTAAAACTTTACAGCATTGGAGTTCACATCTTACTAAAGCAGTTTTTTTGTTAAACAGCCAGAATATTCATATTCAAACACCCTATGATCATATTACAACACCTCCAGTAGAAAACATGGTGAGAATTCAAATTCTTCCAGATGGTATCTCTCCTAAAATATTAACTACAGGGGAAATGGAATTCTGCACACTGACAGATCACGTGGTGGGACCACAACCTATTAGCCTAGACCTGAAGATCCCTGAGAATGCTGTACGACTTTGTACCCAAACTTCTCTTATTTTACATCCTTTGTTTGACATCAGATTCTTGAGTTCTTGTATTTCAGGTATCTTCAATGAATATCTGTGCTTCATCTAGAGGGGATAGCATTGGAATGGTGTTATTGGTGTCACAAACCCAAAATCAAACTGAAGTTCAATCTGAAGAAGCACAAGCCATAGCTCTCCAATCTGTGTGAGTAACTATCCCACATCAAGTTATCAAACCCAGAGTAATATTAGCTGAAGGAGCTGGAGCAATGGCATATGTGTTACTGGAAGGAGATTACACTCCTGTTTTCCTCCCTTATCACAGGCTAGCTCATCATGCTTTGTAGTCTTATACTACGAGCACATACCCTGGACACGTTTCCACAAGATCAGCATGTAAATACTTAGATTTGGTTAGCCTCTACTGTAACTAACTTATCCACCTTCTATATTAAGGGAAGATGAACAACTGCAGATCTTTTGACAATGTGTCTCATTGGCGTGCTAACACCAATAACTGTATTACAGAATTATGTTATGCTAAGTGATTTTAATATTAATGTTTCTCATTGCTATTTTTTCTGAGTAGGCAACAGCTGTACACCAATGAACATTACAAAATTGATTGACAGTGGACTATTTTGTCCTGAACATCATAAACACTGTTTCGATTTTTAAGGCATGTGTTACTTCAACATAACTGATGAATTAGGCAGTGTAGAAGATGACATTCAACATCTCCAGGACTTAATGCACCAAATTAAACAATCTATTGGTGGTGCCTGGTTGTCTAAGTAGTTTAATTCACTGACAGGATTAATGGCACACCTGATTCAAAGCATTATTGTAGAGATACATTTATTCCTTCTTCTATATGTGTTTCCTGTGTGCCTCTACATTACTCTGTGTTACAACCCACACACCCAGATGGACACCTCCAGCTTTGCCAGACCCAGCAGAAGTGGTCTCTTGAGCTAGGGGATGGAATGTAAGAAAATAACAGAAGATTGGTGAGGAGGATTGTAAACACATTCAAGTTGACTTGCAGCTGGGGTGTTGAAAAACACATATACCATACTAATTGTTGTCTAGTTTTGTGTGCTTGACAAGTAGAACATCTGTGTTTAGATCACAGAGGACTGTGATAGACTCAGAGGTACCCCATCGAACATGCTCGAGATTCCTGTCCTGCTGTGGGACAGATCAAAGCACAGTGGAAAACTAAGCCAGGAAAAAATCCCTGATATTGCAGAATCACAGAATCATCTAGGTTGGAAAAGACCTTGAAGATCATCTAGTCCAACCATTAACTTAACACTGACAGTTCTCAACTACACCATATCCCTCAGCGCTATATCAACCCGACTCTTAAACACCTCCAGGGATGGGGACTCCACCACCTCCCTGGGCAGCCCATTCCAACACCTAACAACCCGTTCTGTAAAAAAATACTTCCTGATATCCAGACTAAACCTTCCCTGGTGCAACTTGAGGCCATTACCTCTTGTCCTGTTGCTTATTACTTGCTTAAAGAGACTCATCCCCAGCTCTCTGCAACCTCCTTTCAGGTACTTGTAGAGGGCGATGAGGTCTCCCCTCAGCCTCCTCTTCTCCAGACTAAACAACCCCAGTTCCCTCAGCCGCTCCTCGTACGACATGTGCTCCAGACCCTCCACCAGCTTTGTTGCCCTTCTCTGGACACGCTCGAGTAATTCAATGTCCTTTTTGTAGTGAGGGGCCCAAAACTGAACACAGTAATCGAGGTGCGGCCTCACCAATGCGGAGTACAGGGGTAAGATCACTTCCCTGTCCCTGCTGGCCACGCTATTTCTGATACAAGCCAGGATGCCATTGGCCTTCTTGGCCACCTGGGCACACTGCTGGCTCATGTTCAGCCGGCTGTCAATCAACACCCCCAGGTCCCTCTCTGACTGGCAGCTCTCCAGCCACTTCTCCCCAAGCCTGTAGCACTGCTGGGGGTTGTTGTGGCCCAAGTGCAGCACCCGGCATTTGGCCTTATTGAAACTCCTACAGTTGGCCTTAGCCCATCGCTCCAGCCTGTCCAGATCTCTCTGCAGAGCCTCTCTACCCTCGAGCAGATCAACACTCCCACCCAACTTGGTGTCATCTGAAAACTTACTGAGGGTGCACTCGATCCCCTCGTCTAGATCATCAATAAAGATGTTAAACAGGAGTGGCCCCAAAACCGAGCCCTGGGGGACACCACTCGTGACTGGCCGCCAACTGGATTTAACTCCGTTCACCACAACTCTTTGGGCCCGGCCATCCAGCCAGTTTTTTACCCAGCAAAGCGTGTGCCCATCCAAGCCTCAAGCAGCCAGTTTCGCCAGGAGAATGCTGTGGGAAATGGTGTCAAAGGCCTTACTGAAGTCAAGGTAGACAAAGTCCACAGCCTTTCCCTCATCCAATAAGCAGGTTGCCCTGTCATAGAAGAAGTTCAGGTTTGTCAAGCAGGAAATACACGTGAAAGCATCAGGTTTGAAATATCTCTCGCTATCAAGGACTGAGCTCTGCAGTGCCTGTGTCCGTGCTCGCATGCCTCTGCCCAGGTGCTGCTTCAGAGATCTCCCCGTCCACGAGGTAACAAGAATAAATTTACTCGTTGCATTTCATCTGTGGTTTTGTGGTTGTTCCTGCGTCTTGCCTGTGTCAGCTCACACACCAGTCATCCAGCATGGTGTGTGTTCATTAGAAACCAGTACTGCATATTAGTCAGCATTGGATGGCATGTTATAATTGAATTGATTTTTTTGAAGTTGACCAGTATCTGTTCTGCAAGTAAGTTCCACTGACCCCTGTAGGTGCTTTTCTCCTATGAAAATCAAATCTCTGATACATAATTTTTAAATTTGAATTACAATATTATACATATTCTTATTAAGACAGATACACATGAATTGTGTACAGCTACATCATCAGTTAAAAAATTTTTACTTTTACAAATTTTTAAACAACAGCTATATTTTAAAGTCCTTTTTTTACCCCTCTACGTCCAAATCTATTAGTTTTCTTGTTGAAGACAGATTTTAAAAGCATTAAAATCCTTAAAGGATGAGGATCTGGATAGAATAAATGGCCAAGAAGGTTCAAGACCATCCCATTGTACAGTCCTACTTTTCAAGAGAAATTTCTGCTCAGCAGCATTTTGGGGATGCTTCATTTGGAATTTCAGGAACTTTTCACTCTTCCTTTGCTGGTGATCACCTGCAGCAGATGGCGAGAGCATTTCCTCTTATTTTTCAGACTATATATGCTCACCCAAATTATTCTGTTGACTCCATTCTGATATTTCTCAGTGACATTAGTTTTGATTAAAGGTCTACTAAAGTCAGTTGAAGGACATCTGATGTCAGCAGATGCTGGAGTTAATATATTTCTGAACTGGAACACTTTTATATCTTCTCTTTCTGTCCCATTCTCATACTACACAAATAACATGAATCAAGTTTTCATTAATGAGAATTATTGTTGCAGGTTTTGTCTACAGCCATTGTTTCACAATCTTCCATTTAATTTTTCTTGCTGATTTTTCTCCTTGAATCGCTCCTTGAATTTCTGTACAGACAGTCAACTACACTAATACTCTGCATTACTTGTATATTGTTTCAAAACAATCCATCTTCAGTCTTCTTTGCCCGCTGGATGGCTTCCATGCTATTTCAGGGAAGCTGGTCTGTCACTAACCATGGTAGGTTTCTCTGGGCAAGCAGCCATGCAAGAGTCTGGAATTAAATTTGACTCATGTTTTTGAGCGTGGATGAGATTCAGGACTTATGCCTCTCAGGATCTAGCTTCAGGACCTTTTTAAGCTACCATCCACCAATGCTATAAGCAAAATATTTTTGCCACTTTATTTGCAAATATGACTTAAACATTTTTGCTGTTCAGCATTTCACAAGTTTTCTCATTGGCAATTGTTTCCTGTACAGTTTAAACACATCCAAAACTGAAGCCTAACTGTAGAGAGCAGTTTAACTCTTTTTTGCTACAGCTCAGTTGACAAATGGAAGCTATTGAGTCTAAGCTGTTGAGACTGGCTACCCCAGACGGCACTGGCCTCAGCATGTCCCTGCACTGCCTCCGGTGCTGCAGGAGTCTCCCGCTGTGCTGCAGCATGCCCTGTGTACCATTAGCTGCCTGCACAAAATGCAAAGTCTTCCATATACAGCCCAAAGACAGAGTAAAAAAGCTTCCATGCAGCATTTGTGGTTGTAACGCTGTTTTATTTTATTCTCGTTACACCTTAAAGATGTCATGAAAGCAGGAACTGATGTGAAAATGGTTGCATCCACAGTGGCTGCATATTTTATCTAGTCATTTCATAGATCTGCTGGCTGTGCTAGTCCACACAACGGACCTGACACAGCAGTTTCAGGATGACTGTATCCACTGTTTCAGAGTCGCAGAGAGAATGTGAGATGAATTTCATTTCCACTTGACACTCTTAGAGTAATAGAAGATAAAAACTCTACTATGAAAAAGAGACATTAAAAGTTACTAAAATTCTTTCTTACTTGTCTTGATTCACTGGAACCAAAATGAAGAAAATCCAATAAAAATTGATTTGTTTTCCCACATAACAGGGATTATGTGATTGTTCTGGATGGCTGAACTTTCCTACGTACCTGTTAACTCACTGACCAATTCTGACCAAACCTGACAGAGGCTTATGAGTTCCTATGAAGTTCCTGCAAGTTCTCCTGGACTTGCCATTCAAAGGAAAGAGACTGCAGTCATCCTTTCCTGAAGAAAATGCAAGTTCTAGTCAGCTTTTCAATCTGCAGTGCAGGCATCAGTCAGTCATTCTGCACCAACATGCCTCGAAGCCTGCCAGAGCTCCTTGCATCTCCCTCAGACAGACAGCAGAAATGACTGGGACACAGGTTTGTCTGCCATAGTGGAGTGGATATATGGGCCTTACAATGCAATTGTAAATAAATAGGAAAAGATAGAAAAAATAGATAATAAATAATTAGATATAATAAATAATTGAAATAATTAATTACAAGAATTTCTCATAGACAGTCAGATTCATAACCAGCATACAATATGTTTGCAAATTATACTACTTTCCATGAGTTCCTCTTCCTGTCTAAACTTTGCCAAACATAAGAATGATAGGGAAAAAAAGGTCCTATGGGAGGGTGACCAGCATTTCAAATTGATTTCTTGTGTTTTAAAAATCACTATTGACCCTTACTGGAGGAACAGTTTCCTGTTGCCAGCAGAGGTGGCCTTCTATAGAGCAGTCAGCCTCTTCAATATGGTTCATTAACAGAGCTAAAAGTCAACTTTTATGATCATCATTTTAGAAACTTATAAATCATTTGCTATTTCTGAGGAGAAGGTCATGCTTGGAAATGAAACAAGCACCTTGACCCAAAAGAATCTGTCATTACTCCATTTGTTTCAGGCAAAATATGCATTTTTTTAAACGAGATTTCTGTGGAGAGACAACTGATAACAGAAAATTGAGTTAGACTCAATATTTTCCTAAGAAGTTACTTTACAAACACTTTACCTGCTTTTAATCTTTTTGAACCATATTTAGCAGTCTGCTTTGCGATGTAGTCAGGTATGAGTTTATGGATCTGCTGGGCCATAAAATAAAAAAGTGGTGCCATGAAGATAAAATGCAATGCAAGAGTCCACAGCATATACTCATATGCCTTTAATGCCAGCACTCCCCATAATTCTTATTTTAGTACTTTACACTTCTACTCCAGCAAATTTTCCCCCAGAGTGCTGTCAAGTAATTTGCTGTACTAGATGGTGCCGATCCTTCTTCTGTTCCTCGCTTTCAGCATCCCAAATCAAAAATGTTGTGAAAGAGAGACATCAGACCTCTTGGCCAGAGGGAGAGTTTTTTAAGAAATTGGTGGTGAAGCTCATAATGATCAAAAGAAGCGTGGGGGTAAGAAGAAGGGGTGCAAAGCGCAGGGGAAGATCACCAAGCACACCTGGACAACATGTACACAACTCTACCGTCTCCCATTGGAGACTGCCAGACCTCCTCCCTCTTCCCTCCCCTCTCCTTATTCCACTGCCTCACATTTTCTGGCTCATACAGGAAACGGAGATGAGAACAGCCTTCACTGGGAGGCCACTGCTAAGTGAAAATCAAAAATGCATCCCATTTACACAAAAATGGGATGCAAAGACACCTTGCAGAAAGAATATGAAAAGGCTAAAAGTGGAGTTAAAATTTGTTTCCCCATGGAAAAGCTTTAGACCATACCAAATAACTCTCTCCGAGTGAAGGAGATGTAAGCACTTAAACTGAGATAATTAGCACAGCAGACTTTGGGGTTTGTATGTTTATATTTCCCTTTAAAGAGTGATTACGTCTGGGTTTTATTTGTATTTTAAAATGTACAGAAAATTATGTTTTACAAGCCTACATTTTCATTTACTGTGCTGGACACTATAAAAAGCTGTTTAAACCTTTCTGAGTGATCAAGTGAGACTTTGATCCCAACAGCTGAGAGGCCCTTGGGTAAGCTTAAAATACATTTATTCTTGTGTAATTGACTAGAGTGTGCAAAGCATTGATAGCATAACACACCAGGCAGACAAGAGCAACTGGGTAAGGGAAACTTATGTGAACAGAGCACCAACATTCTACTTCAAAACATGTGAGTGTTGGCAAGCATAACAACTTTAAATCTCATTTCCCCTTTCTGTAGTTCCTCTGCTACTGTAGACAAAAGAAGTAGTTTCTGTTTCCGTGAGATAATGCACCTGAAATCCCAAAAAGTAGTCTGCAGTCCCTCAGTTTCAGTGCAATTCTGGTTACAAGGACATAACAGTTTTGGTTTTACTTCATTGAGATCAAGGATTCAATTCAATTTTCTCTGCATACATACTATTTTGGAGAAAGCGTTAGACCAAAACCACATTTCTTAAATATGGCCTATAAATGCTTATAAATACATAGTGATTGTTGTGTTACCAAAGCATGTACAAAGGAGTAGCTGCAATGCTGTGCTGTTCCATTAAGAACTTCCAAGTGCTGCAAGTCATTTAGCAGTGAGGTGGGAGTGCCCTCTTGTGTTTACAGAAGAACGATCTTAATGGTCATCCCGTTCGAAATCACAAAGTGGGGAAAATTCATCCACTCCTGCATCAGGCATTGGACTCTCAGACTGGCTGTGGGTCAGTTGTACATGCCCGATC
Source organism: Strix aluco (assembly GCF_031877795.1). Lineage (NCBI taxonomy): Eukaryota > Metazoa > Chordata > Aves > Strigiformes > Strigidae > Strix > Strix aluco. Next base: position 92,790,045 of record NC_133933.1, read on the forward strand.
AGTGTTGCAAAACAGATTGCTTACCTGTTCAAACAAGGTTTCAGCCTCTTGTCTTGTCATGCAGCATCCTGCAGCGCGTTTCTGCTTCACCACCTCTGAAATCTCTCAGCATGCGCAGGCTCACGGCCCCGTCCTATGCAGGGTGTGGAGGAACACAGGGAAGAGCCACAGGCTGCCTCTCTGCATGCTGCTCCCTACCAGTGCCCGCGAGGTGAGTCTTGCCTCTGTTGCAGAAATGTGGGTATAAACTAAGAACAAGTTATTGCAGATCCTAGCGTGGTCTGTGGTAACTTGAAGTGGGGAGACAGAAGGGAAGTGACATATTGAGCTGGACCCACAGGACTGCTGGAAGGAGAGGACATGTGTAATTTCTTAGTCTGCTTCTGCCTACAACCAGTCTGGTGGGCTGGATAAGGTTTTCAAATGCTCGGACACTCCTAGTATTCATTATGCTAGAGCTGTCTTGTTTTATCCCTTACTTGCATGTAAGAGACAAACCCTACAATCAAAATGTGTCACAAACTCCCATGGCAGTCCATAGAAACTGCTGAAACATACCAATAAACTGCAAGATCTTCAAGAGAAATGAAACATATCAATTAACATTTCCTGAAGTGAGATCCACTCCTCTCTTCATATCTACTTCTGCAAGACTAAGTGCATGTTTGAGTAACCCAAGAAGAGAAAGAAAAATAAAGCAAGAAAAATGAAAGAAATGTGACAAAACAGTTGTTTTAAATGCTGTGTTGGCCCAGTGAGCTAGCATAATTTCAAATAGATTATTTGACACTTAAAACAGCATAAAGCAGCATTGATAAGGTTTCCTCTTCAATAGTGCTTAGAAAGTTTCTTTTCCGTTCTTATAAAATCATCATCAAAGGTTTTTTTTTAGTTCAGGTGATACAACTTATATCACTCTGTGGTAGTTTCTGAAGTTCTCTTTGCTTTTCCATTGTTTTAGAAGAGTAGATAATTGGTCCACAGCTCCTACTGAATGCAGCAGAAAGGCTGTATCTTGCCAAGTCCATGGATCAGTAACATCTGTATCACCTGGCTCTGTAGCCAGTATGTCAATAAAAAGCTGTTGGTGGACTCTTTCCCAAATGGGTGCAATGTCAGGGATTTTCAGATGGGCTAAGTGGGATGCCCACAGCTAGAAGAGGTCACGTCAGGACTGAAACACTTAAGACACCTACAAGAAACCTGGGATTATATCTCCTATAGATGGTCTAGGAGAAGATGAATATGAAAAAGCAGGTAGGTGCTCCTGCCAGTGGTACCAAGTGTCCCATGCACTATGGTGCAGAGACCTTGACAGGGAAGAAACTTCATTATCCGGTAGGGATATGATCCCTCTAAGGAGGATGGCAGTACTCAACATGTCTGTATGCAACCAGCCCTTTTCATCTTGGACATAACCCTGGTGTAGGGCAACCACAGTTGCCACAATAACTCTGGCAACTGTGCCAGCTCCTGTGGGAACAGTCAGCTGCATTACAGCAAGTGTTAGCGGCTTGCACGGTGCATGCAGCTACCAGGGCCACTCACCAGCTTCTCTACCCCCACCTGGCATCCTGACCTCCCCTATGCAACACCAGGCTGCCCATGGGCCGTAGGCTGCTTGCCTCTCCCAAGAACAGGTAGTGTCCAGACCTTTTTATCTCTTGCACAATACCACAGGCTTCCACCTAGGAGCTGCTCCAGATCAAGTTGAGGGTCAACTGCTCTTCATTGGTGGCCTCCTCTCAGATCTGATCACTGGCCTCTCTGAAAACTCTCCCAGTATTGTTTTTTGAGAAGGAATAGAGCATCTCGGCAAGGGCATCTCCTGGTCATCCATTCCTGGCTCCCAAGAGGTCCTGGCTCTGGGATTGCAAAGGATGCTGATGGGAGTGCACACTGAGACTCTGGCAGCAGTTGGAGATTAAGGAGCCAGAGGATTCAGGTCTGTAATAGGCCCCCGGCTCAAGCTTCATACCGCCATTTCTCTGCTCTGCAAGGGCCCTGTGTTTAGAAACACTGCATGCTCGTTACCTCTGGCAGAGCAAGTGCTTTTTGTGACATGAACCACATAAATAAATTTCATCTGCCTATTAGCTGCATATTCTGTAGCCAAGCAGAGCATGTTCCCAGTGCTGACCAGGAGTGGCAGCCTTGTCCCATACTTTCTCTACACAGCATATGTAAAACTGAGGACCAGAAAACAGGGTGGCCTTGTCTTACTCTACTGTCCGATGTTGACCAGGCAGAGAGAGCATGCAACTTCTGAAATGCCCAGGTGTTTCCCTCTGTTGCCTGGAGAGCCTGGGTGAGCTCGTTTCAGTTTTGGGGAGTATCCAAGAGAAAACAGCCAGGCAAAGCAGGTTAGAGTGTAGGAGGGCCTTTGGCAAGAGGCACCTTGTCTGAGTACTTTCATCGTAATAGAAGGACGCAGCCCCACCAGCATCAGGAGCTCAGCTACCAGCTCCAGTCAGCAATATCAGGACAGGGAACATGTGCTTGTGTACACGGTAAGAATTTGCAATGCTGTGAGTTCCCTCCTAGGAAGTCAGCAACATATTAGTTTACCTTCTCTGCAAGTTTACAGAATATTTACGTAACTTAAATGGCTGATTTGTGTTTTTTAAGGAATATTATCATGGTTATAGGATTAACTATGCTGCCCGCCTCTTTCTGTTCTTTACAAATACAGTCCCCCACCTTCAAAAACAGACAAATCTTACATATCCTAGGGCAGAGCATCACAATTGTCTTGCTCTTTAGTAGGGCCAGCCATAAGCTGTACTGCTCTGAATATCAACTGTCCAAATAATTTAACTGTATTTAGACAGATATTATTTCTGCCTTACAGTACAAGAGTGAATAGCAGCAAACAGTAGAAGAACAGGCTTCTTAAACCTCAAATATTATTTATTTTAATGGTAGAATTCTTGCATTCAGGCATAGTTAGCTAGGTGCTACACTGCACTTTGGAGGGCTTGAGTGTGAGGTTTCACATAATTTATAGCTGCCTAAGTATTAGCTGCTGTCAGGGGACATCACCCTGCTCAACTCTTCCCCAGCCCAGGGTGTGTTCTTCCACCACTTCCCTTCTGTTAAATCTAGTGGTTAGGTGGTCACAGCGTGAATCAGTTCAGGTGGCTGATTTGCTAGAAAACTAAAGCTGAGAAAAAAATTGGGTTTTGCTGCACCCGGTAGTTGCTTGTAGCAGCATGATGATTAGCCTGTAGTGGTGGCAGGGGAGGAGGGAAGAACAAGGTCATCCCTTTCAGCAGCAGCTCATAAGTTCTACTTAATTGTGAAGTTAATACACATCTATAGAAAGCGCTGTTTGATCTCCCCCTGTATGAGAAGAACTGAGCTGCTAAGAGCAAGATACACTCACAAAACCTAACACACTATCCTATCCCGAAAAGCTTGCTATTTTTAGGAACAAGAAAACATAGAAACAAAATTGTACAATAAAATAATTGAGAAATACCTGTGTCTATGCAAGTTTTATAGAAGGAAAGACTTATGCACCATTCAAAGTGAAGCCTTGATGCAAAATTTAATCTATTAAAATTAATATATTAGCACTGTAGATAATGCAGTTAAATTTCCTACATCTTTACTATTTTAAAATAAATATTTGTATGTGTTTTAATAAGCATGCTATGAGTAAAATAATATGTATGCATATTTTATTTTCTTACTTTATCAAATTAAACATTCCAAGCAGTTAAATAAGTTTCCAAGAAATCTCCGCTTCAGAGGTAGTGCCTCTTTCTTACCCAGAGGTGTGTACTTATCATATTCAGATTCAATTCCAGATACTGGAATGCAGTTTTACAACTTCTATTTTGTTGTAATAGTTCACATGATACTTGGCTTTAGAAAGACGAAATTGAGTATGTGTTGTTTTTCCTGATTCTGCAGAGCATATGATTATAGGATATTTTAGTTGTAAGCAAGCCTCTGAAACATGGCAATATTAAAATCAGTTTTGGTTAAAAAAATCAAATAGCACAGCAGCCTTGTCTTCTCTAAGAACCAGAGGCAGCCTCTTGATAAGGAATGTGAAGATATATTTCCTATTTAAAAGTGAGTTTGACACTCAGTTTGTCAAGTCTATATAAATATGACAGAAAAGTATGTTTTTCCCTATGCCTTGTTAATGAATGAAGTGACTGCAAGTGATATTAATTAACAGCTGGGTCCTTCAACTATAAGAAGATTAAATAGCAGGTTGCTCTTCTCCCATCCTTCCACAGTACTTTCACTTCAATGCTTTCATCTCATTCAGGCCTGTTCATCTCATCTCTTAAGGGTAAGCAAAAGCCAGTAATATAAGCAGCAACTATATAGAAATTAAATGAACTATATTATCTTTCAGTAATATGCTGTTTGTGCAGAATAGCATAGAAGAGATTTGAACACTGAGAGAAAGATGATGTTCCCAAGCATTAACAAAGACTCAGACTGAAATATCCCTCAAGTATTTTTGGGCATACTGAAATGTTGCTGTAGTACAAGACAATGAATGCTTCTGTTAAACAATAAAACAGTTACAGTTATGTACTCCTGGAGAGAGCACACAGACTTACCTTGGTAAACAGGGAAAAAATAGCTAATTTAACTTAAAATTATTAGTACTAATTAGTTTGTCTGTCTTAATACACCAAATTTATTGCTTCTTTTAAGTAAGTAAGTGCAGAGGGTTAGGGTTTTTTTCTTGTATAAAGCTTAATTATGCTTTAGATCTCTATCTTTGCAGCAGAAACCCCAAATATCCACCACATCTGTACTCAACTTCAGAAAGGGGAGATACCTAAAAATGAAGACCCTTGTTAAAAACAAAACTAAAAGGAACATCTATGCGCATTAAATCCTTGCAAGTGCTATGAAGACAAGCTGAGAACACTGTCTCGAAGGCCAAAAATCACCATTCAAGAAAGACTTGAAAAAGGGCAAAAGGAAGCCCGCAACAGTATGTCACATCCCACTCAGAAGAGGGAGACAAGTGACTTTGATTCATAAATCCCCAACGGAGTGGACAATGGCGAGACAAGTCTCAAAGCCCATACAGAAACATTTATTAACTTCCCACAGTTTATTAACTGGGTACATAATAATTGACTAAGTATATAACAAATTATGGCAAGCGGTATGATAGGCCTTGTGTTACTTAATGATAACAAGGAAAAGTGGGTGAAAGAGAAGAAGAGAGATGCCAGAGAGAGAGAGAGGTGAGGATAGAGAGAGATCACTGGTCCGGGTTCCTGTGTTGGTCCTGCCAACAAGGGTTCAAGAAAACGTCAGTGGTCTTCACTCCTGTTACCCTTGTCCCTCCTCAGTTTATACACACTTTCCTTGGGTCCCTCCCCTAGGTAGACCTACATATCACATGTATGGGGAGGAGTAAGGCGCTTCATGGGACTTTGCAACTAGAATGATCTTGTTAATCTTCATTAGCATATTCAGGGATGTCAACTTTAATATGCAATTTGCAGATAATGAAGCAAAGGTCATTCACTGGACAGATGACCCTGCTACTTTACAAGATGCCCCAGAGCAGAACTGTCCTGTCTCCACAGGGCTCCCTCCTCCAGCTGCATCCTGTGCTATCCAGGCAGCCTTATCAGCTCCTTGAGTGCAAAGCCTGCATTATCCAGACTCCACATTATCCACCCCGTGACCACAGTTTCGTTTTAGGGTACTTGCGAGTGCTTGAGACATTCCTCAGAAAGGCCTGGAGGTACTCTGTCCCCCCTCATCCCTTATCTTTACCAAGTTTCATCTCTCACCATTGTTTATGCTTCCCTCAGGCTGCTTTTCTCAGTCCTTGTTTCGGGGAATTACAAGTTGTCTCCTACACAGTACATGCCAGTATAATGGTGTTTAGTCTATCAAAACTAGTAACATATCCCTTTTCAAATTCACGAGGTACACGAAATGTGTTCAGAGAAAATTAGGCCATGCAATTGCATTCATTTTTTGCTCCTGAGTTCAGTGTGGAAGATCTGGGGAAATTCCCCACACTACACCACTTTTGAAGCATTCATTGGAGAAGTTGCTTCAAACTTCTTGAACATGCTACAGCTTCAACAGGATCAGGTGATGCTCTAGAGGAACCCAGCGAAACATGCAAACAGCTAATTGTGGTTTGTGAGCTCCCACTTGAAATTGCTCTGGTGCTAAAGAAGGGCAAGTAACAAACAAGATTATAATGTTTTGAAAAGGTTCTAGGGAAATCCAGGAAACTACAGCCCACTCAGCCTGACATCTGTAGGGGCAAATAAGTAAAATCTCAATATAAAAAGTAGAGTTAATGTGTATCTAAATATGATATATAAGGCATCAGTCAGAATACTTGGTAAACTCACATCATGCTTCTCATCAGCAAGCGTGTGGTAATGTGATCTAGTGCACGGATTCCCTAAAGCCTCTTAGCAAATTATTTTAGGCAAACTAAGCAGACATGGGATGAGAGATAAAAGATAGGAAACAGAGGGTAGAAGTAAATGGTCCATTTTCACAGTGGAAAAAAACTATCACAGAAATCAGCATGACCTGTACTAGTGAACTTACTGAATTGATCTGAAAAAGGTGGCATGCAGAGGGGTAAAAAAATGAGTAATCATTCATTGCTGATGCATAAACAGCTGCAGGAGCTGAAAAAACTGAGTGGCTATAACAGCAAGATATGAAATTCCACATAGATCAATATAACTGCTCACTGAGAAAAGTGAACACAACAGCAAATGTAAAGTGATGTGCTCTGACCTTTATTGCTCAGACATGAGATCCTGCAGTTACAACAGACAGTTCTGTGGAAACGTCAGCTCCATGCACGGCGATAGTCAGAAAAGGAAACCAAAGTTTAGGAAGTGCTAGGGAACAAAGAAGAAAACTGAGAACATCCTCATGCCTCTGCACAAGCCCATGTTGTACCTGCTTCTTGAATAGTGTATACTCTGGAACTCCTGTCTCAAAAAGAAACAAGAAAGAGTTTAGAGAAAAGCAATGAGAGTAAGGTCAAAGGTAGGAACTGATTCCCACATGAGGAATGATTAAGCAAATGAGGTTTGTTCAGCCTGAAGAAGAGATTGTGGGGCAGGGGCTTAATGAGGGGATGACTGCAGAGAGATGGATTGCCCACCGCTTCTTCTAAAACTGTTCAATGAGCTAACAGACAGCAGGTACAAAGCAAAATAAAGGAGGTGCATTTTCCTGTAATGCTAATTAAGCTGTGGTACTCCTTGTCATCGCTACTGTGGGTGCTAAAATTTTATAAAGGCTCTGGGGAAGACTGGACAAATTTATGGGTAGCAAGTTAATGGCAGATTGTTACATTCACACTCATACACAAAAAAAAAACCCACCCTACCCTCTGAGGGTTATATTCCCAGAGGCTGGGCAAATATTCAGAGAACGATCCTTACGTGCTTGTTCTATCCCTACTCTCCTCCCTAGGCATTTACTTTTTGCTACAGATGGAGGCAGGATACAAGGCGGGGGGGGGGGGGGGGGGGGGAGGTGGACCTCTAGTCTGGCCCTGTACAGCTGTTCTAATGTTTTTATGATCTCATCATTACAAAAAGTACTCATCTTTCTGTGACACTAAAGTGACTAAAAATTCAAAGACAGAGAGTTGAGAGTTAAATAAAGAGTTCTGGTCTCTGTAAAACATTAAAAACATAGCCAAAATCATAAGCTAAATGAAATTGTTTCCTAACTCATGCATTTTATGATGCATAATGTGAAACATGACAAAGTCAGCTCAGGATTTTACAACGAGTATTATCTGTTCGGAGAAGGAAGAAATAAAAACTGCATACAATAGACTTCCTGCTGAGGAGGTGAGAGGGGAGGGGAACTCAGCATCCCAAAGGATGCACTGGTAGCAACCCCAAACCAAGAGATGTGAATCATCAAAGCTGCAAAGCTACTGGAGAAAATCCAGGAAGGCAGACTTAAAATAGGAACAGAAGGGAAGTGGGGGGAGACAGAAATAAAGAGAAAGAGCAAAAAGATAAAGAAATCATTTAAAATAAGAAAAGAGAACTTGGAGAGAGTTGCCTGGAGCTGAAATGCCCTGGAGGTAGCCACACCACCAGCCTTTCAGGCCAGCATACATTTGTGTGGGCCTCAAAAGACACAGTCCAGTACACCCCCATCATCTCATAACCAGCACTCCCTTCCGTCAGTGCTTATACTGTGCATGAATGTGCAGCTGTGTGGTGAGCTAAATTCAGAAGCGATTCATCTATAAACTAACACTTTACGGCAACCAGGCTTACGGTTCAGACTAGACCTAGGATCTCTCTGGGGAGTGGAATTTGAGGATCAGGTGTTGCTCTACAGCTTGCACCCTCATCCAGACTCCTGGGATACAGGTTAAAGACATGGAAACCTGAAGGAGGGGAAAGAAAGGCAGCTAAGAAGGGATCTTACTTTTAAATATAACCTGTAATTGTGGTGTACATTTTTATTTTGTTTTGGTTAACTTTTTTCAGCCTTGTAATTGTAATCGTTGCCTACCTACAATAAAGATGTACTTCACTTGACCCACAAGCTTGTCCAGTGCTATCAGACTTAGGTGATGCCAAAAAATATGAGGCACATTTCTTGGGGGATAAAAAGCTGGCATACAGTGTGCATTCAGGCGCTGCTAGTAAACCTGTACCCTACAATCTAACAGAGAGATGAAAAGTTTCTTCTGCCAAATTACAAAAGCTAGTGTGCAGTAGCACTGCATGGTGCAAGGCACCCTGCAGTAAGTGCACACCCGTGTTTCTCCTGCAAAGCTCACAATACAGAGCAGTACTCCGCAGCCCTGGACAGGCCCTCAGTCACCTCATTATTTATAACCTTCTTATTATCAATTACAAACTAAAATAGTACTTATTTGTTTTATGTAATGTACTTTGGACTTAAATTATGAGTCTATTTTCCCCCCTAAAAAGAAATTCTATAACATACATAAAAGCCCTCCACAGCAGCTGTAGAAAAGACGTAATTATTTAGCACTTAGGAAAGGAATGGTAAGGAGCTGCCTTCTTTCTTTAAGGCTAATCGAGTTGTGATTAATGGCTGTGATTACTTTGCTTATCTTTAACCCTGATGTCACTACGGAAGGGTAGGTTAACATTTTCAGTGCCATGTGGCTAACATCAGTTTCGGGGCCTTTTGAACAGGCCACATGACCTTGCCTGTGCCCAAGGTCAGCTGCTGAGCCTGCCTGAAGCTTAGAGCTTTGAACTCTCTCCTCTACAGAAACAGCAGCTCAAACAAGTGCAGGGAGGCACTCAGAGAAAAAGGCAGCATGTAGACCTTCTTCCCCATGCCCCTACAGCAGAAAAGGTGGTGGGCTGGCTGCAGCTTGCAGTCTGCCATGAGGGTCACCCTGTTTGCAGTCAAGAGGAAGATTTCAGACGGGTAAAATGGGGTGTGGAAGAAGAAAAGCAGGGAGAAAATGAGTATCATCTGCTGTGGGCTGTAGAAGAAAACATGTTTAAAATTTGTCAAACTATTTAGCTTTCCTAGTGGTATTAATCTCAATAATTTTAGGAATAAAATTGCCAGGTATTTTAGCACTTTGCAACTCACTTTTCTAGACTTCCCTTATCTGCTCCCAACAGTTAGACTCTTATATTGGGAGTCTATCTTGTGGACCATCATTTTTTGTAATATCCTTAACAACTTGTCAAAATACAAAAAATTTTTTGAGCTTTTCTTCACCCTTCCTTGTTTTTCCCGAATTCCTCAACTAAGTTGATTGATATACTAAACCTCTCAATGAACAGGTAGACAAAAAAGTTAGACTATTTATAAACAATTAGTGAAAACCTCCATAAATATGATGAGAATTTAGGATGTGGTTTCACATCGGTTTAAATGTCATCTAGGCTGCAGTACTGATGCTATCCTGTGGCCCAAATACCTGCTCCCACTTCTTTCCCCAGCACTTCCACAGCAGCACAGGAGGCCGGTTCAGCTGGAGACTAAGCTGCTGACTGAGGTGCAACTGCACGACGACTTCAGGGGCTAAAGCTGCGCCAGGATTGGGGTAGCCCACTCTGGGGTTCACTGTGGAACCGCGTTCTTAAGACTTTCTAGAGTGAAAAACTGCAGAAAGCTTTCTCCTTTTCATCAGTTGTGGGCAAGAGGAGATTTTTCAGCCCTGTAATGTTATACAGGGATAAAGCATTGTGTGCTATATCCAAAAAGGGAAAGGGTGTGCGTACGGTTAAGGTTTCAGAAACGTCTAATTAGAGACAAGGAAAGTTGAAACACTCAGGCACAGCTATAGAAGGTTAACTAGTTGGAGTCCTAGGGAACAGTGACAGAAGATACACGTAAGAAAAAAGCATTCAACGAAAAGCACTTTTTGTAAGTTTGGGAGGTACCAGGTTCCTGCCTTCACTTGCTAGGATTTATGCAAAAGCCCTCTAATGCAAAATGTCTAAACAGCACCGGGATCTAAAGCCAGACTCCAGCGCTCATTCCTTCTCTCCTCCCAGGGCACACCATCCCCAGCGATCCCATCATCCCCCCTCCGCCCCTGGGCTACTGCCTGCCCGGAACGCGGCCGGCCAAGGCGGCAGCACCCTCCCGCTCAGCGGCCCCGGGCTGCGGGGCTCGGGTAAAGCAGGCAGCGGCTGCGGGGCTCGAGTAAGGCAGGCAGCGGCTGCGGGGCTCGAGTAAGGCAGGCAGCGGCTGCGGGGCTCGAGTAAGGCAGGCAGCGGCCGCCGCCAGGGGAGCGCTCCCGCGGGCCGCCTCAGGCGCCACCCGGCCCCTCACCCTCCGCGCGCCACACGTCAGCGGCCACGAGCCCGCCATGGGCCCCGCCGCGCGGGAAGGAGAGCGCCGAGCACCAACCTCTCCGCTCGCGGTCCCCGGGCTCCCCGCCCCTCGGCTCTCGGGGGAGGGGCGGGGCCAGCCTCGTTCCCACCCCGCAGCGTACATATAAAGGCGGCGAGCGCCCCCAACGCTTTCCCTTTTCCTGCAGAACGGCCGTCGGGGCGGGTGAGGCGCGGGGCTGCCAGGGCGCGGGGCCGCAGCGGCGCCGCCCGGGCTTCTCCTTCGTGCTTGGCTGTTCGGGAGGCTGCCCTGCGGCGCCGCTCGCGTGGTGCTCGAGGGGGGGAGCTGGCGGGTGAGGTTTGCAGCCTGGAGGGGTGGCCGCGGGGTGTGCGGGCTGGCCGGCTGTTGCAGCCGCGGCGGCGAGGAGGACGGCAGGGCGGACTACAGGTCCCGGCACGCCTCGCACCTCCGCCGGGAGGGAGGCGGGAGCGCGGCGCGGCCGGTTCCCGCCGGAAGCGGTGGCCCGCGGGGCGCTCCGGGACGGGCGGAGGGTGGCGGAATACCGACCATTTTGCCCTGATGCGGGCGGCGCCCGGGCAGGCTCTGCCTGGCCTACGCCATTTTGATCGCTCGCCGGCCTGGCCGGCGCCGGGGGGCTGATGGAGGGCTGCAACCCGCCAGGGGCGCCGGCTCTTAGTTACCGGGGTTGGGAGCAGCCCCCTGCCAGGGCAGTGTAGCGTGCACTTCACTCGGTTGTCGTTTGAGTACTTAAAATGTTGGTGAATGATGCCGGCCTAAACAGGAGGAGAATGAGGTGCTGTAGTGAGAGGTTAGGGCTTCTTGATCAAGGTGGAGTGGCCTTGTTGATTTGACATAAGGCTGGTGCACACACTTGCGTTGCCTGTATGTGTTTCGCAAGGCTCAGCCATCAGCATCATGGAATTATACTACAACAGAAAACTTTAAATAGTTACTGTAAAATCCACATATCGTGCCAAGAAAAAACACCACCATCTTTGCATGCTTTTTAAACACGAATCATGAGATTAACATTTTAACTGTTGATGTTTACTTTTTTTTGCTAGGCAATGAGACAGCAGAATAAAGGGAGATGTATTTTTTAATCCTTAAGATGCCTTTTTTTCTCTTGCAATACTAATGTCATGAGCAGTAGTACTTCTAGAAGAATGGGCAATACAATAAAGAAATATAGCTAGGGTTCTAGGCTTTTATCTGCAAGCAAAGATTAGGAGATGGTTGCATTCATGTAGGAAGTTGTCCGGTGCGTTCATTCAGTGTTGAATTAGCTTGTCTAATGATAGCCTGAGTCACGTGTTAGCTTACTGAAGAGTAAAATTTTTGAATCTTGAAAGCCATTCATAACTGCTGGTTCTTGGGAGTAAATAAGCAAGCTCAACTTGAGCTTTTCCATAGCTTCAATTGTTTTTGTTCTCTGAAATAAAACAAAAAAAAAGTTATCTTTAATGGACTGCTACATTTATTTACTCTATATGGTGCAGAGTGAGAGACCTTATTGGAACATGCATATTTTAAGTATTGTATATGACAAAAATACTTTGTCATGTGTTTCTTTGGGTGGTTGAGTTGGTAGTTTTAAATACATGCTACATGGTTAAAACTGAATTCTCTAAACCAATTGAAATTGGTGCTTATATTTAAAGGACTGAAACCCTGAGATGATGAATTTTCATTAAAAATCCTTTGGACTGAAGTTTAATAGTGGGTACATGCAGTTATTTCTACAATGCTTTTAATATGGGATTTCAAGTGGATGTGACTCATAACTTCTTTGTTACTTAAAACTGGTTGCATTTCTTGCTGCTTTCTGAAAGGTCTCCTGCAAACTTTAGACTTACGTACTTTGCTTCTGAGACTTGAGGGATTGTTGACTGTCTGGTAATAAGAATCTGCTGATTTCAAGTGTTAAGTTTGTTTACTGTTTGGTTTTAGGTATGATGGAGAGGAAGTTTTCAGTGGTGTCCAATACGTTGTACAGAAGCATTAAGGTAATGGCTCTGGAATTTTTAATTTTGTTACACCAGAAGTAATATTACGTTTCTACTGTTGATCAAGATAATGAATGCTTCCATTTTTTACTTGGCTTCCATATTTTTGTCTGTCAAAAGTGTGGAATATGTGAAGTGCTACACGGTAGTCATCTTTGTATGGTTACTGAGTGGGACAAAAAGGAAAAACAGTTACAGTATGTTGCATTCTCATAGTCGCCATCAAACTGATGAGTAATTATTTGATGGTTATTTTTTTGTGCTCTTCACCGAGTTAAGGTCAAGCCTTCATTTCTTTGGCTGTGGCATTTAAATAAGCATGAAGACCCACATGATAAATCACTTCGTGAACTTGTGCTGAATTATACTGATTTTGGAGATGGTGCAAGTTAGCTGTCTGCCTTTGGGTGTGTGTTGGAGTTAATCTGAATCTACGTACATGACCATGTTTGAACGTAATTGAGGTAATGATCTGGAAACTATGGGCAGACAGTAGTATTGCATTGTGAATAAATGCATGGCCTCTCAAATATTTTTTAAATAGAAGCTTGAACGTCTCAGTTCTTTAGACATCATAATGATTGCAGAAGGGTCCAAAACCAGTTCAGGGTAATTTTTTTCCTAGGGCATACAAAATTTCAAGTTGCCAGGTATTAAAGACAGTTCTAGACCAATATTGTTGTATGAAAAAGTTAATTTTTACTGCTTAGTGATTATGTTTCTGACATAGTAACATGACAGATTATGCTAGACCACAGCAAGAGACATTTTCTACTTCAAAAGATAATTTTTGTTTGATTTCAATTTTAGGTCTTCATGGAAGCACCATCAGAAGTAGAATACTTGACACACACAAGTGGATTTTCCTGAAAGCTATGTATGTTTTGAATGATCAGTGGGTATAAATTGATATGATAAATGAATTCGCAAAATATATGTGTGATCAAATCAGTAGGTGTGTCATTAGCTTTAAAACTGAGGTATCTTTGTATTTCAGGCGTGTTTGACGTTGTCTAGAACTGTGTAGGCTGGGGAGTTGGTTAGTAGTTTATTTGGGGCACTGTCAGAGGAGCTGGAAAAATACACCTATCTGAAATGTTCATATTAAATGTGACAAAGATTGCCTCAAGATGGCTTTTAATTGTGAATTTGCACTTTTCGGGAGATTAGTATAAGAAAGTGTTTAGGTGAAGAAAAAGGGGACATCTAGAGACTTGCTAATATAAACAGGCAAATGTGATTCCAATTTTTTAGTAAAAATGTGTATTCATTTTTTAAAGAGTATAGTTGATATTCTCACCTTTTAGAAATGCTAAGAGATTACTTCAGTATCTATGTTCAATTTAATTTGACTCAGATGCTTACAACTAGCGGTTTGGAGGAAGGGGGATCCACAAGAGTAAAACTTAGTTGTTCCTAATGGGTTGTGCTATATTATGCATGAACATTTTGTAATTGATTATTTCGCACTCATTTCTAGAATGGCAGGAACAGTTTCTAATAATGGGAGTGTGAAGTGTCTTGATGAAGGATTTCCTGGCTACTGTACTACAACAGATAGCGGTAATATTTATTGATTAAGCATCTGAAATTTTTTGTTAATTGTAATGTGTTCCCTTTTCAGTACATCTGCGTATGAAAGACACAAAGCTTATTTTGTGGAATATGAGTGTGTGAATTGTGTTACAGTTCCCAGATATTTAAGTGGTGAATCATGATGAAACTGCCAAACCTGATACGTTGATGAGAAACTTCATACGGATCTGGCTACTGAGATGAAACCACTTAAATAATTCTTTCAAAAGTCACTTAATCGTTCAGTCATGCCAGTTGGTGTTACTTGTATTGCTGTCCCCACGTACAAGCTAGATGCCACCATGCTCCAGGTTGTGAATAAGGATGTTTGTTGGTGCATTATTTAAACTCACCTCAGGTCCGTGTTGACACACATACATGCTGTTGCAAAAGCTAGCATTTTTAATGAGCAGAGGGGGGGGAAGTGTTAGATCCCTATAAATTGAGGTATCCTGTCTTACAGTAGGTAAAAAACCAAACGTTAGCCTGGTATTAAAAGTGTCCTGGTTTGGAAGTGTTGCTGGTGTTTGAAAGCTAGTGATGACATTTGCATGTTGACCTGCTTGGGGCTCACTCAGATGTGAGCATTTAGGAAAATTAATGTTAATGATTAAAGGTGGAATTTGGTGATAAATTGTGATGAATTCTAATTATATTAAAGCTGTTTCAGCTCCAGAGCTAAACCCATTCAGAAGGGCTAGTGTAACATTATACTTGCAGCAGGCAAAAAGCATGCTAGTGAATGCTTACTGTGATTATTAGTGACTTCTCCAAGAACTTCATTCTTACCTAATTACCTGAGTTCAATCTTTTTAATGAAATTCACTTTAATGGCACTGGTTCTTGAGTATCCATAGGTTGTTTTTAGCTAAGAAGTTAAAATCTAAAGTGTGAGAACAAGTTCTAATTGTCCTGTTTTATTACAACATCTGTAATTTTATTCCACTCCTTGCTAACTACCAGTAGTTTCTTTTGAAGAACAGGCTTCAGCCCACTATGTGAAGTTCACATGTGTGTGTGAAACTTCTTGTGCAGCAGTGCTGCCTATAGAATGCTGCATTGTTCATACAGGCAATATTACAAGTGATGTATGTGGCTGATCTAGAGAGAAGTTGGAAGTAGCAAGCCATGTTGGTGTAACTAATCAGTGCATTTTATGTCTTTGCAGAGATGCTTGAATGCTGCTTGTCATTTGAAGGTATGAATTCCAATAAATGTTAGGAATAATTTAAAAGCTTGCTCTGGGAGTAATGCTTAAAACCACTGGTATGTCTGATCAGTGAAGAATCTATCCCAAACCAGACTGGTTGATGAAAAACACATGTGAATCTCACTTCTGAGTTTAGATTACTCTTAACACCAGAACAAGTGTATAGGCTTCATAGTCTGTTCATACTTTGAATCTCAGCAAAACTGGTTTAAATAACTAATGATAATTTTTAAATGACTGATTTAAAATTCATTATTGTCAACCCCATTTATAAGCAGGAGGTGATATGTAAACCATTGTGTTACAAATAGCATATTTGAAGTGGAGTGGGGCTTGTATGTATCTGCATTAGGGAAAACAGGCTGAAGGATTTAATGATTTATCTTGGTCTTTTTTTGAACTTTCAGTTCTAGTTCAGACGTAATCTCAATTTTCCTGTTGCTTGCAAGAGAGTTGTACATAGAAGAATGGTCTGGGTGCAGTTTTTTGTTTAATGCTTGCTTGTTGGTGGGTTTTAGTTTCTGGAGTTTTTAGTGTTTTGACAGACACTGAGAACCAGGTATTGGCTAATTTTTAGGAATGAACTTTCTAATTCTGCTAGGAGAGAGGGAATTATACTTGATTGGTTAGTTGCCTATCATAATTCATAGCCAAGTTAGGCAATAGCTGGGCAAGAGAAGCAAAATAAATCTTACTGTGGCATGACTACGCTTCTAAGTTAAGTTTCAGAGGAGTTGCAGAGTACTGATACTAATCCAGCACATGTTTAATAATGCAGTTTGGTCTGTATGAGAGACTAAATAGATGGCAAGTTGTATTTTGAGTGATGGAAGAAAATTTTTCTGAACTAATGAACATTCTCTTTTTTGGACAGGAAAGTGGTTAAAAAATGTAGGAACAATTGCTTTTAGCTTATTCAGGTATGTAATTAAAAAGCTTCTAAACATCTTATTTTAAGTCTAAAGTAACTGTGCTTGCAATTTAGTGAATTTTTTGTATTATGACAGTTGTTGATATACTTTATTGATCTGTTGATACGGTAAGTTGGTATAGTAATTAATTCTGTACATAGTTGGAATTTAGAATGCTTGTTGCCGAAGGCACAATGTGTGCTGATAGCTGTGCCTGACCTTGGTTACCTTTCAAACCTACATGCAAAGTTTTAAATAAGTGTACATTATTATTGAAATATGTCAGAGGACTAGAGAATGCATAATTTTTGTATTGCAATGAGAAACCCTACAGAAAAACAGTACATTCCCTATTAAATTTGTTTTCTGTATTGCTTTTGTCTCATCTGTGATGATCCTATCCCGAACCTGAATTCTTTGCTGAAAAACATAATACGGATCCGGAATCTGAGACGAGACCAAAAGATTTGTTTTAAACTTCCTGACAAGTATTATGATGTCTATGGGGTTTTAGGTTTTTTACAGAAATGGTAACACCGTAATGTATACAAAGTGTTGTGTGCTTACTTGCAAATCAAAATTTCTCCCTCAAATGAACGATTTCACTTAAACCTTGTTCTCTTTTTCCAGTGATGAGTTGGAACACTTTGTCAGTGCTGCCTGACAAATGTGGATGATCTGTAACTGGAAGGAAGTGTAACACCTGAAGAGTTTTTGTGGCTTGGAGTGGGATGCCATGCTTTTAAAAGCCTGCTGAAACAGCTGCTGCAATTTTGCTTTAGCGGATACTGTTTCCAGAAACTGCTTGTGAACCAAAATCACTGTCTCTGCATATTTAAAGTAGCGCTTTTCCCAAAACACTGAGCTGCCCTCTGTAGGAAGGATAGCAGCAATATTAGGGAAATGAGGATTGAGCTTTCAATACATGGAAAAATGCCTGAGAGTATTTGCCCTTTTAAAATATCATAAGTGTATCCAGACTTGCTGATACTGAAGATCTGTAATAACTTGAAACAATAGAACTCAGAGGTAGGCCAGGTAAAGATGGGGAGAAAGCAAAATGGCCCACAAATTCAAACAAGTGAGTCTGCTTTTTGAGGGTGGTGTCATCCAGGAGATAGGAGGAAATAGATGAGGTGTTGGTGGTATGGAAGCATAAACATGAAACACTTGTAAGAAAGACATTGAGGTGTCATGAGGAAAGTCGTGGTTACAGAAAAGGCAAGGTCTAAACCTTGCATTGCCATCAGTTATCTAGAGAGGAGGTGGGGGTTTATGGACTGCCGCTTTAGCGGGAAGAGATGAGTTCCGCCACAGGGGAACTGCCCTTTGAAGATTACGCTGGCAATGTTACCTGCTTGTGCTGTGCAGAGAAGAGGTCAGTAGTGGGAGAAAGGAGCACACGCGTTGGAACTTGTGCTTTGAGCAGCTGCTTGAGAATGAAAGGTGCTGTATCACAGTAATGGCATATTTGCTGTATTAAGCAAATTGGCACTTTTCCACAGAGGAATGAGGGATCATAAACTGGTCACCAAGTAAAGTGGATTTTTAAAGGCAAATCATGAATATAAGATGCAATCTGCCTTAAAGCGTGGCTCTCAAACCAAACTTGTCAGGAATGCTTTATAAAGGAAGAAACATGAGAACGGCATGATACCTAGAGATTGATAGAGCTATAGTTACTGAAGCATTTCAAAATGCACCAAAATACAGAAAAACTACCCTGTACCCTGCAGCCAGAAATGACAGCATTGAATGGCAGCAGCTCTCTTCCTTCAGAGAGTTGGAGGAATTCCTACAGCTCAGGGAATGTGCCTGTTTTCAACAAAAAGCCCAATTTTCTGTCTAGGCAGTATCATGAAGTGCAAAATGCTACCAGTAGCAGTGCCTAAAGCATTAGGAATGTCAAAAATAAGTACAGTAAGGATCTGACTGAACTCCGGGTGTGTATTGGCTCACTGAGCATCTCCTGTGCTTTGGTTATTAATAAGCAGTAACCGGGTACTTTGGCTGAAGGCTGCTCCTTTTCAGCCTGCAACTGTGTAAATCAATTAAATGTATCAGAATCTGCAGAAATTTACTACAGAACAGCTTTCCCTTTGCTGCTTTTAAGAGGATTTATTATTTCTGTTAATAAATGTTACTGAGAAGGGTAGGTATTTCCATGTTTTGTACATGCTCTTTCTTGAATAAAGATGAGGATGTGAAAAACGTAGCTGTTGTGCATCAGGTCTGCAGTCGCACCACGGTGTTCCTGGACAGCTTGTACTTTGCAGGAGCCTCAGAGGTGAGGTGGCCTTTTTGTGCTGACTGGTACAGCACACGCTGGACACGTGATATTCCAGGTTGTGCTTGAGTGACTCCTGGACAACATCAACTCTGTTAGGGATTACACACTTCAGAAGTGGGAAGGGACCAGGCTCTATCTCTTGCCCACTGCAAGTCTGGGTTCTGTCAGCATCTAGTGAAGCTGCTTGGCTGGTGAGTCAAAAAGTTGCCAGTACTAGCTAGGTTAGTCTCCTCTGGAAGAAAAATATCGAAGATCGCAGAAATGTGTAATACAGCAGTGATACTTGGTAAGTACTTAGATATTCAGAAGGGTCTGTTACAGGGTCAGAAGAGTGTGTGGCATGTGTTTTGGGTGTAAAGGTACCACCTTTTTATCTTTGGGCTCATGCCAATATGAAAAATGGAAGCTTTTGAGGAGATACTGCTATGTGTGTATCTAGTAAAATTAGAATGAGTTGCTCTTGAGATTTGTGGGATCAAATGAAAGTTTAAAGATTGTGGGTGGCACTTCAGGTACCCAAAGTACTTCACATCAATCTTGTTCTGTATGTTCTAAAACATTCCCTGGGGATGATTTCTGATCTAGGATTGAAAGATAAAGGGTGCCAGAGAATAACGTTGCTGTGCGTGTCAGGTGGTGAAGGCCTGTCTCCAGGAGCAGTGTTTAGAAAAAGATGCACCTCTCACCTGGCATAGAAAAGGGTAGGTGTGACCAGTGATAAGGCATATTGGGAATTTAGCTGCAGACCTTTCTGTATGAATGCTCCTGTGCTTTAGGGCTGCAGAAGATGGGTAACGAAAGAAGAATGTGTATTAGTATAGAAAATCTGATGTTTACAAAAATGAGCAGATGCTTTAACCATGATATTATACTGTAGAGGTTTTGGAATATGGGACTAGTGAAAATTATGTAGGAAGATCATTTTTATAGCCAATTTTAAGATGGGGAGAATAATACTTGTAATGGCTTTTTTGCTTGGTAGAAGGGGGATAATGTGTTTGCCAACCACTTGTGTATTTAGTTCTGGTGGTTTTTTTGAGTGTTTTATACAAGTGATTGAGATAAGGAGATGTAGTTGTGAAGAGTTACTGCGTGACACGTTTGGAAGACATGGCACGAGATTTCTCTGTGCGGAAGTACTTCATTAAACTTCAGTTTTACAAAATTGGTAGATTTAAAACTTTGACTTAAGATTGTGCACTAAACAGCATGAAAGCATTTTGCTGTTTTGTGCTTTAAATAGTCTGGTGAAATCTTGCACTCACCATCATTAGTGTTGGACTTAGAAGTGTCACATGGCTGTTGGGCTGTGGTCCAAGAAATCAGTGGTTAGACAAACTTTGTTCTGGAATATTGCCACAGATCAGTCTTAACTGGGCAAAAAAAAAGCAGAGTGTTTTTTTTGAGTTAAATGAGTGGTGGGCTTACGAGCAAGAGGATTACCTTGCAACCACAACAAAAGTACAAGAATAGCTCTGCATAAATGCTTTGCTACCATTTAAGTTATGAGGTCCCTGTTGGGGTGGGAGGTTTTGTCTGTTGCTGAAGAACCTGTCTTGCCAGTGGAGGCTGTAGATCTATAAACAAGAGTTGCAAGTGAGTGAAACTAAGCTACCAGTGGTTATCTTGCCACAGCACCCCCACTGCTACATGAGTGCGTTTGCTGGTGTGAAGCCTGCTTGAAGTAACAGATCCTAGTGAACATAAATTCCAGCATGAGCTGTACTGTCAGGCTACCATCGTGCAGAGAAGCGTGCTGCCTCAGCTGCAGCTCTATTGTGTGCTGGCTTTGGGGTTGCTGCCTTCTGGTGCAGGCAAGCTCTTAATTGTATAAACTTGCCATATAAAGCTTGGGTATGTGTTTTGCCGATTAAAAACAAACATTGAAATTAAATAAAAGTTGCTAGAGAAAGGGACCCCTTAAGACAGCCAGATATGGACACAGGAAAGCGAGCAAAGTGTTAAGACTCTGCCCAAGGAAAGGTCTTCTCTATATTGAAGAGTATTTAATCCTGATTTTGGGTCAGTAGTTTTTCTGCATACCCCCTCCCACAGTTCAGAGGACAAAGTTATGATCTGTAGTATGCATGAATTTAAGAGATAAATGGTAATTTCAGGTGAGTGGAGTAGAGATGGCCTTCATTTGCTGTGTGAATGTATGTGTCCTAGGATTTGCATTCCCTGT
This sequence comes from Strix aluco, assembly GCF_031877795.1. Classification (NCBI taxonomy): domain Eukaryota; kingdom Metazoa; phylum Chordata; class Aves; order Strigiformes; family Strigidae; genus Strix; species Strix aluco. The sequence continues at coordinate 92,811,028 of NC_133933.1, forward strand.
ACTTTTTTGTTACTAGAACCGGTATTACAAGCATTTTTGCTTGTCTGCCCTTGTCTGTTTCCCTTGGAGGATATAAACTGGAAAAGTAAAATTAAAATGATGAATTCCTTTTTCTTTGAAATATCATGTGGCTTTTTAGTTGATAGTCCAGTTGAGCTATCAGGGCTATGAAGACAGTACTTCTCTGCCATTGTCTCAAACTTCCTGCAGGCTCCAGAGAACAAAGTGGTGTTTGATGCTCAGAAGAATGGCTGTATTGAGTGGGACAAAGTCTGCCTTGCTCAGTATTCTGTCTGAGGATGACCAGTATAAGAAACAGGAGAAGTATAGAGAGCCTTTCCAGTAGTTTGCTTGGGAATTTCCTGACAAGATTTTCACTTGTGTTTGAATACTGCTTGGCAATTATGACCTATCTCCATTTTAAAAGATGTAAAACATGAATGTTACGTGGGCTGTAAAATACATGAAGTATTGTGTATTTTAGTAACTGCATGGATGGGGGGATTGGGAGGGGGCTGAAGTAAATAGTTTTTTTCTCTTTGAAGCTGATGCCTCTTTCAATTCCCACATTAATGAAAACAGTAAGCAGAGCCCAGTTAAGGCCCCGGTGCTAGGCCAGCTTTACTGTTTAATTGAGCTATGCTGGAGGTGAAAATTTGAAGTACTGTTCTGTGCTTTTACCTTCAGTACACCTGAGCTACACTTCATATTTCAGGCTTCTCACCAGACCAATAACCACTATTTTTTTCTCTGTGACCGGAGTTCTCAGTAACTGAGAATGATGGTACTAGTTTTATGGTTGCAGGTGAAGAATGACTAAAATCTGTCCTAAAATAAAGTTCAGTCATTACTTTATATATGTGGAAAGAGGCTAGAAAGATGAATGGACTGAAATAAAACAAATGTTTAGACCTTATTTTGAAATTGGTAAGTTGATTGAAAAGTAAAGGTTGTTCTTTTAAATCACCTTAACATCACTAAAGAGGAAGAATATACAGCTACTATTAAATCGGTGTACTTCATCTAACCTTGACAAAAATGGGCAATAATTTTCCCTGGCTTTAGTTGTTTTTTCAGTCAGAATGAGGGATGTCGTGGATACTAGAGTCTTGAAAGAAACATCTGAGTCTTTAAGTGTGTTATCTCTGTCTAGTAGTTAGGTCATTTTCTGCAGCAGAAAATAAAGCAAATTGCTTCACCATCTAGTTTAAATTTCTTGCACTCCATCAGAAAAGTGCAATATTGAAACAGTGACAGTTCTTAATGTCATTTGGACTTCCAAGTTAAACAGTTCAAAGTATGATTATTCATTCCCCAGTGTATCTTAGAATAAACATTTTGTGAAAATACGTAGTTTCTGGTTCTGAAAATTTTAAGCTACCTATTTGCTACTGCAAACAAAAGTTTTAGTTTGTGGGAATTAATGCTGCCCCCTCTTCCTGTTTTACAGATTATAAACCACATAATATAAGTTTAACAGCAGGAACAGCAATTGCCTTCAGAACATGTTAAAATAGTAATTTATAATAAACACAGTCCTGAGAATGTTCCCCCAAAAAAACTTCATGGAGGGGATCAGAGTTTTTGAAAACATATATTTGAAGTACTCTTACAGTTGCCAGAATTGGCTTGTCTTCATTTACATGTATTTGAACTTAACAAGTTACCTTGCTAGTGAAAAGTGTTCAGCATAGTTTCTGCTAATTTGACATACAGGCTGTAAGGCTGCTGAAAACCCTTTTTTCCATGTAAAGGGATCTTTATATGATGAACATTTGGCAGGGTTGACTGCAAGGTGTTTTGCTGTGGTTTTGCCTTTTATTAACTGCCATGACAAGAAGACTGGAAATAGTATGAATACTTCCTCATGGGAGTTTCATGTAGTTTATAGGGTTTTTTAATTAGAAAAGTAAGACTGAACAATTTTAGCAACTGCTAGATATATTTTCTATAAAAGTACAGCCCCATTATGAGCCATGCTGGATATGGGAAAGTCCAAAGCTTTTAGCTTACAAATATGAAGAAAGATGGTTTGCCAGGAGTTCCACGGATTTAGAGAGAGACCTCAGTTGTTCTTGTGAAGAACCAAAATTACCAAGAACTGAAGACCACTTGTGCTACTGCCTGATATGATGGCAGGAGGAGAAACATGCCTTTAGATGTTCTCCTCCTGTTTGTGAAGATAGGCTTCTTAAAGAACACATAAACCTCTTAGAGTTGTCTGAATGTGGCAGCCTGTAGTCCTTATGACTTACCACAGGGAGAGGAGATAGTCCTGTAAGGAAGGAGATGCCTTTGCATATAAGACTGGCAATAAGAGTATCTGGATATTAGACTTTAAGTGTGAATGGAGTCTTAGAATATTGTAGTAAAAAGTCAAATACTTATTAAATGAAAGATCTTCCACCAAAAGAATCAAAAAATAGAAGTTGTGAATGAACATTTTTTGTGCTGAAAATCCACGCTGCTGTCTTCTGCTGTGACACCAGCCTAACTTCCTACCCTCAGAAACTAAATGCCCTGTAGTGCTCCCAGTCTCTGGCCTCAGGGCAGCAGTTCTGAGGCTGTGACATGCTGTTGGTGATGTCATACTTTGGCCCTTTTGATTTCAAGTTTTAAGTTCTACCATGGTTATGTGGAGGGTCTTGTGGGCAGTATGTCATTAGTGAGCTGTGGTGTAAGGACCATTGTCTTCCTGATGGCTATTACATGACTGCAGTAACTTTCAAATGAAAAAGCCACTTAGCTTCTGTTTTGGGTTGAAGATTGACAGTGACCAAGATGGATGCCTATAATGACACTGTTGTATCCTTACCTACCTGTAAGAGAAGAAAACACTCTACCAAGAAGAGGTATTCTGCTATTCTGAGGTAGTGCTTCTGGAGGTGTTTTGCCTCTTGATCTTAATCTGCTGCTTTTCCCTAAAGGCTAATTTGGGTTTTCTAGTTGTGATTTTTTTTTTGCTGAAGTGTGACCAGGAAATCTTAATATATTGTTGATTCTCAACTAGGAAAATGCTTTCAAATTCACAAAAGGAGTATGCATCTATTTGGTCTTTCCCGAAGTTATGATTTCTATAGAAAGAGCAGGTCATCTATGGAAGCTTGTGCTGTCTCCCAGTGTGAGCTTTCTTACTCTGGGCCAAGGTTGGGACCTTGGTATCCAAAACTATTGTGTAGTCTTAAGCTCTGTCCTGATCTCAAAGAATTCTATTCCTTCTCCTCTGTACTAGTCCTGTATTGCTTTTCCCAGAAGAGTTATGCATGAAACATCCCAAGAACCAAGGCAGAAATAAAAAATTACAAAAGGCTACTGCATAACCATTCAGTATTGATCTCAGAATATGTACATATCCATTCAGTATTGATCTCAGAAGGGCTATAAGAGCAATAGTATATGAAACTTCAGTGAAGGGAAGAAAAAAAAAAAAGCCTCTGGGAAATTTTTTCTCTAGGACTCAAGGCTGTAATAATCAAATTCAAACACCTGTTGAGTTGTAAAAACAAGACCAGTTCCTGCAGTTGATGTGATTTGACAGATATGATTTGCTCTTCAGAAATTGGGGACCGAGCCTGCAAATAAGTCACTGATTAGCTAAACTGCAAATCTATCAGGAATGACAGCTAGCTGCATTTCACGCTGGGTCAGACGTGGAAGGGAAATATTTCCCTCCACGCTTCTGTGTTGATACTGGTTTCTCTGTGCTGGAAAGTTCCAGGCAATAAAGTAGGAGTTAGAAAAAGGTGGGAGGTGATTATTAAGTAAAGATCTTTCCTACTCAGAATTAATATAACAGGACTGAAAATCGACTGTACTTCTTTGTATAGTATTCTCAGAAGAACCATAAACATTCTTCTTGTTCAGAAAGATCTCAGTTCTGCAGAAATAGGCTCTGTTGAACTTGCTTTTCTCTCATGGACTGTTTTGAAGGCTGGCTAGGAAACAGGCATGTCAGATTCATTAAAAAGGCAGAAATGAACTTCTGTGAAGATTATAGCCTTTTCTATAGCAGCAGCAAAAAGAAGTATCAGCAGAATTGGCATCTGGCCCTGGGAGCAAACAATCTGAGCTTCTGGTAGAGCTTCCAATAGAAGTATGATGAAGAGGTTTTAAAAAAATTCCTGTGCTGTCTTTATTTCATATACAGTCTAATCCTGCCTCTCAAATTTGGTGATTAAGATAAATAATACAGAAAATGTTCTGTCTTGGGTCAAGCTACAGAAAGTTATCCATATTTGCTTTCTGTGGTTGGCTGAGCCAGTCTCCCTTTTTACTGGGATTTAACCTTCATATGAATTTAGTAGTCTTTGCTGGGAAGCACTGACTGATTGCTTGATAAGAAATCTGACTAGCAACCTGGGAGTCAAAGCCCCTGAGAGGAAATGTGTATGGGTTATCAGCACTATTACCATCAGCCTGAGGGTGGAAGAACCCATCTGTGTTACCTGGACTGAGCTACAGAAAGCAGGTGAACTCCTAACCTGGGAATGCCTCATGTTTGTTTTTGAAAGGTATTCACATCAAATGTGCATAGTTTGCAAAAGTTTCTACCTTAATAGCCCTCCTTTCTCATTCCTGGTTCTAATTTTTTTCCGCTATGTGTTTAGACTGGAGGAGTTCATAACATTTTCAGACTAAAACATTCTTCTGCATGTTGCTTACTGCCTCTTTTGGACACAGCAGATCTGTATCAATACTGTTGATCTGAAATTGGTTAACAGTTTTCATGCATCAAATTTACTAACCAGGCCTGACCTTTTAATAGAAGTTTAAAGGGGTTAAAAATAAATGTTGGCACTAAATTACAAACATTTGCCTTTTAGTATACATGAAAAGAATTTTTTTGTAACTTTTCTTGGGAGAGACATATGCCATTGCTGTGGATGTGGCAGTAAAATCTAAAAGCACCTGAAGGAATGGCGTGAAAGAATTTAGAAACTCCTGCAGTCAGTCAACTGTCATCAGAGATTTTTAACAATTTTTTATGGGCATGCTCAGATACCTATATTGATCCTGCTGGAACTAAGAATTGATGTATTGGCAGTAAAAATGTATATTCTCAGTTGCATTGATTCCTTTTGCTGTTCTATACATGCCTCCAAACATTGCTATCCATTGGTATGTAACTCCAGTTGGAGAACACAAGAGCTACTAGAAGAGTTTTGGTTAATTTGAATGTGGCATCAATAAACAAGTTCACAGGTTTATCAGCCATGTATTTAGTCATAAACTGATAAAAGATTTTTAAAAAAAATGACCCTGATAGATTTAAGTTTTCAAAATGAAACTTCCTTGAAATTGTTCTTACTTGCTGCTACTTTTAAAATCTAAAATTTAAAAAAGAAAAACCAACTCTGTATATTTTTACAGGATCAGAGACAGTTCTAAGTTTATTTTCTGAAGGCAGATTGAAAGCATAATGTTCTTTGTATGTCCCCTGCACATCACAGAATATCAATTTATTTTTTCTTGTGCCTAGTTGCTAGGTAAAATTAAAACTTCGCTTTCCTAAAGAACTAAATTATTGCTTCTAGCAGCATAATGCAGCTGTATTAATTGTACCGTATTAAATTACAAATTTGTTCAGGTTTCAGAACAGGTTATGTTGCTTGCACTGCGCTAAACAATTAAGAGATAGCTGGTTACTGCTACACAGGCTGGAAAGGGTAAACTTATATACCCGTGCTGAAGCTCTGTATTAGCTTAAGATCTAATTCTAGTGTCTCTCAAGGCCCATGTAAAAGTATAGAGTAGATCTTCCAAGACTATTGAAAAGCAGCAAGCAAAGCCTGAGGTACTGATAGTACTAGTTCCTCATCCTTGTGCTCTAGTCTGGAGTTTATGCTGTAAATGAGAAGTCCTAGTGTGGCATACTCTAGCCATCTTTTTTAAAAAAAAAAATATTTAGAAGTCATATACAAAAGGTTGTATTGTCTGCTCTTTGCATAAATGCAGCATTTATGTAGTTGCTTCTGCCTTGTACCTGGCAAGGATTGTAAAAATGGGGGGAGGGGAGATTGTTCTATTCTTACAAGGACCTTGAAGACACAAGGTTATTTGGGTTCACCCATGCTTGAAAGGATTTTTAGGTTGTTTGGTTACATGTTAAGTAGTCTGGAACACTTATCCTGAAAGCTCGATATTGCAGCTGCTGCATCAGGCACTCTTCTTCCTGAGTAATCAGCACTGTCATTACTAGCCACCTAAATAGGCTGGGGACACAAACCCAATCACTGGCAACTGATCATCCATGCCATTAAGGGTTAATACAATCTCTGACAACTGATGCCTGGGCCAGCTAGCACAGTCTCGCATGTAATATTTGGGCATGGTTTAGAGGTCAAGGTGGATGAGAACTTAGCTATGTGAATGCAAGCTGTACCGTCCACATTTGCCTTGTGGCTGGAGAACAGCCCATGACCTGCCCCATCTCCCTGCCAGTGGCCACTATGTCTGCAGAGTGCTGTGCTCTCCTGGGAAAGATGCCCAGACCTGGGGGAGAATATTCTGCAACGTAATGACATGCTGTCTGCTTTTGGAGATAGGCTTAATGCACAAAATAACTCACGTGGGGTTAGATGATCCTGAGGGTCCTTTTGTTCCACCCTTCAGTTGGCTTTTATAAGTATGCCAAGTACTGGAATTCCAATGGCAGCTAGTTGGGACAGGGAGATGTTCAGGGACAGCTGTACAGGGATATAAGAGCAGGGCTGGATGGGTACCTGGAGCAGAGGAAGATCTAAATAGAGCAGTTGGTTCTGCATTGACACTTGGGGCTCAGTGAGTTGCAGCTTCAGCACTTGGCTATGTTGCACTGCGCAAGTGGACAGGCTAGTACTACTGTCCTGAGATGACTTTGAGATGTTTTGAAGATGGATACCGATGAGGAACGCTCTGTGGTTCTCTTCTATGAGTCCTCCTCGTAAGGCAGAATGCTCTATGATGTGGAGGAATCAGTTTTCTCCAGCCCCTCCATGCTAATTTGATGAAAATGTTGGAGGGCGATGACAACTCTTGTTGCTTCTTTGCTGACTATACTGTCTTCTCTTTCTGTGGAGCTTTGCCAGGTGCTGGCCTAATGGTAATGCTCCTCTGTGTAAGAGATTAAAAGCATCAGATGCTAAGGGGAATGGGACAGAAAAGGCAGTAGTAGTTGTGTCCTAACTCTTGCTTTCGTACCCACAGTAATACTAAAGCAGTATTTTTTTTTTTCCTTCAGATTGGGAAGCCTCCTCATGTAGTTCCCTCACCCTTGATAAGCTTGTGAGCTATTTGTATAAGAAGCCTGTGGTTTATAGGTTTATAGTGGGATGAGGAACATGTGATTAGAGGGGATCTGGAGGAAGAGGAACATTTGCATGTATACTTCTGTAGGAAGTGGGAAGGGTTTGGGATGAAAGGAACACATCAGTAATTGCATGTTCTGCTTGCTGCAATGACAGGGTATTCGTACCATCAGACTGAAGAGTTAACACCAACATTCAGTCTCCAGTAGTGGGTATTAGCTAACAGGAAAGTGCAAAGACAGGGCAAGCATAGATACAATAGTACTTTCTGGTATGCTTCCCCAGCCTCCACTAATTTTTGTTGCTAACTTTAAATTGGGGTGGTATTTCTGCATTTAATAATTTTAGGTGGGAGTTTCTTCCATTAATTCAGCTAGTTACTTTTGGGATTTATGGAAATAACCTACAGCTTCATATGACAAAGAATTCCTCAGCTTAGTTGCATGTGTGTCAAAGTAGCTCTTTTTTGCTTTGCTATCTGCCAGTTTGATTTGGTGCCTCCTTGTTCTTCCATTGGAAGAAAGTGAACAGTTATTCTCTAGTTTTCTCCATGCCACTTCTGACTTTGTAAGCCAGTGTTACATTCCCTCATTTGTCCCTTGTCCATGTTGAAGGTGTAGGTTCTGAATAACTCCTAACACTGCTTTTTTGCCAGTAAGCATAGGGCATTTATAGTTTTGTTACAAGGCTGGGCATCTGGTTTCTGAGTTATAATAATCAGTTTGGGATGGCTTTGAGTTGGCATTTCCACATACACATGGAAGTGACTTCACTTTTTTGTGTGCATGCAAAAATAGAGTGCTCTCCTCCTCCACTCCTCTTTAAATACTTAGTACACATTAACCTATAGTGTACTGCAAAATACATTAAATTCTACAATGATTGCTCTGAAGCCATGGCTGATAAACAACTGTTTAAAAATCCTCTAACTTAAATTAGAAAAAAGCTAAGGGTATTAATGGAATGTGAACTAAACTACCTTCTGCTGCTTCTGTTGTGCCCTTCTCTTACAATGTCAGCTCTGGAGTGTTTGATTGGGGGGGGATGTTGACTGGAAAGGGAAAAGAGCAGTGATTGGTATTATAAAGGACTTAAAAACAGATACTTTTCAGAAATAAGCAGTCCAATACCCTCTCTTTCACTGGTGCTGTTGCTATAGCACAGTAGTAAAGCAAAAAGGAGAGAAGCAGTTCAGAAAGATGTTTCAAGACCTTCAGTCTATATATAAAATTTGACACCAAAAGAATTCCTGGAAGAGCCCCGTTGCTCCTCATTGCCAGGCTTGTTCTCTGCCTGTGACTATCTGGGCAAATTTTAGCAGAATGCAGGTGATTTCAACCTCAAAAGCCCTGAAATGTATGGAGTCAAGTCTGCAGGAGCAGACTCGTCTTCCATCTTGCAGAACTGGAAGAATTAAAAATTAATTAAAAACTAGTTACTTCAGATTTTGGAATCAGGCAAAACAAAGTCTTTCCAAATCTCAAGAAAGAAATATCAATGAGTCAGTGGATAGAGTTGTAAAGATCGGGATAATTAACCATATCACAGAATCCTTCTGTCTGTTCAAGCAGGGCCACCCAGAGATGGTTGCCTAGGACCATGCCCAGATGGCTTCTGAATATCTCCAAGAATGGAGACTCCACAACCTCACTAGGCAACCTGTGCCAGTGCTCGGTCACCCTCACAGTGGAAAGGTGCTTCCTGATCTTCAGAGGGAACCTCCTGTGTTTCAGTTTGTACCCACTGCCTCTTGTCCTGTGAACCGTAATCACTGGATTTGCAAACACCTTCTTTGCTGGTTTTCTTCTGCTGACTTAGTTGGAAGAAGGGAAGTGTTTGAAGAGTTGGCAGGGTCAAAAGTAGAGCATTAGAAACAGTTTAAATAAATGGGGGAATAACCTTGATTTTGTTTTAATTAGTGTTACCCTTGCCTAGTTTTGGAAAAGAGAAGATGCACAAAGGATATAAGTGGAAAGAATGTTAAAAGAAAATATTACCATTACTGAAGTTTAGTCTTTCTTTGCTGAAATCCTGTTACAATTTTGAATTGTAAGTTATTTTTTAGAATGGAAGAACTCTCAAATCTGCATCTTAAAAGTATAAGACTGAGCCATTCAGTCATATTTTAAAAGCTTTCTCCTGAATAAAACTTTCATAGATGTGATTCATCTCCTTTTGGTTAATTTCTGACTTGTATTTTTCTCTTGATAGGCACAGGCCTTATATTCTGTAACTTAACCCGTCTTTTAGGATATAGAGCCTCTGACTGATAGAATGAACAAATTAAACAGACTTTTAATTAAACAGGTATTTCCCCAAATAGTCTTATTTTGCCAAGGATCTCACAGAGTGAATAGGCCAGTGGCCAGCTGTGCACTACATGGAATAAACTGCAGACTACAGTCCTTTCCCAAAGTTAGATACCCTTATAATAAGCAGCTATATTAATAACTTGGCAGTCTTACCAAGGAGGCTAAGGGCTAGGAATGGGTTGGAAAACGTATTGCTGAGAAACCCCAAGAGTGGCTGAATCATTTCAGAATTGTGCTGTGGCAGATGTAGCACAGGGGGTTTGTTTTGTTTTCACAAGCAGTGACATCTGCTGTATGATCAGTGTGATCTGCCCCTCTAATGCTGTTGTAGCTAGTGGGTTTTATAGCTCAAGTATAGCCAATTCTATAGCCAAGCCTAAATTTCCAATGTGTGCACACTTGGGACAGGCTAAGGCCGTGCAATCTTAACAGGCATCATAGAAACTGAAAGTAAAATTCCTGTTGAGTCCCCTAGACTTTCATTCTTTGTTTAGGGTATAATTCCTTAACTGTACATAAGTAGCTCAAAAGCAAAAATTAGACTTTTATAGTCAAATTAAATTTATTTTTCACTGCTTTATCCATGCAGCTCTGTAGTTGGTCCTGTTATAATCACTGGTTTTACTGTGGATGTGCTGGGGAGGCTCAGGCATCCAACTGTGCCTTCAGCAGGGCTCTGCAGTGGTTACAGTTGGGACTAGAAGCAGGCAGGTGTTTCGTATTCCAGGAAAATTTAGGAATTAACACAACTTTCATTATGGTGAGAAGTTGTCAAACTTTCAGGCACATGCAGCGAAACTCCTCGTGTAACTCCAAGCCACCAGGTAAGCGCCTGCAAATATTCTTGGCAGGGAATTTTTTCAATAGATGTTCTACATGATTCAAAAAAAAAAAAAAAAAGAAAAAGAAAACTCATTTTATAATTTCATGGATCTTTTCCTGGGCATACCACTTTTGTCTTTGTTCTACTGATACTAGGGCTAATAACTGAGCTATATTTAGAGGAACTGCATGTCAGACTCTTTGCTTCCTCCTTTCTACCTAAAATTTCAAAGGATCAAATAGGTGCAACTCTGACTGTGGGTCACCTGTGATTTTAAATAAGGGTGCTAATCTGTTCACTGCATTTATCCTAGTCTTTTTATTGTTTTTACTTCCATTTTATGGAGGAAAAGGAAAGTGCGTTAGAAGTTTTCTCTCTAAAAATGGGCCTGAAAGTGGGAATTACTTTCTCAGAAGTTTGCCACCTGTAGTTAGTCAGATCCACTGAGAATTTTAATGAAGCATTTTTCACTGTTTTCATTAGTTCCAGAGAACAAATCCATTTATGAAATTTAGGTATTACTCTGGCTCACATCTGTATTGTAAACACCTCACTGAAACACCTTCTGTCAACATCTGCAAATAACATGTTTTGTTGAAAATACTGCACTGAAAAATGATCTCCAGATTTGTTTTTAAGGATATTCTCATCGCCCAGCTGATCGCTGTATTTTTGGAGAAAGTTATAGAAGGGTGCAAAATATTCACATTTTTATAAAGGTTATGATTAAAAATACCACACAACACTTTAAAGATAGCTTTTCTTTTACTGGAATTATGTTTTCAGAAAGTTGTTTTAAAAAATTTTTAAAGGTGGAGGAAAAGTTTGAGTAAAACTGATTTTTAATGACACTTTCAAATTATAGATTAGCTGGAATATTTGATAGCATGCAGCTGCACTGTATTTGTTGCCATTTCAGGCTAACCTGTGGAATGGTTCAGTTTTTAACAAAGTCTTTCTTACTGCATTAAGTAATTGGAAGAGATTTTTGTTGTCTCACTGAATACCAGTTGTATGCTTCACATAAACACCAGCATGTGAGTATCTGTTAACAGTGAACTAACCCTGTAGTTGTCTGTGCTTGCTCCGCTGAGCAGGTTTAAGTAATTTTAAAGAATTGGAGATGGACTGAAGGTGTTTGCCTGGGCTAAGGGGCAGCAGTAGCTGGTCCGCTTGTCGCTGAGCTGCCTTTGAGGAAGTGAGTAATACCGTCTGTGCCTTCCTGCCGTCGTTTCACTGCCTTTATCTGGAGTTACAGGTCTGGCAAAGCTCAGTGGGTTGGTTTCCAGGTTTCTCGTGTGGGGTGTGCAAGTGAGACGCGTTAGGAACCGGAATGCAGAAGCGTGCAGCCAGGATCCCCAGCAAGGGACCTGCATCTGACGACGTTCTGTGGTTTCACCCACCTTCCGCTGGGGCCAGCGCGAGAAAGTTAAACCGCGAACGAACGGACGCCTGGGGGGCGGCTGCGGGGCAAAGGCCTCCTGTCTCCGGGCACGCTGTGGAATTTGGGTTGAGCTGCCCGACACCCGGGCCCCGTCTCCTGCCCGCTCCTCCCTACCCCGCCGACCACCGCCCGGGGCCGTTTAACACCGCCGTCGCTTTGCCGGCTTCACCGCCCCGCGAGCCGCCCAGGGAAAACTCCCGTTCTCCTTGGAAAAACGCTCCCTCCGCGCGACGGTTACGGCGGGGCGGGGCGGGCGGCGGCCGGTGGGGAGAGCCCGTCGGAGGGGGGGAGCCCCGGGCGCCCCTCAGCGAAGGGGGTGAGGCGCCTCCCGTCTCCAAAGCGGGAACGCCGAGCGCGGCTGCGGCGGGAGCGGAGCGCTGCCGGGCTCTCGGCTGGCCGGCAGCCACACAAAGCGCCGCTCTCCCCTCCCTTTGTCTGCGTGGCTTTGTCTCCTCCGTCCCGTCCTCCCCCACCCCGCCCCGCCGCGGGCCGGGACTCCCCGCCTCCGGCCGCGGCGGTCCCCTTTGTGCCACCTGCGCGCCGTGGGAACGGCCGCTCGCCCAATCCCCGGCCGGCCCGGCCAGCCGCTCCGCCGGCGCCGTTTTTCGCGTGGCGCCCGCACAGGTGCACGGGCGGCGCGGAAGGGGCCGGGGAGGCCGGGCGCGCCCCGCAACGCGCCGTCCCCCCGCGGGGACCGTCCCGCCGCCGCCGCCGCCTCCTCCCCTCTCGGCAGCGCGCGGCCTGCGTGTGCGCGAGCGCGGCGCGCCCCTGCCTGCTGACGCTCCGCCCCGGGCGGGAGGGAGCGGGCGGCGCGCGCCGCTCCGCATGGAACGCAGAGCGCGTGGGGGACGGAGGGGAGGGCAGGAGACGGCGCGCGCGCGCGCGAGGGCGGGGCGGGCGGGCGCGCGCGCGCGAGCAGCCCGGCGGGCGGGGCGAGGCGATAACCCTTGCGGAGCTGCCTGGGAGACCCCGGGTTTGGGGCTGCGCCAGCGCGCGCGGCGCCTCCTCCTCTCCCCCCCCCGCCCCCCCCACCCCCCCCGAGCCGAGTGGAAGGGGCTGGGGTTGGTGCCAGCAGCGGCGTGAGCGCTCGAGCGGCCGCCATTTTACGCCAGCTCCAGCACACTGTCCGGACACACCGAGGGAGCGGAGAAGGGGGGCAGCTCCTCAGCACGCCGAGCCGCTAGCCGCGCCCCGAGCCCCTTCGCACGGCGTTTCACCCCCGCAGCGACAGGTCAGGCGCTGGGCGCCGGCGGGCAGGCCGGCGGGCTCGGGCTCGGCGCGGCTCGGAGCGGCGGCGGGAGCCGCCTGCGGAGCGGGGTGGGAGCGGGCCGGGGCAGGGCCGGGGCCGGGCGGTAGAGGGGGTTGAGGCGGCGGAGGGGTGCCGGCGGGCGGGGCGGGAGGCGCACGCTGGGGCCCTGCAGCGCTGTCGGGCCGGGGCCCGGCTGCCAGGCGCTGCGTGATGGGTGGAGGAGCTGGCTGCCTTCGTGGCCGCTGCTGTCGGGCGGGGGGCGGCCGGGCTGGGCCGGTGCCCGCGCACTAGGCCCGGCAGCTGGCCGGCGCGGGGGAGGCGGCGGCGGCCGGGGGGACCCGGGCCGTCCCCGCGCGGGGCGCGTGGCTCTTGCCTCATTGTCCTGCCGGCTCCGCCGCTCCATTCATTGCCCGTGAGGGGCCGGGCCGGGCCGGGCCGGGGGGGAGCCGCTCCGCAGCGGGGCGAGCCGCGACCTCGATGCCCGGCGTGTGCGTGGGGAGGGGGGCGGCTCGCGTCTCGCGTGCCCCCGGTCACGTCGTGAGGCGGTGGGCGGCGGGCAGCGGCGTTTCCCGGCTGGGAGACAGGGCTGGCGGCGGGCCCCTGCATTGTTTCGGGGAGAAGTGTGGCTGGGGGGGGGGTGGCGGCGGCGGGGCCGGGAGGCGCCGCGAGCTCCCGGCCGGGTGGTGAAATCGGGCCCGGGGTGTTGCAACCGCTCTCCAGGGGGAATAGGGGGAGAGGTGGGGAATGGCTGGGGCTTGGGGTGGGGGGGAGCCGCTCCTCCTGCGGGAGTGTGGCGGGGAGGGGGGGGAAGTCGGTCACTGGAGGAAGTTGTAGGACATCTGAACGCGCAGAGCACGTGTTTCCATCGGGCTCATGGCGGCTGCCGCTGCCGCCGCCACCGTGGGTGGGTGCGGACTGGGAAGAGCGCTTTGTTCCTCTCGCTTGCCCGGCCGACACCGGAGTGGAGGCGGGAAGGGATCCCGGCCGCGCCTGAGGCCTGGAGAGGCGGCTCGCTCCGGGGGGCTGCGAGTTTGCGACGGGAGGTGGAGGCAGCAGCGGGTGTCAGTGACGGTATCGCGGTAGCGGCGGCTGCATGTGGCAGGTTTGCTCTTCCTCCCACCCCCGCCATTGGCTTCTTGCTCCATTTCTAACTTGTTCAGAGCCTCTCAGGGAGTGTGTTAGAGAGACGGAGAGAGGGAGGTGAGTCAGAGTGTCTGGCTGGGTTGTGTAAAACCTGCAGTGAAAGCTACCCCACCCCCGCTAGGCAGTGGTGTTAGGGCTTTCCTTTGTGTTAGTGCTTCTTTTGAGGAATTTTGTGCGTCTTCCAAAGTCAGAAAGTAACAGGGAAGTGGTCTGCGATTTTTTTTTTTTTTCCTCGCAAAAATAAGGCAGTCTGTTGCATGTATTGTCACTTGAATTGTTCTACTTGAAGATATTTTTAGCTTAATTATGATGCTTATTGCATTTGAACAGATATCTGGAAACATGGCTACTGAACATGTTAATGGGAATGGTACTGAAGAGCCCATGGATACTTCTGCTGCAGTTACCCATTCTGAGCATTTCCAGACATTGCTTGATGCTGGTTTACCACAGAAAGTTGCTGAAAAACTAGATGAAATTTACGTTGCAGGTAAGATGTAAAACTTGCAAAACCACACTTACAATATTTTATTGGATTCTGCTGTCTTTGGGCTAAAATAGCAACTTTTTGTGGTTTCCAAAAGTATGGGAACTGCAGTCTTACCAAAATCTATGGATGTTTTCCATTCAGTGCTTTAATTTGTCGTAGTATTTTTCAGACAAAAGTCTTGGGCCATGCCACTTGGGGTGGAAAGGAGAAGTATGCAGGTGACCATAGCAACAGCTGGAATAGGCAACAGATGAGTTTTATGAGGAGTAGGTGAAGTGGTCTTTGTGCATCTTTTACAGTAGTTGTAGGTAAATGCAAGTAACTGAAGCCTTGGTGTTCATCTCTTCATCTAAATGATACTTCGTGACATAGTATTTGGGTTCATGGGTGCAAAGGTTATTTATTGTATTGGTTCTCTCAGACATGGTAATAGCTAGCATTTTTTAAGCTTGTTTTTTGGATTGTGGTGGTCGCTTTTAGCGCTGCAGTTTACTTGTCTTTATAGTCTTCTCAAAATGTACTAAGGTACCATTGCTAGGCAAGCATAAGTCAGGTTTTGATAGATCCTTCTGAATTCAGCTTCAGGATATTGAAAATAAACTTGGCCCGTGTAACATCTGGGTTTCACAGAAGTCAAACAAATACATAAATGCAGTAACTGTTACTCTGAATCTTAACTTTTTTTGACACTTTTTTGATTAATAAAAGGTTGAATACACTTCAATGTTTACCTTTAGGAGAACTAAGTGATTTCTCAGGTATAGTAACTTACGTTAATCAGCGATTGATTTAGAGGTCACTGGAACATGTTAGATCTTTCAAATGTGGTTAAACAAAGATTACTGCCCAAATATAATCAGTATTTTTTTTTTTTCTTTAGGGCTAGTTGCACATAGTGATCTAGATGAAAGAGCTATTGAAGCTTTAAAGGAATTTAATGAAGAAGGTGCATTGGCAGTGCTTCAGCAGTTTAAAGACAGTGATCTCTCACATGTTCAGGTAATGTTAAGCAATTTAAAATATAATTGTTGAAGGATAAACTGCTAGTTGACTGACAAGAGGTTTGCTTAAGCCTCTTCAGTGATCCATATATGATACCTAAAACGAGCACCGTGTTAGTTCAAGGTAAAATTAGATTCTGGCTTGTCATGTTTTCAGAACTGCAGGTTAATGTGTCTTTTGCAGAACAAAAGTGCCTTTTTATGTGGAGTCATGAAGACGTACAGGCAGAGGGAAAAACAGGGGACCAAGGTGGCAGATTCTAGCAAAGGACCAGATGAGGCAAAAATTAAGGTATGTGACTAAAAGATAGAAGATAGCAGTCTGTCTGTGGTTTTTCAAAGCTGTCAGGACAGAGACCTTGATTCTTTTGGAACTGTGCTTTTCTTAAAAAGGCTATTTTAGATGATTTGTCATTCTTGAAAGCTGGCACTTGCATTTTTGTCTTACACTTTTTCATTTTCATGAGGAAAGTTAATATACTGTTAATTACTGTAACTGTATATAAGTGAAGAAAACTTGACAGTTTGCATTATGTCTAGTTAAGGCAGTTAAATTATTTCACAGTTAAAAGTTTTCAGAAACTTGTCAGCATGGATCTTGGAGTTGAGAATGCATAACTTCAGCTACTGGTGGTTGTTTATTGGTTACTCTTCTGTTTTTTGTGTGTTTTTTTTTTTTTTCCTTCAGTTCAGGTTTAAAGCAACTCCACCACAGGGAGGAGATACCATATGTGTCTGAAAAACCAGATTGTAATGGATTTAGGATTTAGCCTACTTCTTATGACATAATCAGTATTCTCATAAACTGTACCCCAAACTGTCTTAGTAATGGACACCTTATTTCTTGGACCAAGTCTTCTGCTAGCAATAGACTTCTGTCTCAAGAGTTAGGCACACTGTGGTTTATTTTAAAATTCTGTGATTAGTAACTTTACCAAGGCCTAAGGAAAGGAAAACCACCTAAGCATGCTTAGTTGATGTCTTAAAAAGTGAGAGAATCTTTCATGTTTAACTTTTTATGTGTAAAGTGCAAAATGAATGTGTTATGTATTAATAACTATGTTATAAAATAACTATGTAGCTTGTGAAACTAAGAAATCTTTTTTCTCCTGACTTTGAGGCTGGGATGCCCTTAATTATAATTTCAAAAAAAGTGATACAGTTGTTGTCACTACCATATAAAACGACAACAATAATAGGAGGACTTTGTTAACTAACTTGAAGTAGCATAGCTTTTACTGCTGATGGCTATAGCATTTAAAATAACTTTGCAATTTTCCAGTTGTGAAATTACTAACTCTTGGTTATAATTAGGCTTGTTTAATGTGCTGTTTCTTTGTGCGTAGAGTTGATTTGTCTTCGTACGAAATTATTAAGAAAGGCTAATTTCAGAGGAATTTCTCATATATTTGTGTGCTGAATTTCCTCTTAACATTTTAAATTGGTAGTGTATCTGTAACTGTATGCAGTGATTCTAGCGAGCATCGGTTGTGCTGGGATGCTGTATATGCCCACAAGGAATTTGAGGAGGGGCGAGAGGATAGGAGAGAGGAAGTAGTACTACCACTTTAGTGTCTGGATACCTGAAGCAGTCCGTACAGTGTTCCAGGGGTGTAAGCACTTAAACATGTGTTCTTTAACTTCACACTTATGAGTAATCTCATTAAGTGAAGGGAACTCCTGTGCATAAATGTTTTCAAGATTGGACATGCCAAAACAAGAAGTGGCTCAGACTAAGATCTTTTTAATTAAAGGGAAACTCGCTGTTCTATTACTTGGCTTTTTTTTTTTTTTGTATGAAAATGAAGGAATTGGGAAAACTATATGAATCTCTAATTTTCTAGCAGTGTTTCTTTATCTGATAGTTCTAATAGTTGTTCGGCAAGTTTCTTGTTGAAGTAGTAGCAGTAGGCTTGTTTGCCAGTGGGAGTTTCAAAGCAGTGCAGTTTAAGAGGAATTATAAGCATGTCTCTTTGTGAATTAAGTGCATCTAAACTAGCTCAATTTGTATATGATTTTAAAATTTTAAGTTTCTTACTTGAAGGCACTCTTGGAGAGAACCGGCTACACTCTTGATGTGACTACTGGACAGAGAAAGTATGGTGGACCTCCTCCAGAGTCTGTATATTCAGGACAACAACCTTCTGTTGGTACAGAGGTAAGGAGGAGATGTTTATGTTGATGTATTCTTATTCATTGAAAAGTCTTTTTTTATAAAAAACACTCCGTGTGTCTGTTGTAGATATTTGTGGGCAAGATTCCAAGAGACTTGTTTGAAGATGAACTTGTTCCATTATTTGAGAAAGCTGGCCCTATATGGGATCTCCGCTTAATGATGGATCCACTAACTGGTCTAAATAGAGGATATGCTTTTGTCACTTTTTGTACTAAAGAGGCAGCTCAGGAAGCTGTTAAATTGGTAAGTTTTCTTACTTGGATTATTTTTTTTAAGAATACTCTCTGGCTTATTAGCAGTTGTCCTGATCCTGATGCTAAAGATGAAACTGTCATTGTTAGATCACTTCATAAATGTCCACTAGGTGTTTTTAAATATTTCCACATTGTATATAAATTTTTACTGGCTGTATTAGGGACAGGGGAGGAAAAAAAAAAAAGCTGATGGGCTTCTGTTTGGTCCGGTTAGGTAGGCCTTTATTATTAACAAAAGTTGTATTGGTGATAGTTATTTCTGAGGTGTCTGGTCTGGCTGAGTTTTGGAGAGAAGTGGTGTTTGGGTTGCTGTGGTACAGGGAAAGTGTTGGTCAGGTTGTCTGGGATTCCTGCTTTGCTGGTGCACCAGCAGAGGGCCCCGTGCTGGAAAAATGCCTCTAAAGTCACAGAATTTCATAAGATACTTCGGAGGGGAGATAATCACCGTTGAGTGTTAAGGTCTATTCTGTTTGCTGCAGCTGCCTGGAGAAAGTCATAATCCTGTCAGGTTAAAAAATTTCTTCTGTTTTACGCAGAAGTGTGAAATAGTTTGATAAAAGGAGTAGGTTACTCTTAATAAGCTTTCCAGGTTTTATGCATGAAGGTATCCATCACTAAAAAGAGGAGGGAAGGAAATGCAGCCCTGATCTTTGCGCTGCTCCTTTGTTTTCCAAGTTAAGTTGAATTTGAAGTTTTTGAGCTAGTTACTACTACATTGATATGGCCAAGATCAGTGTGTGGTATGACCCTCGAGAGCGCTAGCTGTACTGATTCTGAGGTGTACTGATACTGTATGAATAGGGTTAAGCTCTCTTCTTTTGTAATAAGGTACATCTTAAACTGTTAAGGTACCCTACTGACATATTAATAATGTAAGTCAGTTGGTAGAGACAAATTAAGCTACAGATGGGAATGTTTTGAAAAAGTACAGAAATGTCTACAAAAGTGAGAACTACAAAAATATCTGGTATATGTTGTTTAGCTTTTTAAATAAGAATGATTGGTGTTCTGTATGCAATCCAAATATGTCGAGGATAAGTGCGTATACCTCTTTGTACTTTCATTGTCAACCTAGCTATTTATATTGTGTGTGAACTCTTAAGAGTTACGCACATGACTTAGCAAAACAGTGAATCAAATCAAATGCGTTATCAGAGGCACCTACCTAGTAAATGAACAGAAAGGAATTTTTCTTCACTTAGCTGGATCTTCCTTAAAGGCAGTACACTCTGAAAAGTCATTCAGGTTGTGTTTCTATAAAAGTAACATCAAATCCTAGCCTCAGTCTTCCACTAAATGATACAAGGGAAGGAGGTACTCAGTGTCCCTTTATAGCTGATCTTTGATATGCAGGGGAAAAAAAGTATTGTGTTCTGTTTTTCAGTTAAATAGCCACTGAGTGTAATAGTTGAAAAGTCTTGCAATTGGGGCAGTTTTTCAGTCTTCATGCTAACTTCTTTGAGGGCAGGATTAGTTTTAAATTGGATTCTGTGGCATTTTTCAGCTTTTGAATGGTTCCAACCATAGTTGTCTGACTAATTTGGTGTATTATGAGTTTCCCAAGTTGTCCAAGAGTGATTTGCAGGGCTACTAGCAAAATATGGCTGTAGAGCTCAGTTGAAAATCGTGGGTCTATCACTTGTATTAGTTACATGTGCATGGGAGAGGCTGCTGAAAAACTTACTAGACATGCTGAACCCTTGGTCCTAGACATTTTACCATCCTAGTATTTTAACAGGTGGTGCTCTTTCTGGTACTACCTGTAATCTTCTGATACATGTACAACTTACTTCCCAGCTCTCTGGACTCCCTGGGATAGGGGTGATTCTGTTATTTCCCATCTTCTTCCCAGAGGCTTCTTTGTCTTCCATTTAGGAGTCTGTGAAGTACAGCAAAAATGAGAATAAAAATCTCTGTGTCGCTTGTAGGCTTCTGAGTAATAAGAGACAGCTATGAGGTTTTGTCAGTACCCAAACTGCAGCAGAGAATAAACTGACCTGTCTTCAGGCTCTTGCAGTTGGTGTAACATATTTTGCACATAATTTGTATTTGTGTGGATATTGTATCATCCACAGTTGCTGTAACAACTTAATGTAAAACTTAACTAAAGTTTTTTGATAAACTTAATGTTGACTTACCCTGTTCATTAACAAGAAGAAATCTTGTGGTTTAAAGGTTCAAGCCTTGATTTTGTTTATGCATATGCATTTTAAAGCCACTTAAGAAAGGGAAGAAATCCCTAAATTCTGTTTGAAATACCTCTGCGGCTGTGCTTGAGACAAAAATGGAGTGATGCTATGGCCTGATATTGAGCAGACTTACAGATATGAACAGTAGTTAATTTTATGTCCAGTACTTAATCCAGCATGGTTGATCTTCGCTGGTTAAAAAGAAGTGACATGTCGAATGTTCACACAATCACTATCAGAAGTCTGATATTTTTTTTTTTTTAACCTCAGGCATTTTTTTCACTGTTAACATGTTTGTGTTTACCTTCTGTTTTATACTGTTTAAGAATTACAACTCCAGTTGTGTTCTTTTCCACACCTGTTCATATGAAATTGTTAGATTTCAGTTTTTCCAAAGATTTCTGAGTGATTAAGGTTACCATAGACACGTACAGGGTAAATACTTGTGAGGTGAAGCTTGTAGGAAAGCATGCTGAAAACTATAGTAGCTTACAGTGTATTTTTGACTAGAGCAAGTGTAAACTTGATCAAAGTGCCGGTACAGGTGAGTTATGCAAATATGCCCCTTAAGCATTTTGCCAGCTATGCGTAGCAGTACAGCTTACTATTTGATGCTGTAAATAAACTAAAATCGCTGGTGAAAGTTTTAAGTGGATAAAATGACAAGACAGACCTTATGCATACTTCAGCCTCTTTGTGAGTAGGTTCCTACAGAACTTGGCAAAAAAAAAAATCTATGTTATAATGTCTAGAGGGTAGTAATACCTCTGTTACTAACTTCGGGCATTGATTCAGCGGTGACAGGAGGGGGAAGCAGTATGCTGACATAGCTAATTTGGTAGCCTGACTGTTTTGGCACTTTACCCAGATCATGATTTGGGCCTGTTCATGTCTAATCTAAGTTTACAGATGGTATGCAAACTATTTACCTAAAAGCCACTAACTTTCTATTCAAGAATTTTCTCTTGTGTTAAGAGAAACATAAAATGAAAAGTAATAGTTAATGTATTGTAGTATGAAAAAGCTGCTAGAAACTACCGTCAATGTGGAATTGCAATATGGTATAATGTTTTAATTTTTTTTAAGTTATGAAATATTACTTGGTTGCCATGAGTTGTATGCGAGGCTCTTTTTGGATTAAATGTGTAGCCAAACTTTGGTTTTAGACTAACAGGAACAGTTGGATAATATCTTCTATTATCCATACAGAATAGAATATGTCAGTTGGAAGGGACCTACAACGATCCTCTAGTCCAGCTGTCTCACCACTTCAGGGCTGACCAAAAGTTAAAGTGTTATTATTAACGGCATTGTCCAAATGGCTCTTTTAAACACTGACAGGCTTGGGGCATTGACCACCTCTCTAGGAAGCCTGTTTCAGTGTTTGACCACCCTCTCTGTAAAAAAATGCTTCCTAATATAAAGAGATGTTTCCTAATGTGCACTTCAGTTAATGAAGAATTAGTTTGTGTCTTGTTTCCAGACTAATAAACTACCAGCTGCTTTAAAGGTGTTTCTTTAAAGGATTTTCTTTGAGCTACTGTATTCTTAGCTCTTCATTAATGTGTATAAATCTGTTTATTAGTGATCATAATAACATATATAGTCTTCCTATGCAGCTGTTTCCTACTTTAAAATCAACTATTCCTGTCACGTGGGCAACAGATATGGAGAGAGAAGTCTTTTACTGTGTCCTAATATGTTTTGAGACATAATTGGGAAGATGCCACTCGAGATCCTTTTCACATGTACAGTTCTCCTTTTAGCTCACTTCTGTTGCAGTTACCTAGCTCTAAAAATTTTCAGTGATGTAGTTTTTGTTTGCACAAGATAAATACAAATTAAAAAAAATAAACATCTTCACTCTGATTTTAGTTCACAAAGTAAAAAGGGGTGTGGGAGAACTTGCTTATGCTGGAAGGTTTACTACTAAACACAAAATAACTCATAGAATAAATAGCTAGATTAAATTTTAAAAAGCTATCCTGCTACTTGTCAATAAGATGTTGACCACAAAATACATTTCCTAGCTAAAGAACTGTCTGTTGCAGGGCTTCCAGTTGGAAAGGGGTTGATGTACCACCAGTTGACCTCCCTTCTGCTTATTTGGATGATGCATGCCTGTGTCTGCATCTCAGTGAAAGGCATTTTTTGTCAACAGATGTCTACAGTAATACTTTTTTTTTTTTTCCTTAAACTGCCGACTTGTTCAGGGTGTCTTCTAAACAATCTGTTATGGGAGAAGCATTTGAACAGAAGTTTTAGGATTTCAAGTCAGTAGAAAGTTGTTCTTGCTGTTTACTATCTTTACATGTGTAATCTATGTGCTTTGGAAAGTATTTGCCAATTGCTCTTGCACATTTTGTGGAGAAGACCTGATCACAGCTTGCTCTCTTCCTAACTGTAAAACTTCAGAAGGGAATCTGACTTTAATTGTAACTCCTGTTTTGTATTATACACAAATTAAGAATTCATAGATGCAGTCTATAGAGGAACTTTCATTTTTTTTTCTGCACTGTTGTGAAGGGAGAAGCCTTGACCTTGATGACTTTTGGACATAAGATGTACATTTCATGGTTCCACACAAAAAAGTCTCTAAAGAAACATGTATTAAGAAAGAGACTTGAACAAGAAGGGAAGAATGATTGTTGGCTGAAGTTGTGGAGCTATCTTAGAGAACATGGGTATACTTCAGAACAGTTGAATGTGCATTGTAAGAATGTGTTAAGCTCCAAATTTAATATATTGCTCAGTGCTGTGTTTGCAAAAGTAAAATACTTGATATGCTGCTGTTGGAGGGGAGTGAAAATTATCTGTAATTGATGATTGGCCAATTATTTTTCTTTCAGTACAACAACCATGAAATTCGTTCTGGAAAACACATTGGTGTATGCATCTCTGTTGCCAATAATAGGCTTTTTGTTGGTTCTATTCCTAAGAGTAAAACCAAGGAGCAAATTGTCGAAGAATTTAGCAAAGTAACAGGTGAGTCAATAACTATGCTTCGTAGAGCTGGAAAGATGTCAGACATGATCAGTGATGAACTCTCTTCACCATCTTTTGGCTTATGGTTGCATGATGATGAATCCAAATGAAGACCACTTAGCATTTGTCCTGACTTCTAGGTGTTTTGTGTGTGTTTTTTTTTTTTTTTTTCTTCTTTTAAGCTGTTGTGCTGGGGACTGAAATAGTTGTGATTAGACTAGATGTGTGGTTCCAAGTTTTACCCAGAGAATAAGTGTGTAATGTTTTAAAAAGCCATTCAAAAGAAATAGATGGTTTAATTACTTCAATACTAATGGGTGTTTTAAAACTTTTCAAGGCAAAACTGAAACAGGTTGGAGAACATAGTTCTGTGCTTCAGAATTCTTACTGATTTGATAAGGATCTCTTTGATAACAGCGTATAAACTGGTAAAGGTAACATCTGATGGCTTTCTCTGTTACTGAACAACACACCTCAGATTCCTTGGAGGAACACTGAAACTTCTTAGATATCTTAAGATTATGCATGCTTGATCTCTTGTTGTTTCAACATCCATGGAAAAAACACATGCTGATCTTAGGGGTTTGAGAGGAGAACCGACAAAGCATAACTTTTGACTTCCCTTACGTCTTCTCCATTCAGTTAGAGGGAAGGTACTCTTCCAGAGCTACTAAGCTTTCTTCACTTGATAAAAATGGAACCTAAGTTGGCATAGTCTAATGTCTGTCTTGAAAATGTCAGTCTTGAAAGTAAGGAAGCTTTATTGTGTACGTGGTCTCAAAAGTCTAGTGTGTTCATGCTTTTTTGGAATCGCTTGTCAGATGCATACTTACCAGAAAGATAGTTCCTATTTTATAATACAAATTTGTGGATTGAAGCCATAACAAGTACATATTTTGCTTAATTTCAGAGGGACTTACAGATGTCATATTGTATCATCAGCCTGACGACAAGAAAAAGAACCGGGGTTTTTGTTTCCTTGAATATGAAGATCACAAAACTGCTGCTCAGGCCAGACGTAGGTTAATGAGCGGCAAAGTGAAAGTCTGGGGAAATGTTGTTACAGTTGAATGGGCTGACCCTATAGAAGACCCAGATCCTGAAGTCATGGCAAAGGTAATAAAGCTATAGGGGAACCATAATGTGTTTAAAGTGCCTTGTTCCAAAGTAAGTACTCCCTGACATTAGCCTAAGTTAAATAACAGCTTTCAGCCTTCTTGACAGAGGTGTTGTAGGTGAGATGATAAAAATGTGAATACACTCTAGAATTGATGTGAATCTAAAAGATATTACTTTGTGCTCCCAGGGCTGAATGTTGAACATAATTCTTGCCAAAATGACATGTAGGGCTGATACACATAACTTCTTATTTGGAAGTGGTGGTGATGACTCCAAAAGTTAAAATGGGTTTGTAGCTTAATATTTAGAGGGACAGAAATCTACATACGCTCACAGAACAACCCTTAATTCTTTTTAACCCTGCAGCTTTGTATATCACTTCAGAATTGGAACATGTCAGTAAGATGCACAAACGTATTTTCAAAGTTGCCTTTAGCAGTTACTTCCAAGGAGTTAGACAATTGTTTTATATTTGGAACTCTGTATCTTTATTTTTAATTTGGGGGGAGTTAATTCCTTAAAATACTAAAACTAGTAATTTCGATTTTGAACATTTCAGTGAAACTGAAGTCTGGACTGTTTTGAAGTATATTGTAGCAGTTGTTTTATGTATGTGTGTGATACTTTGCCAGAAACAAATTATCTGATTTTTGTTTTTCCCCCATCAGATAATGCCCAACCCTGTCTTCTTCAGTTATGTTGTGTAGCCGAGTTGTTTAATAGAACCTTCTAGCTAGCCCATATCCTTATCTCTTTCTCTTTGCTTGCTTTTTGTCTGTGCTTTTACTCTCATCTGAGACACGTCACTTGCTGGAGTCCTACTTTGGTGGACCTAGTAAGATAGCTTGACTGGGATGTCCTCTTTGGTGAGCCATAAGGGAAAAGGGTTGGGGTGGGGGCTCATTTTAGGGAAAAAGCCTCTTTTGTAATACAGGTATTACAGAAGCTTGTGGACTACCCTGTCTGCAGACTTCTGTTTTTCTTGCCCAGCATCATAGACTAGCAGCAGCAGGGAAGAGTCTTGTAGGCAAAATTTGTTGAAGATGGCACTTCCTAAATATGGCAGCCTACCTATCTGTTCAGCTTCTTGGCTCAAAAGAGAAGATACCTAATCCAGCAAACTGTTAAAATAAATGATCAGGAACTTCTGCTGACATGACTGAAGAGATGAGCAGGAAGTGATAGGGGACATAATCAGGTACCTTTCCTAAGTAAGTTTACAGATCTGGGGAGTGAAAGGCTAAAGAAATAAAAGCTTGGTAGTGGTTTGCCCCATTTAATACAGTTTTTTTGTGTATGTTAATGCCTTGTTTTATATTTGAAATGGGACATGAAAAGGGAGGAAACGTAAATATGGAAAACATGCAGAAAATCGACTTGTATACTTGTAGTGCCATATGCTGAAGATGGGACATGGAGCTTGGGTTGAAGACATATGGCAAAGTGAGCCTGTGAATGAGAATACTGAAAAGGTAGAGAACATCTAGTTTGCGTCTGAAGGCGGAAGTTGAGACAAGCATTGGTGTGTGACCTTTCTCGCTGGCTGCGTCCCTTAGTTTATTCTTGCAACTAGCAGAGTCTCTACTCCAGTGTTTCCTGCCCGCTTACTGTATGTTTGGAGAAACTCTGACCACATCTGGCACTTCTGGAAGTGTTAGGTGTACTTTCTGTTGTTTATTCCTGTCTTTCTCCTAAGAGAAAGAGCAGCTGAGCTGCTACTGTAGTCAATAATCTCCCAGATGCGAGCTGTAGGTTGGCTGACATTGCTTCTGAGCACTGTCAGTTGGGAGCAAAGGGAGAGCTATTGACCCTTGTCTTAAACATTCCTGGGGTAGAAGGCTCTGGAGGAAACACCATGAGTAGGAGGAGTAAGTTGTTTTTATCAGAATAATCATCTCATTGGTGGTTTTCTTGTCAAGACTGCTAGAAAAGCAAGTCTGTAATAGTAAACTATGAGGAAGACAAATTTGCCTTTGTAGCCAGGTGAACAGCATTGTTCTAAATACCTCTCAGAAGCAGCATGTCACTTCATCAATATGTGGACAGCTACTAATTTAAATTAGTGAAATGTTTGTTTGAGCCTTTTTCCTCCAGACTTTTGCTTAAATGCTGTGGAGAGTATTGTATGGAAGCATGCTAAAAATTTAAATGGGCTGCTACCTTAAATATGAAGTACCTTGAGCGTGACGAGGTAGAAAGCTGGATTCTGAAGCTAGACATATGTGCTATGGGAGATAAGTGCTTGTGCTGACAGATCAGGGTATAACTGATTAAGTAATAGATTTCTGGTCCGAAGTAAACTTTTTACCGACTTCCAGTAGCTGTGTTGATAGCGTCACTTCTCCTCAGTGTTAGTTTGATGCCTCTTACACCTGTAGTGCAGATAAATTTCTAAATGTTTTACTTGATTTCTGTAGCATGACTGAGGCTACAGAGGATGTTCTGGAGTGGCAGGTTAAGCAGCTAAATAAAGTCTTATGCTGTGGCTGCCTGGTAGATTACGGGACAGGAGACGGGGCTAGTAACCCTTGGAGAACATGGTAATGAAGTCTGAAGTGTTTCTGCTATAGGTAAGAGGAGGAAAAGGAGCAGATCCCAGAAGTTACGGGGGTAGTCTAATCTTAAACAGTTTTAAAAGTGAGTTCTGCCTTTATGAGAAAATGCTGCTGCTGGGTATATTGCTTGTTAGGTGTGTAATTTATGGATCCTTGGTGTTATAATCTGTGAGCCTTCATGAAGAGGACTTCCTTTTTTTTTTTTTTTTTTTTACTCCCTGTTAGATAGCTTAAATGAAGTAAAAATGGGCTCGTCTTCTCCCAACTTATGCTTTGACATATTCTTTGACTGGTTCAGCTATGCTTTTAACCTGTAATGTGACCAAAGATGTTAAAAAATGTCAGCTGTTAGAGATTAATGGATTTGTGTACACGGGAGAAAAAAAATCAAATTACTTGCTTTTTACTACTTCAAAAATGTTGTGTTAGTGTATCTTATAACAAAAAAGTGGTGATTTTTGAGGTTTTAATCATGACTGATGCAGTGCGAAGGCTACCTAGGGTTCCTCATTCGATTCTAGTTTTCGTCCTTTTGTAAAGTGCAGGTATAAGGGACATTTGTTTGAAAGTTACTGTTTTTTAAAAACACTGATTACATCACAAAACTTCCTGTAATTCGTTTTCATGAAATAAGATTAAGATAGCAATTAGGACAGTTTACTAAAAATGATTATTACATTGGGTTACAAGAAATAAAGGTTGCTTTTGCCATCAAGACATGTAGGAGAAGCTTAACACAGGATAAGAAGCAGCTTTCCCTGTGGAACTGGTTATGACACTCATCTCCTGAGAATCAGCAAGAGTAACTATTGCAAAAGACTAGAGTTGACAGACTGAGTCAGATTTAGGATCTGTAGTATCCCTTCTTCCAAACTCTGCATCCCATCCTAGTTTAGCTAGTTAGTGAGACAAAGATTTATGGAAGTCTGTTCTGTTTATTTGTAACTTAATTACATAGTAATTCTTATAAAAAAAGGTGTCTGGGTTTATTGCATTCCTCTATGTGGCGGGAGTAGAGATCAGAGCTCTGCTTCAAAAACTGAAGCATGCTTGTTCTTGCTTTGGTCCCTTCACACCCTGTGTTATTTGTGTTGACCTTCAGGGTTAGGAGCAAGAAGTCATTGTTGCCATGTACAGTATTCACTTCTTGTCATCAGCTAGTTTGAAACCACTAGTAGCAGAAGGGATGTGAATAGAAGTTGCAGGTCTTTGCAGCTGAAGTGCAGCTGCATTGTAGGAAGATAAGACCGGGCATTCTTTGGCAGTAGGAGGTGACTGGGCTGTCAGAGCGTGGTGGCAGCATATGGAAGAGACTCCCCGGCAAGTCAGAGACACTTGTAAATTGCAAGAACTCACAGATGACGTGTAAGCATGCTAACGTACAGTCACTTAGTGCAACCTCAGTGTGGATACAAGGATGAGTCTTTGAATACTAACAGGTCACTAATATATGTGATTCCTGGTGTCTGGTGTATGTTGTCTGCTCTATTAAATAAGAGTCTAGTTGAAGCCTTTGTCAGACTGCTCTGTATTTTCTTTTATCATAAGCAGTTGGTGGTTGATGAAACTTTATATTGATGATTTAGTCACTGTCAGGCACTTTACAGGGTGTATATATACTTTATACTTTTTTTTTGTATATATACTTTACTATATCAATAGTTGAAAGATAACCAGCCTTTCTGATCTTGTAAGTCACATAGCAGTCTTTGAGTAGCTTAAGAGCCATATTGCATGCTTCAGAGAGCTGGGGGAGGGAATAGACTTTCAGACTTATTTGGAGGTGGTTGTTCATCAAGGGAAGGATGCAGTTTGACTTGTGAGAAAGTCCAAGAGTGACTTGGCAGTGTCAGCCTTAGTATCCCCTTCTGTCTGCATTCTCTCTTCTAGCTGTGGCTTCAGGTCACCGAACATTCCTCAGTCAGGCACTGTCCTGATGCTACGTGTTTGGTGTAGCTGTAGCATGGGAGCTACAAGTTAAGCAGCTTGAGAGCTGCAGGCCTGTCACCTCTGACCTAGATATTATAGTGATGAGTGTTCTGCAAATACCTGAGCAAAAACCTGTCTAAACAATGAAATGTTTTGATAAGTTAATTGTTTTGTGTGTAACCAAGCCTGGTTGCTTTTTTAAAGTTTGAAAGTGTTCTGAGTTGAAAATTACTGCTGCTAGGATTCTTTTGACACAAACTGGTTTGACTTTCAGGGTACTAATACTTACATAATCATGTTTGAAAACAGATTTAATATTTCCATCGGTCAGGGAATTTTGGAGCTAACTCATGCTGTGTGATATAAAATATATTCATGTATATGTGTGTAAAATGCTGTACATAAAAATGTAACTATGTTTTCAGTATTGCCAATAGCTGTGACTTGAAAAACTTCATTTTGAGTTTTGGAAGTGGATATTTCTAAGGATTTTTTTTTATTTTTTTTTTTTAGGTAAAAGTTTTGTTTGTACGCAATCTTGCCAATACTGTAACAGAGGAAATACTAGAAAAGGCCTTCAGTCAATTTGGAAAGCTAGAGCGAGTGAAGAAGCTAAAAGACTATGCTTTCATTCATTTTGATGAACGGGATGGTGCTGTAAAGGTAAGTAAAGAGGACTGTAACTCTGTGTGTGTCTAAGTCGTGACTAAACATAATGTTTAGAAGCTGTATACTACTTTTAACTTGAGAAAAAGCTCTCTGGAGAAAGGGTAACACATTGTCACTGATAACTTTGTCCTCTCTGGGTGTCTCCTAGGAAGATGAAGTTG
The DNA here is from genome assembly GCF_031877795.1 of Strix aluco. Taxonomy (NCBI): domain Eukaryota; kingdom Metazoa; phylum Chordata; class Aves; order Strigiformes; family Strigidae; genus Strix; species Strix aluco. Next base: position 92,840,813 of record NC_133933.1, read on the forward strand.
CTAGCTTGAAAAGTGGATCTTAGATGCCCCTATCCTAAGTAATTCTGCTGATGAGTATCTAAGATAATCATATGTGTTAAGATTTGAAACTGAAGTGCCAGCAGTTGAATGACTTCTCACCAAACTATTGTTAGAATCTAAAGCAATTTCTCTAGGGCAAGTGATAAAAACTTAGGTAATCTTTTTATTTTCCAGGAACGGAATGACTTCCTTTTTATGGTGTGGAATAAGCACCTTCTTCTTCTTGATGAGAGGTGCTGGACTATTGAGTAATTGTCATTCCTGGATATTGCTAGCCTGGTCTTGGTGTTTTTTTCTCCTGTCATCTGTTGTTAGGAAGGGAAAGTATAATTCCTGTCCTGCCTATAGTGTATCTATTTTTTATGTTCTGTGGGAGGATTCAGGTTTTCTTACTCATCCAGATGCCTTAAAGCAGATGCTTAGGAAGGTGATGGAAAGAGTCTTTTCATAGGATATGAAAGGCTTAGCTATGTAGAGTCCCTAAAAGTGGTAGAATCTTTAGGATTCCCCTGCTTGTATTTAACTTGTAGCAATTACTGGGACCCAGGGGAAGAGAGAGAGAGAGTGAGTGTGTGTTGGTGGGTTTTTTTGGTGGGGTTTTTTTTTGGTGGTGATTAGTGGTCAGAATGAGACTGTTAAATTCTAATTTTTGGCTTCTGGCTTAAAGAGAAAGTTACATTTATTACAAGTAAAAGAATAAAAACATATACTGATTTCTAGCTTTAGTAGTGTTTGCGTGTGTGCTGACATTAAGAAATTTATTCCTGTATTGCAAAATCTGTACTTTCAGAGGACAGTTCCGTCACTTCATTAATTGAAACAGCTTGCAAAGATTGAAGCCTATTTACAGTTTTGAGTGGAAGATTTCTAAACTGATACATGCAGTCCTGGGTTTGAGAGCCAAGTTAAGAGGAAATGCGTAACTCTGGAACCCATGATACTATGCTGTATGATTATTTTAAAAAATTTTTCAACTTTATGTTGTTATTTTAGCTCTGGATAACAAATTTTAAAATGCATACTCTAAAAGATAGAATAAAATTAATAACTTGAGATATGCTTAGAAGTATATTTAAAGTCTGGTTAATTCCTTCAGGCAATGGAAGAAATGAATGGCAAAGATTTAGAGGGAGAAAACATTGAAATTGTTTTTGCTAAGCCACCAGATCAAAAAAGGAAAGAACGGAAAGCTCAGAGACAAGCGGCTAAAAATCAGATGTAAGTGTAAATGCATGCACATATGTTGTATTACTTCTGAAAGACATGTATGCTCCTACAGAATTAGAACTTCTGGGTATTTTAGTAGGTATACTGTAGTGTGTATACAGGTTGGCTTCTCTGAAAATGTTGGATTCATTTAAGTTGTTTGTATTTTACTTAAGATCCTAGTAGTGGCATTGGTGAGAATTCTCAGATACTGCTTTGCTCTGCTCATTGACTGTGAGAGCATCAGAGGAAATGTTTGAAGGTCATGAATACACATTTCTCACTTTTTATTCTAAACTTTCATGTACTTCTGCACTGATATGTCATGTGGATGAACTTAGCAACATGTGCTTCTCCCAGGGGACTTAGCAGTACTGATACAGCCCCTCCATTTAGTAAAGTACCCACTAAAACGAGGATCCTGACATTCTTTTTTGCCACTTCCAGAAGATAGATCTTCTCATGAAGCTTATAAACTCATACAGTGATTGTGCACTAATAAATGCTGAACATGGCAAAAAAAAAAAAAAAAGGCGGCATTTCTTGCTAGTACGTTCTCTTAATGTTCTCATGTGTTTTTCTTCTTGGATATCTTGTAGCTTTCCTAATCATCTTCCCTCCCCCACCTTATTTCCAAAAATAACTTCTGCTAGTGCTGCTGTGCAGCATCCAAGAAGATGGAATAGTGAGGTTACCAGATTAATACAGATCTCCAGATGGTGACCTACTGTACATGTGGAATTGGTTAAGTTTGCCCTGCTTATAGTTCTCGTAACTTTCTTGGCCCTTTTGTTCTTCCTTGGGCATCTGGTGTTACTGTAAGAAGTGGATTTCTTCTTTTTTGTTTTGCTTCTCTTCCATGTCAGGCAGGCCTTTTCTGTTCTGCTTAAATCTTTTGGTGATACAACTTTCTTTCTGTATATTCTGTACCTTGGCAATACCACCATAAATACCTGTTTGTTTAATTAAAATATAAAATGCTGTTGAAAGTTGCACGCTTTGCCTCTCAATACGCAGTTGTCTGCATGGTTGTGCTCTCTCTGGTTGGAGATGTGCTTTCTCTCATTGAATTTGAGTAATATCAAAAAACCATTCTCATACTGCAGTATACAAGCAGTTTTGCAAGCTTGGTATTCAAGATCTAATAATGGCCCGTTTCCAGTGATGAAAAGGAAGATTTTCATAAAATGCACTTGATCAGTTATAATGCTGTGTGATTTCTGCCCCCCCCCCCGCCCCCCCAACTGTTCTCTACAGATTATCTGAGACCCAGATTTATTACTTCTGGATAGCATGCATGTATTTATAACACTGGAAGTCTTCTGGCATGTGTCACCTCTAATATTAATATGCTGTATGTTATCTGCATCCCTGCCCCTTCTATTGTTTAAGGTGTGCATGTCTCATTTTGTGGAGGTAGGTAAAGTAGGGCTGCCTCTCTTGTTCCTCTAGTCAGAGGTACAGTAATGCCACTTGTTCAGTAGTTCTTTCTGGTTCTTTCCTTTGGTAATTCTTCATGTTCCTTTACTTTTCTGAACTGTTAAGGCAGTAGGAAATCAGCTTGTTTCATTACACTCTAGGCATTTTTGAGTTTTGAATATACTGTTTATTAGTGAACTTCAAGAGCTCTTAATTTTTTTAGGATTACAAAAAATGAGGGAATAGAAGGATATGTTTGTTCTTAAGTCTGTATCCTAGTTATTTGGGAAGTTTAGAGTGACATCTTAAGATCTCAGAGACAATTTGTAGTTTGTGCTTCTTTAGTTTTCTGGAAACTTGATTTGTACATTAATATAGTTAGTGATCTTACCTGCTTGCATATAAGTGACTATTTAATCAGTAAGAAGCATTTTACATACTCCCTTGGTTGTTTGAAACCCCTCGTGGCTATCAGGAGTAGAATTCTTAATCTGTTTCAGTTCTTCACTCTAACACATCTGAGTTCTGTTAGCCTTGTAAAACTGTATGTGAGGAAAAGACCAAACCTGAATATATAGATAAAAGGGCAAAGT